>NW_009258309.1:421967-466558 GCF_000687185.1 Egretta garzetta
AAAGAGTGGATTATAGAAATAGACGGTGAAAAAGGAAGTATATATTTGGCCCCTATTCTTGTAACTGGTTCTCCTGTGGAAGCTAGTGGGAGAGCAGAGCTGATGACCCCAGAAATTCCTTTCCAAAGCCTTCATCCCCACCAGTTTCACTGTGCAGAGGCAGTTGTAGGTTTGGAGCAGCGTATGAGCTTAGGCTATGTCTGAGCTGCAACGCAGGTGTGCTCCATAGCATGCTCCAGGATCCAAGATAAGAAAATGTGGCTAGAGCACACGCCAGCTCTTTCCAACCCAGGCTGCCCAGCTTTCCTTCCCCTGAAGACAGGTAGGAAAAAGGCAGGGGCTGGGAAATTACCTGTCTTTGTCTGGACATGAAATGGGAATGCAGCTGGTGTAAGCACTTCAACAAAGATGATCCCAGGTCCTACTGTCTTAGTTTCCCAGGGCCTCAACTGGTTATGATCCTTTCACTGAAAAAAGGATCGTGTGGAGATAATGAGGCATTGCTTTATGTTTGTTTAAGTATTTTTTTTTTTTGAGAGAGAGAGAGTAATCTCTACGCAGAGCACTGGAATTTGGAGATTTTTGCTTGCATCACTAGCAGCAAACATGGAAATGCCATATAAGATATCTGAAGAAGTTTCTACTTGATATATAAGCATCTATACAGATGTGTAATAGAGGAAGCATTTTATGAAAAAAACAGTTTAATACCTGTGTGATTAAAAACACGCATATTCCTACACTCAGTTTTTCTTCTCTCATTGTGTCACCCTTAAGAAGTCGTCATTAAAATTGTGATCTTCATGATCTCAACTGCAATCTACCCACAGCACATCACTGAAGCTAAGGTATAAGCTGAACAATACTAGAGTTTACTAAAATTTTTCAAAATGAATAATATTTTCCTAACAACCATGCTACTATTCATGTTTTTGCAGGGATAAGGGGAAACTCAAGTTCCTTCAATGTAAATGACTTTTTTTATGTAACTTTCTGTTGCAGATATAGATGAATGTTCCCTTGGCCACCATCAGTGTGGTAGTTTTTCACGATGTTACAATATACCTGGATCCTACAAATGCAAGTGTAAAGAAGGGTACAGAGACAATGGAACAAACTGCATACGTATGTAATGCTCCTTTTAAAAAAGGAATTCTGAAAGTAAATGTGTCCCATGATGTAAATTTTGGGATACAGCACTATCAAGCTCAGTTTCTCTTAACTATTTTTAATACTTAATGAGAGGCCAGGGAATGTAGTCAGGGTTTTTCTGAGTCTTAGTGTGCCTGGGTAAAAATACCTTTCCCTGAGACATTTTCATAATTAGAAAGAAATTCACCTCTCCCTATTCACAGCTTCATTCTAGAGATTGCTTCAGGATGAGAACAACGTGAGTAAGCAGGGTAGGTCTGGCCAGTCAGTCCATATTACTCATACCCTGTTGTTATGTACACTCTGCCACTGTCCCGTTTCAGCAGCTCACTCCATCCACTCCCCACTGCTCCCCAGATGTGAGCAGAGCCAAGAAGGAGGTTTTCTCTGGAAGAATTCCTTGTTGGAGAATTCCCTCCCTCACCTCTCTCTTGGGAGAAGCAGCCATCCCCCTTGGTAGACAATAGGCCACTGGAGCTCCCCGGGGTTTGACTTCCTTCAGGACTGTGCTGGCATCTGCTGAATCTTTTTGAAGACCCTGTGTTCATATGTGGGTGCTGGTCTTCGGTGACTCACTGATCTCTTTTAAAGAGCAGCACCATTGCAGACTTGTTTCCTTTGGCTGTAGCTGTCACGGTAATGTGATCCGCCTCAGGTGATCTTTCACAACCTGAGTGCTTGCAATTATATGTGGACACACTTCATATGTGTTACTGGGACATAGTCCTAAGGTGAATTTTCTATTTTCATATACCTTAATGTAAAAACCACAGGGTATTCAAAAGAATAGTAATAAACAGGCGGCCAGAGAGAAAAACCTTTTTACCTGCTATCATCAAACAACTCATTGTTTAACAAACAGTAGTTCTTCATTTTAGCTGTGTGTTGTACTTGAAACACTTGTACACAAAATATGTGACTAGAGTTCTTACTGGGGCTTTTAAGATCTCCAGTGAGGTATAAAAGACTCATGAACAAATAGAAAATTATAAATAACAAAACAGATGTTCTTGCATTTCATGTCTGCAGAAACTCCCCTTGTGAAACCACGTTAAAATTTGTTGTCCTTTCTTTATGAAATATTGGGGGAGATGGTACTGTAGGCACTGTCATTGTGGTGTAGGTGGTGCTCAGTTCACCACCACTTTTTTGTGGAGGCTGAAAAACCACCATTTACTCAGTTTCCTGGTGTTTAGCAAAGGTAAAGATCTAAATGAAGGCTATTGGCTTAGGTTCAATCTCTGTAAAATGATTAATACTTTACTGAAAAGGAGAAAAGTTTAGAAGAAGTGGAGAGGACTGAAAGGTAACTTCCTTAAGCCAGAGGTATCTGCCTGTCCATGGCCAAAATGGATGTAACAGTGGAGTCTTATTAAACTCGCCTCTGCTCCTGAGTGCAAACTTGTCCAGTTTAGAGATCTGCTTAACACACATCTTCCTGTCCATGCTTTTTTACTAACAGTGCTTTGGGGTAAATTTTACCACCTCTGAAAGAGCATTGATTGGGAGGAAGTGGGGATGGAAGTCTCCTGGCCTTCAGTCGTTCTAAAGAATCTCTATACTGCTGTAATGAGAAGTGTTGTCTAAAGGGATGTGATAATTCAGCAGTGCTGATGCTAAAGTTTATTTCTAATTAGTGGAAACATTCAGAAGAAGAGAAATTATTTCAGCAAAGACTCTCCATGTTGTAATGAAATATATTGTTAAGTTTATGGAGCAAGAGACTCAGATGTCCATTTTGGTCCCATTTTGATTCTCTCTGCAGTTATTCCTAATGTTATGATTGAACCACCTGGTCCATATCATATATTCAAGGGCAACAGCACCCTCCCTAAGGGAGGCAGTGGTATAACCAATAGGATTCCTGATGTTGGAGGCACAAGGCAACCCCTCAGACCACCATATGTACCTGCTGTTGTTACAGAAAGGCCAGTGACCAGGCCAACAACTCGACCTACACCCAGGCCAACAACTCGACCTACACCCAGGCCAACAACTCGACCTACACCTGGGCCAACGACTCGTCTTACACCCAAGCCAACCACTAGGTATGTGCCAGTGACAACAAGGCCAGTAACGAGGCCAGCGGTGAGGCCTCCACCTCCAACACCACCTCAACCTACAACGTTAAGACCTACACTACCACCACAAAGAACTCCTCTGATAACAACTGAAGAGCCTTCACATGTTCCCACTGAAACTACATCTTCCCAAGGAATTACAGATGACAACAGGATCCAGATAGACCCTCAGAAACCCCGAGGAGATGTGTTCAGTAAGTAATTTTACAAAACATTTTATTTATCAGAATTGTAGACACAGTGAGGTGAAAGCATGCACTGTACTGTTATGGAACACTGTCAGTGACAACAAAGACGTGAAACTGGAAGCGTTCATATGGCGAAGCTGCACAAATAGTTGATTTTGTGACCTAACAAAAATGTGGGGAGAAAGTTCTGGGTCAATTCAACCAAAAATTTCAGTTTTTCTTCCTGAAATGACTTGTGAGTATACCATCGTGTATAGGTGCTCAAACCTAATTACGTTTCCAGGTGAAAGTTTTGGAGAACAAAATGCATTTTATTGAAAAACACTGGAGTGCAACATAACTCATAAATAGTTAACGGGTTCAAATTCAGGGAGTTGAGAGCCACTTACAACATATTTCCTTAGCTTTAAGAATGGTAAGAAATGGGACCGTGTCTCATTACCTAAAGACTCTGTTATGTCACCTTGTTGTATGAATTCAAATGGTCTTGGATGTTTATGACTAAGCAATGGCAAAATTGCATAAAAATAACAGAGGCTAATTTTATGGACTGCATCTATGAAAATGGATACATGAAAAGCTGAAGATAGTAAAGACTCTCAGAGCACGAACACATGCCATTTTAAGAGCTGCTGTGAAAGCCACAGCACCATTTCTACCCCAGCTTTAGTGCATACCATGGAAGATATTACTGGCACATGCAGAGTTACGCTTATCTGCCAAGAAATACTCAACACCCGATTTCATCTTTAGTTCTGCTGCTAATTTTAGAGATGGGAAGGGTGTGCTGGATCAGCCTTTCTCCTTCAGCCTGATGTACAAGAAAGCTGCTGAAGCAATGTAGTAGGAGGAAAAGTTTGCTGTCTCAGAGCAGGTGCACAAGCAACGTGGGAGTTTTTTTCTGGTTGCCTTGGCATCTGTATGGTAACTTTGGGTAACTTTCTCTTAGGTCATTATACAGTGAAATATTTTGTTCCTTGTAAAAAATTGGTTTGTTCTCCCTGTTGATATTTTATCTGGTATAGACAGTTTGATGAGTTTAAAATGGAGACAAAAGGTGACTTAGAATTTAGGAAGATAAATCCTGGTACTACTCAGAAGAGTGTGCTTTTGTCTTTTTCAAGGTTATTTTTTAAATAGTCTATATTCAGTTAAAATATAAAAACATCTTTATGTAAAATTCTAAAAAGAAATATAGTAAAGACTCCCAAAACTTAATACAATGGGAACCAATAGTTAAAAATACAGAATTCTGTGGAAATTATTTTAAGACTCTAGCATTGCGCTTACCAGGCTGTCTCGTGTTGCAAGCGTTCTCCAGAATTCTAAAGCAGAGGGGTGTTTCCAGCTATTTTAATGAAGTCGTAACAATCACCAGTATAAAGCTTGTTATTTACAATTAGTCTTTCTGTGTTGTCCCTAGAGACTTGATTTTGAAGCTAATGGTTTCAATACCCAGGATTCAGATGCAGGGGTTTGGAAAGTAGGAAAGTAAAAGTGTTTAAATTTGTTTTCTGACTGTAAGCTTACATTATGGTACGTACAACAAACACAGGAAAAGTGAATCTCTGCTAAGTGTTTATCAGCTGTTTAGGCCAGCTGCCACCCTTTGAGGTTTGCAATACACGTACGTAGCGTGAAAGGCTTCAGTGCCCAACACAGCAGGATTCCAACAGGTCAAGCACCAGCAACTGTTACTGGCTTCAGTAGGTAATACAGGGGCAGGTAGCGCCTCGGATCATGACAATAGATACGTGTCTTTAATCCCATGCTATTTCTTCTATCCCCTGCTAAGGATATCCTTGATCTACACACGTGTGTGACGTACTTGTGTGACTGAAGGCAGCCCCTCCGCCTGTGCTCTGGATGGTAGGAATTTGCGTGGTGCTTGTAGTGTCATACTTAATGAAGCTGGCATCGTCTCTTTTCTTTCTGACTTTCTTTCTGTCTTCCGTGACTCCTTTGAAAGTATCCTTTAGGTAGTGGTCGCTGGTGTCCCCTCCCACCTTCTCTCTGTCCAGAGGCATTTATTTAGAGAGCACACAGAAGCATTTGTTTAGGATTGGAAAAATGCAGTCGGGTGCAAAACAGTTCTGTTCCAGGAGAATGTGCTACCTTGTCAGGGAAAGGTGTTACTTTACCTATTGAATCCTGTTACTGTAGGCATTTGTGGGGAGGGGGAGAAGTTACATCGCCTCGTGTGGGATGTCTAGAAACGCGGGTAGAAAATTTATAGCTGCATATGTTACTACAGAGGGATGTGCAGGGCGTGACTCAGCTTGTCCTTGCCTGCTCCGAGACCTGCGCTTCTGAGGATAACACAGAGGTACTCAGTCACCCCCAAAGGCCGTCGCGCTGTTGGTTCAGCAAGGGGCTGCCAGGCGCCGGGTTCCCGGGCATGAGCTGCGCTGCAGAACTGGCTGCGTGCCTGCTCTTGGCCGGTGGCAAACGCAAGGTTGAGCGCATTGGCTCAAACGCCGTTCCCATTAGCTTACAGATGGCGTTTGCTGGCTGGGTTAAGCTTCAGGTTCCTGCTGGCGCGGTGCAGGCCAGCCCTGCCCCTGCTCTGGGCCCAGGAGAGAGCCGTGCCTGGCTCCGGTGGGCTGGAGCTGCTCTGCGTGGGGCACCCCAAGCTCAGGAGGGCGGCAGCGCTTCCACCAAGCGTAAGCCAGGGCCTCTCGAAAAGCATTCCTCACGATGCTAACAGCCACAATGTTAAGACAAGACAGCATTTTAAACTGAAATAATTAGTAACATTTAGCGAACCTCTGGCGTGCTGCTTATCTGCCACGTGGATGTGCCAAACCCCCCACCTCCAAAACCATTTGCGGATTTTTCACTTGCCTCTGTATTTCCTCAGGGAAGGGGCCTTTTCGGCTAATTCCTTCAGCTTCTTTGAAACTGTTGTTGTTTAAATCTCGCCTACTTCAGACATCTTTGCGGTATTCCTGGGTTGTGAGCTAATGTCATTTGCCTTACACTGAGCCTCTTTAGGTTCATTTCCCCCTGTCATCAGCTTCTCCAGTTGAGGCAGCAAAGCAGCTCAAAAATGAATTTGCACTGTGGTCCCCATATGCCTGCCCGAAAAGAGAAGAGAAAGCCTTGCGCTTGCCGCCTTTGTTTCCCATGGGAGAATGCAGGCAGGCATTTAGTCATCTTGTACCAGTCATTGTCTTGGAAAAGAGAGGAGGAAATTGATGTTAGATCCACTCAGATCATGAAGTAGGTCTTAACTTCAGTTTTGTAACGTCTTCAGAAGAGTTACGGTGTCATCTTCGATGGCTGCTCCCTCGTGTGTCGCCAAGGCCTGTTGTATCCCAGAGAGTCAGAAAAGATTGTGTTTTATCGCACAAGGAAGGGCAAAACCCAACACAGAGAGCACTGTAGCCAGCAAGCGCTGGCAATTCTGATCTTCCAGCCCCTAGTTATCTGCTGAAGGCCTCAGTATTTAAAGTTATGTTTTAAAACTAGGTTGTCTTGTGACGCGTGGACTTTTTCCTTCCTTTCCCCCCCGCCCCAGGCTCTGAAGCCTTAGCCAGACTTTGGCAAAGCCGCGTGACAGTAAATGCTGCTTTGCTCAGCCACCTGAAGAGGCAGTGCTTCTGTTAGGCAACCCGCGGCAAAGGCCCAGTTGGCGTGCTGGTAGATGTCCCACTGCACTAGAGCAAACCATACTGGTGGTCTAGGATGGGTCCAGATCAGGAGAGAAAACGTGCTTGGGCAAGTGTACTTGTTTTCTGCAAGCATCTCTTACATTTTAGTTTTTCATTATTTAGCCTTTTCCTGAGCTTACCCTTAGTGACTCGTTGCTCCCTGTTTTCTCCCTTCATTGTTATTTGACCTGCCTGTCCCACACGCCGAGTAAACTTGTCCTAAGCTTTCACATCGGTAAGCTCTTGAATGTACTGCTCAGCTTGAAACCAGCTGAGGACCGGTGAAATCGGTCTGTTTAGTGGTGACAGAGCACAAATGATAATAATGCTGATATTTAAATACCTTTGCAGTTTTTGACAGGAATTGGGTTGTTGCGTTTCTTTAGCTGCTTTACCCCTTTTCTAAAAATCCCTGCATTGGCTTTGGGGAGCTGCTTTTTCAGAGAACAAAAACCCAAGTATTTTTTAAAATGGAATTCCTACACTTGGCCTTTGAACCACTCAGTCAGATGCAGACAGTGGAATCTGGCACCAAGGATAATCTTCTCCTGATATGGATATGGGGGGAATGGCAATGAGGGAGGAGTGCAGTGATGGCTTAATATTTAACTATTTCAGGACTGACACAAACTACAGTGAAGTGCAGAGGCATCTTTTCCAGTTACTCGGATGGATAAAGTCTCTAACGAATAGAACGTATTTCTCAGTAAGACTGTGAAGTTCTGCTGCCATCGGGATGTGGGTGATAAGCATTAAAAGCATAAACTTAAAGACAAAGCATAATACTAGGTATCGGCAGAGTGAGAACAAAAAGCCTCATCTGTATTAAAAGATAGTTCAGCAGTTTTCCTTCTTAGCCCTTAGTGGGGCTGAAAAGATTGGAATTAACAGATTTTTCTCATAACAGCTATTAAAAAAGACTGGATTAAAACTTGATTCTTTCTGCTCCCCTTTCAATGACTGAAAAGTCTTTAGTGCAGTAAATTCAGTTTTGTGATCCTTGAAGCTGCTGAAAAAAGGGAAATGCTAAAAGCAAAGAATATGAGGTTTGTTACTCCTTGATACCGTTCGAGTAGCACCATTTTACAAGCATTTCATTTGTCCTCACTGTTCTGGCACCTATTAAAATGTATCTGTCTTTAAATATTTAAGCATTTAATATAGGCACTTTGTTCCTGTCCGTACTGTGGAGCTAAATCGTAAGATATAGGGGTCTTACAAATCACACCATCCATCTTCCAGCTAGTTTTGTCCCCAGGTCTGATAAACAAGCTTCTGTTGGTCACTTATTTTAGCTGTGTCCCCCTGAAATTCAGTCGTCACTCTGCACCTCGTGAATAGCTGCTCATGGAAAAGCAGGCAGGTGACTTTTGAGAAAATCTTCTGGTAAGATGCATAATGAGAGGTGTGATTTAGGTGAGAGTTAATGAGCCTTGTACCTGCCTGAGAAATGCAAGATTGGACTTTAGAGTGGTCGCACGCTACTGCCATCTCCCCCCTGTCACGTGCACGGTGCTGTAGGGGTGGGGCAGCCCCCGAAAGCCCTTCCTGGAATAATTCTCACCACAGAATTTGAATTTGCGGAGTTTTAAGCAACATATCCTGGACGCTGCAGGTATCCAGATAAAAGGGTGACATGTATCTCTCTGTTGCCCCTTCTTTTTGGCCCAGCATATATCAAAGTCTCCCATGGAGGAAAACAGGACGTAGTCTTGTTTACGAAGTCTGACTGACCTCTGGACTACCCCTCCTTTTAGCTATTTTCTGCTGGTTCTTGTGTGAGATCTCATCGCTCGTGGGGTTTTTTGGAAGTGGAATTTAACAGCTTTCAATTGTAACTAGTCAGTCAAAAAATCTGTGTCTTTTGTTTTTCTTACCAAATGGGAAGCTTGGTCATGATTATTGTGTGGAATGGAATTGCGTAAGAACGCAGTGTTTGTTGTAAGGCAGAACACCATGTTATTAATAGTAATAACAGTTACTAATAACATGAAGCTGCACTCCGTGTTTTGGTTTGGTTTGGTAACACCAGAACAGTGATTATTCTGTAATTACAAATAACCTGTCATATGTACACACCATCTTTTATACTCCCAAACTCAGCAATTAGCAAGTAAATGGAAAAAAAGTCCTACTGTTTTCCCAAAGGATTAAAAAGCTGAAAAAAAACCCAAACCAGTCTTATGCACTTATTAAATGTTCCCCCCCCACATTCATGCATCTGTGAAGAACTTAGCTCGTGAACTTTGAGAATATGGTACTGTTGCTGTATTGGCTCACTCAGAGCATATAAAATTCTCCAAGAAAAAGAAGCCAAGTTTATATTTAACAAGCTTTATCAAACCATTGAGGTTAAGTGAAAAGCACACTGATAGGCTATATAAAGTACACAGAAAGGGCTTGGAAAGCTCGCAGAAAATAATTGTGCCAAATACCTTCTCCCATGATCGCCACTCAACATATTAGTTGTCGTAGCAAGAAGCGGCGTACGCATGGATCGTATTTAAGAGTCCTGCATCTCTGGTTTCCTATCAAGTGCACATTCCTCTAATTAGGTCTGAGCACTGAAGTGACTGGTTTAAAGCTCTGCAACCCATTCTTCTAGAAGTTCATATAGAACAGTGTTTGGAGAGGACTTTAAAGTTTTGAAGAAATATTTTACTGTAGAGCTTTAATTATAGGCAAATACATCAACTTGGATTTGGAGAATGCTTGTGTGCGTGTGCAGATGTAACTGAGATTTGTATAAAATAACCATGCGTACAGTACGTGTGTATGCTGCGCTTGGCAGTTTTAAAGCAAATGGGAAGGAACCTGACAGGAGGCTGTAGGGAGGTGGGTGTTGGTCTCTTCTCTCTGGTAACAGGCGATAGGATGAGGGGAAATGGTCTGAAGTTGCATGCCTGAGAAGGTTTAGGTTGGATGTTAGGGAGAATTTTTTCACTGAAAGGGTTGTTAAGCATTGGAACGGGCTGCCCAGGGAAGTGGTTGAGTCCCCATTCCTGGGGGTATTCAAAAGACGGGCAGATGAGGTGCTTAGGGACATGGTTTAGAGGTGGGATGGCAGGGTTAGGTTAAAGGTTGGATGATTGTATGAAATTGCTGACTTGTTCTTCATAGCGTGGGAAACGAACAGCATCTTTTCCCCTTAGCGTAGTCTGAGAAGAGGAAAGGCAAGGTGATGGTCCCTGGGGGTGCAGCAGAGATGTGTCTCAGGCGTGGGGACTGCTGTGTTCCATGGGGAGCAGCAGCCTGCAGCGTGGTTGTAAGGAGAAACTCCCCCGTGAGGGCTTATCTAAGGCGAAATTGCAGTCGGAGCGCTGTCCTGCCAGAAACAACAGTAAGTTACCTACAAGATGCTGCTCATTTAGCAGCCTTTGTAAGTAAACAGTCCTGCAAAATTTGCTGTCCCAGGTGGCTGGCCGCAGTAAGCCCACAAAACTGCATCAACAGTTTTTAACATCTGTGAGCAAACCCTCTGCAGCTGAATTGTAACAGGTAGGTGCTGGCACGTACCGCAGCGGTGGAGGTATGGGCAGACATAGACTGTTCACACGCGTAGCAGCTCTGCTGCTCGTGGTTGTCCGTGACGGTGAAGCAGTGGGGAGCAGCCTACGAGTGTGTATGCTGTGTGCTGTGACGCGTCACGACAGCCTCCGCCGCCGTACGCACCTCTGCGCAGGTGTGACTGTGGCCCTGCGATGTGCTTGTTCAGCTGTCCTGCCTACGTCGGCGTTAGGTAGAGCTCGGGAAAGACAGCAGTGTACTCTGGGAGGGATTTGTCGTGGTTTAACCCGGCTGGCAACTCAGCACCACGCAGCCGCTCGCCCACTCCCCCCCCCGGGAGAGAATCGGGAAGAAAAGGTTAGAGCCGAGGGCTGAGATAAAGACAGTTTAATAAGAGAAAATAATAATAATAATAATGATGAGAATGGTAACAGAATATACAGAATATACAAAACGAATGATGCACAATGCAATTGCTCACCACCTGCTGACCGATGCCCAGCCCGTCCCGAGCCGCGAGCAGTCCCCGAGCCGGGAGCAGTCTCCCTGTGACTGACCGACTGACTAACCCCCCCGAGCATGACGTTATATGGTATGGAATAGCCCTTTGGTCAGTTTGGGTTAGCTGTGCTAGCTGTGCTCCCTCCCAGCTTGTTATGCACCTGGCCGAGCAGGAGAAGCTCAAAAAGTCCTTGAGTAGTCTGAGCACTACTTGGCAACAGCTAAAAACATCAGGAGCAGTCTCCCTGTGACTGACCGACTGACTAACCCCCCCGAGCATGACGTTATATGGTATGGAATAGCCCTTTGGTCAGTTTGGGTTAGCTGTGCTAGCTGTGCTCCCTCCCAGCTTGTTATGCACCTGGCCGAGCAGGAGAAGCTCAAAAAGTCCTTGAGTAGTCTGAGCACTACTTGGCAACAGCTAAAAACATCAGTGTGTTATCAACATTCTTCTGGTACTAAATCCAAAACACAGCACTATGCTAGCTACTATGAAGAAAATTAACTCTATCCCAGCCGAAACCAGGACAGTATTAAAGGTGAATGATGGTTTAAGAGTATTCCTGCTTCCTTTTTTTTTTGTTTTTTGTGCTGCCTGAGGTAAACCGATTTTCTTTTTTTTCTTTATGTAACTGAATATTGTATTTGTGCATAAATGTACTGCAGGGTGGCTGTTGGCCTAGGTGGTGTGGACTTGTGCACATTTGTAAGGTTTCTTTCATGTTAAATCTCAAAACTCCAATCATCATGTAAGTAAAAAAAACCCCAGATTAAACAAAGCAGAAAAAATATTATTGCAAACACTGTAACCTTAAAAATTCACAGGCCTTTACTACCCCACCCAACCTGAAGTCCTTGAGGCTGTTTGAGTGTTAACATCCTAGACTGCAAATAGACATAAACCAAAATCTACAAACTATTAAAAGTAAGTTAAAAAAGAGAGACATAAGGATTCAAAAAATGACTATAATACTAAGGAGTTAATTTGTTTCCTACGGACTTCAAGCTTATTTATTTTTATTATACAAAACTTCCATCCAAGATCAGTAGCCTATAATATTACTTTTAAAATACATTAGCATTTGGTGGACCTTTTACCAGGCTGCTTCTTTTGTCCTAGTTCCAAAAAGCAGGAAGCTACTTCATTCTCGGTTTTAGTTTTCCTCTGTCTTCTGGCTTTAGAGGAGCTGTTGCAGCGGCGCTGCTTACATGTCGTCCTAGTGCAAAAGTTCCTTCTTACCTTTGATTTGATTTCCTGAAAACACCAGTCCTTTAGTTCAGTGTGTAGAGTTGTAAATCACCTCAATTCTTGTTCTCGCTTGCCTAAGAAGCTCATAGAGACATTAAGATACTTATTTTAGCACCGCAAATGGAAAACCTGTTGAGTTTTTAATAGGCAAGGCCCTTAGACACCTCCGAAACCTACGGTATTTGTGTAACATCTAAAGACACGTCTGAAGCACATGGCTGCTGTTGTCGATTATGGGCTAGGCCTGCCTCTAACCGAGGAATTTCCACAACCGCTCTATCCGGTGCAATCTGTTTATCTCTGGTTGACAGCTGTCAGTCAGGCATGATGTCAGTGTGTTTATTTCTGGAGACTTACACAGACTGGCATAGTGTCTGCAGAAGTGGAAGTCTTTGGAGCCACCTGACTTTGGCACAAAAAGCCCCTCTTAAATTTCAGGTTGTCGTGGCTGCTGAATGTCTTTAGGGAGCTCTGGTCCTTTGCAGATAGATGGATGTTCCTGCAGCTGAGTTTCAAAGGTTAGGTCAGTGGGGGAGCCTCTTCAAGTACCACTGCCTCCTGTTGGGATTCTTCCGTAAGCATCCATGGAAGGAAAGTGGATTGGGAAGTTTGAGCGAGGGCTTTACTGTGGCTTTATTCTACTGAGAAAGCGCTCTCTTTAAAAGTGCATTTGGAGGGGAATAGTGTGCTTCAAGCTTAAAGCTTTTTTTTCCTTTTTTTTCTTCCCCAGTTGAAAAAAGGAGCTTTCATTTGAAGCGCCTTTAGCAGCTTTGGAATCACCTTTTACAGTGCTCAGATAAGTGTTACAACATAAATCACAAGTCACATAGGCATAAAGTTTATGCATCTTCATGTCAAATATAATTAAATATATTGAATTCTCCAACAAAAGCACAATGCCCAGAGCTGCTCTGCTCTTTTTTTATTAAAGAAAAGGAAGTAGGTCACTAACTACCTTTAGCTCATTCATTGCTGAAAAACCACTTTCCCCACAGTTCCACGCCAGCCTGGAGTGAGCAATAATCTGTTTGAAATACTTGAAATTGAACGAGGGATAACGGCCGACGAATTTGAAGCGAACGATGACCCAGGTAAAGAGCGCATCTCCTGTTTGGGGCTTAGGGTTTTTTGAGATTTCTTGGGGTTTTGTACATTTTTACAGGGCTCCTACATCTTATGCCCCTTGTTTAAACTATGCTTTGTAAAAAGAAAAAAAACCCACTACCTAAGGGAATCTTTATAGTTTTATTTCCTAACAGATTTAGCACAAAACCAGTGTGAATTGTTAACAATAACACCAGCTTCCTTTTTATTGTTTTAGTATTTTTGTAATTCTTTTTCTAGTGCTCCTTCTGCTGCATTTCATTTTCATATTTACTGCTAGTGTCAGCCACAAGGGAAATTGCTGTAGTCCCCACCAAAACAATCCAAACCACTTTTTGTTTGTTTTTTTTTTTTTTTGACCTTCTGCTCTGTTCTGCCTAGGTGTGCTGGTACACAGCTGTAATTTTGATAGTGGACTGTGCGGATGGATCAAGGACAAAGATGACGACTTGCACTGGGAACCCGTGAGAGACGCATCAGGTAAGCCACCCATGTGCGATCGCATCCTGTAGCTGAAGAACCAGCTGGGCTGGAGGTTGATGACTGTTCTTGCATTAGCATGAATTTACACAGCTTCTGTTCCCTTCAGTTCCGGGATGTATTTCACGCTCACGCCCCTTCTGTGTATACAAATCAAAACTGAGGATTCCCAACATGGAAGAGCAACAGAGAATTTGCACTTTTATCATAGCTGGCATCTTCACCATAGGAATGTCTCTGAAGGAGTAGTAAATGTATTCAGTACAAGATTATCTGTCTTAAAAGAATCAGAAAGAACAAAAATGTGGATGAGAGAACAACTTTTACTTATGGTGAAACAAAGCTTAGTTTTTCAAACCACCATGCAAACCTACTTGTTTCTATGTTGCCAGCAAAATTATAGAAAGCACTGGAACTAGCTGCCAAATACAATGTTTTAGTTTAACCCCTTGGTTTGATTTTACTGAATTCTACTTGAAGTTACAGCAACCTGTATATAGGAGAACTGTTAACTGACCGGGAGGCAGAGAAGTTAGTTAGGTGCTCACAGGCAGGGACTTCTGCAGATGGGTACGCTTGGGTACACGCAGGATAGGAGAAGGCTGGCATTGGCGCCGGTGGCCAGGCGAAGCAGCAACCCCTGCCGCTGCACGCCTCCGCTGCGGGGACTCGGTTGTGTTGTGTCCCCTCTTGCCGAGACAGTACAGCACAGAGGGGCTGGCCTGGCCTGTGTACCCTTCCTCCTGCAGCGCTCGCCCCATGGCGCTGCGGATTAGACACAGGTCTCTGGCTCCCTGTAACGATGGGATTACTTCATACCCAGAAGAGCAGCCTTTGAAGTGCACAATGCTTACATTATGTGAGGGGGTGGCAGACTGCGGATGGAAAATGCGCTCTCGGGCGGCAAAATGCTGCAGGTTGATTTGAGGGAGGGTGAGGGCACTGAGAGCCATTTTCCTGACGCGCCACCTCATCATAGATGCCTGTCCTTATGCTGCCACGGGTGGGGCAGCCATTTGCCACTGCAGGGGGTGACCTGGAGCCTTTTTCAGGCTGTTTAGTTTCAGGTGAAGTGGAAGTGCCCATCTTCACTCACTGGGCAGGCCCCCTCCCCACCCACAGGCATGCTCTAGTATTTCCTGTGCTCCTTATGACACTTAAAAAATCTCATGCAAGACTGGGCCAGCAGAGCTCCTTCCTCCTGCAGATGAGAAAACTGTGGCTCTCTCCTGCTTGCAGACTGGCATTTTAAAAAAGCTCTCCCCTAATTCAAACATGTTAGTGAAACACCGGATTTAAAAATGCTTTGCTTCTGAAAAAGTCAGTCACTCAGGGCATATTCACTGCCTGTACTCAAAAATTGTTCTTAATACATAGTAAGTTCCAAAACTATGATTTTTAACTGGCTTTTTTTTTTAGCCTTTTTTTTTTCTCCTGCGTTGCTTCCCGGTCAGGGACAATCCCAGCTTTTTGTTTCCTGTGTATGTTCTGCTGCTATTGACATAACCTGTTAAAACTAGTCCTGTGAAGTCACCCACCCACTCCCCCCTGTCTGGAATACCTTGTTGCAAGGGTTTATTTTCACAGCTTGTTCCCGAGTGTTTGCTTTCACCTTTCAAAGTTTGCTATTTATTGGTTTATCAGAATCTGCATTTTGAAAGGTGCCAGCCGAAGCCTTACAAGCTTATCTCGCATGCAGAAAATGCTCATTTGAGGGGACCTTTTCCTGCAGGGGCTTGCCTACAGCTTTGTGCTTACCTAAATCTGTTTCCTATTGATTGGGTTCAGTCACTGTAACTATCTGAAACAGATGCAGTTAATGAGGTAAGTCAGTACTTTTATAGTGCTAGAACTGTATCTACATCAAACAGGTGCAGTTACTTAAACTCTATTAGGCTTGTTTTAGCAGTTACTGACCTTGATGCAAAACCAATGCATTAAAAAACCCCCCCAAAAAACCATTTAACAGATCCGTGGAGAAATGGCTCCCACTTCATGCCCAAAAGCAGATCTGGAGCCCCAGACAGCAGCATAATACTTTGCTTAAATCTCACTGAGACCAAAGAACTTAAAACCCTGTGTAGGAGCAGTGAATTGGAGACAGGGGTGGCTTTCCTTGTAAGTGTGTGACAAGCCCCAGTACGTTGTCATTAAATCTCACAGCTTTTGAGGGAAATCCTTGTGACTTTCAAAAAGAAGCCTTCAAAAAATAGGGCTCTGGTTGCGTAGTAGCAGGGCGACAATTTAAATGAAAAATATTTTTCTATTCTGCAGTTAAGTAAAGACTGTGCATGCCAACAATATTATCAACCCCAGTATTTCTACATTATCAGTTTCAACTAAGGAGCCTAAACGCCACTTTTACCTTAAGTTCATTAAACTTCAATTTTTTGATTTAAAAAGATTTTAGAAATCTAAGCTCGCTAAGAAAAAGATTCTTAGGTTCGGAGTAAGACAAGAATTTTTTTTTTCATTTTTTAAAAGTGAATCCTCCTCCCTTTGGTAATTTCAAATTTTAAAGTTATCATCCACCTTGCAAAAGTTTTAATGAAAAGTACAAAAAAAACCAGTTACAGGTGTAGGTCTTCTCCAAGCTGTGAAGTCTCACGGCAGTTTTGAGTGCCTGTGTGAAAGGATACAGAGGACTTGGGGAAGTATATGCCCTTTTTTTAATTTTTTTTTTTGGTTTAATATTGCCATACCTGAGATCCTTCACTTTTCACATTCTAGGTGTTTTTATGAAGGCACCTTTACTCCATACATGATAATAATAGGGTTTTGAGTTAAGTACGTGTGTTCACAGACAACTTACTACTGTTAGAGAAGACTTCAGGGAGTGTATTCAAGTCAGCAGCCATTTGGAAATCGTTGCTGTTTCTAGCTTTCTGTATCTAACCCAGATTAAGAGTTAAAATTATGGGTAAATAAAAAGGCTATCCGTGTTTGCAAATGGATACGCTTTCAGACTTAACCTGTTAACACAGTTCCCAAATAAAAGGAAGGGGACAGAACCATAGCTTGATTACACGATAAGATTTATGCTGGCCTCTCGTTCATCTACACAATAGCAAAAACCTGCAGCTTACAAGGTGCATAAATGTACACAGTAGCTTTAATGTCACTGTGGGTTTAAAATCATGCAGTCATCATGGGGTTGTCAGAAATGAAGAAATACACAAAATTTTCATTTCCAAAAGGGGTATTATTTGCTTTGTAAAAAATAAATTCGATGGGCAAGACCTAACCTGGTACTAATGTAAACAGGAGACAGCACTGTAAATCTTACCCTGCAGCAGGCAGATGCATCGGTTCCGGTTCACGTTCCAGCAACTATATGCCTTATTTAAGACTCACTGGACTGTGTGGAGCGCTTTTTTGTTCTTGAGGTTTTTTACCGGCTCTCGTACATTCGGTCTTGCAACACAGCAGAACTTTTAAAAAACCCTGCCTGCTTTTTCTTTTGCAGGGGGACAGTACCTTACCATTTCTGACCCCAAAGGCAAAGAAGGGAGAGCAGCGCATCTGATCCTGCCGCTGGGTCGCATGGCTCAGGCCGGCGACTTGTGCCTGTCGTTCAGGCATAAGGTGCCGGGACTGCATTCTGGTGCCCTCCAGGTCTTTGTAAGGAGAAACGGTGCCCACGGACCAGCTGTTTGGGGAAGAAACGGCGGCCACGGCTGGAGACAGACGCACATAACTTTGCGAGGACTGGGCATCAAGAGTGTAAGTACCGATGCAGGTGCTGCCTTCGGCTTTTTCGCGTGAGAAGCGGAAGACACTTAGATGGGGTAGCACTGGACTGTTTGTCTTCTGGGTCCAATTTCAGCCTGTGTTTTACCTCTTTGATTCCTGCCACTGGAATGTTAAGGAGAAGAAAGGACTTGTGCATTTTGTCAATTCAGTTGTTTGCAAAAAAACCCAAACCACCTACAGCAATAGACACATAGGAAACTACAGAAAGGAGGTAAGCAATGACCTAACCATGCCAATAACACAAAATGGCTTAGTGTAATCAAAAGAAGCTGTCTGAAGTGCCATGGAGAATCTTTTAATACCTGGAAATCTTAGAAACATTGGAAGATAAACTGATATATCAAAAGCTCAGCATTTTTTTTCATCCTCCACTTAGCTTTGAAGGTAGTTTCTATTTCAGATCAGAAGAAGGGGCTTGGGTGCTTCAGGGCCTGTTTTCCTCTGACTTGCATCAGGTGGTCTAAAAAAAGCTCACACGTCATCATGTTCATGGTGGGAGCAGGCTACAACACACAGAGTATATGGTTCTAAATTAATATTAAGGCTGCAATTACTGCAGTTAATCTTCTGAAAACTTGACCTCAGAAAAAGTAACAAAGATGTCTGACCTTCTCTGAGCTGTCAGTGAATATCAGACTGCGAATGTGGAAGTTTGTAGCAGCTGAACAAAATTATTTCCCCCATTCTTACCCTCTTCCACCACATTTAACGTTTCTCGCAATCCTCTGGTCTGTCTCACCTTCTAGAGCAGTTCGTTAAATAAGCGTGTCTGCCTGGCAGAAAAGCAAATGAGTTTTAGAGATGGCAGACCAGGCTGGCAGTCCCGTCCCCCTTTGCGCTGTCCCCTGCCCTCTCCTGACCACCTCAGCAGGTGCTGTCAGCCTGGTTTGCCAGCCGTAACCCAGGGCTGGTCCATGGACCAGAGCTGCACCTCACGGCGCAGTTGAGTTTGGGATCTTTGCCAGCCAGCATGGAAAGCCTGGGCTGCTGACCCAAACCCCTGTGACGTTTGTTCCAAGGATCAGGGAATGAGAGAAAGCTCTGGGTAAGCAGGGAAGGTCTTTGCCACAGAGAAATCAGGAAGAAATATGGAAGCTTTATTTTCTAGTTAATTAAAAAACAAAAGCAACTAAACGCTAGTGATTTGGGGGGGGGCTACTGGAAACCTGAGGAGAATATGAATGGAGACCAGAACCCTTCATCACACTTTCTAATGCCTTAGCTCTGTGTAAAGCACACCCAAAATCACTATTTTTTTTTAAAATAATGCATTTATTCAATGTAGAGTTGAATAAAAAAATAATTTCTGAATTCTTTTATTTCGAAAAAAAATGTAGTATGTTCAACACAGTTTCTCTGACCTCCTTTGTTGCTATTCCTTATTTGAAGGTGTGCTTTCAGCAAGCAGCCAAATTATTTTTAACCACCACCATTTTGTGAGGAGCCAGCGCTTCTGTAGATTACCACAAGTCTGCAGGAGCCGGGATTTGTTAAATAAAAGGTGGCCATTGCTAGTTCCATAACTAAGGCACAGCTGCAAGGTGCTTTAGCAATGGAAAGCTCCTCTATTAGACAACATTTTTCAGAATGCAGAAGCTTTTATGTGTTTGCCATGAGGGACAATGAAAACGGTGCAGAGATGATATGAACAAAGCACCAGAGATTCTCTTATGTGGAAGTTCATCTTGCCTCAGCAGATGGTACAGCTGGAGCAACTCTGTCCTGAGCTACCGGTTCTTCACAAAGATCCTGCCAAAGTGAAGAAGGGAAAGGATCAGAAATAGAAAAAACCAGCCATAATTCTGAGCAGAATCAATAGGCTTTTGTCAGTCAGTTACGATTTGCCTGAGCTTTCTTATGCTTTTGCTTTCTTACTGTGGAGACCTCTCTCTTTCGTTTTACTTTATTTTTGCACTCAAGTCGTTCTATTTCTCTTCCCAGGTTATTTTCAAAGGGGAGAAAGGGAGAGGAAGAACTGGGCATATTGGACTAGATGACGTGATCTTGAGGAGAGGACGCTGCTCTGAAGAGCATTAGCAAAGACAACGAACCAGCGGAGTCATCTCCTCTAGCCCTTCTCGTGCTATTCCTACCAAGCTTTGAAACGGAACTGCACAAAAAAGAAGACAAAGTTGGAGCGTGACAACTTCTCAGTGGCCTGCTAAGTGCTCTCTCACTGAAACTTCCTTAAAAACACGGAGAGCACCTTCCAGGATTCAGGAACTCCGCTCCTGTGCTGGTTGTTTCTATTAATCCTTATCCCTAAATCATATTCTGTATGTAATAACTTTATCCCCTGTTAAGCCTGGTGACCACTCACATAAAGAGCACTTGTGGAAAAGGGAGCGTTAAGTACAAATAGTGGCAAAAGAAAGCTCCAGCTCAGAACATTTTAGTGATAACTAAATATTCATTATCTTCCTGTAGCACTGCTCTTTCATCAATTAGATCTGATAGACAGCAGGACTGGTCCAGCTTCAGAGTCACCTCAGATTAGCGGAAGCCTGGACCTGAATGCTGGCTTACTGCCACCGACCTTTGAAGAAGGGTTTGCTTCATATTAAACAGCATTTATTTTGGTGTTGCATCTGTATTAAGAAAAAGCAGTTATAGAGAGTAGGCACTGCATCCTGTAATATTGCTGCCGCTGTGTTTTGTGTATATGTGTATGGTTATTAACATATTTATGTTTTTAATATTTACAGGCTCTAGTTGCAAGGTAATTGGCAGCTGTGCTTTCTTATTGTACAAGACCGGAGTCCAGCATCTTCTCTGACCCCGCTGGTCGTGCCAATAGATACGTTACCAAAGTCAGTTAATGGTGCTCACTGAAAAACACTGGTGCAGTTTTTCATGTTGTAATATGCTGAAGGCAAAAGACCGAACCCTTACCTGATGTAAACTGGCATCTGATAATGCTGTACGAGTTTGCATTTAGCTCAGGAGCAAGCCCTAAAGGGCTCTCAATCCTGCAAGAAACTCCTGGTTCAGCTGAAGACTGAGCAGCCTGAAGAAGGTAACTTCCATCGTGTCAGATTGACCCCGTTGATGCTACCAGGAACGTTCCCTTCCCACGGGTGGTACGAGCCTATGCAAAAGCAAAAAGGGCAACTGCGTTAACGCCGTGTGAACAGTTCAGACCGTGAAATGCCTTGAGTGATCTTTGTCACACGTCCATATTCCATCCAACCCTTCTGTATATAATAAACATTTTATTCTTTAGAACTAGGACAACTATTAATTAGCTCTAGCTGGAACTATCAGAACTTTGGATTTATTTTTTAGTTGTGTGGCATGCATGTGGTGTACAGTTTCCCAGGAAATTCTTCTGTTTGGTTTGGGGTGTCTTAAAATGAAGATCATCATCATCATCATTGCTGCTACCAATTCTAAATTTGACAAAGTAATTGTAATGTCTAAGAAAATGACAAAAGATTGTCAAAACATTGTTAATGGCGCAGCCTTAAAGCCTCAAAAGTATATATAGAGAAGAAACGGGTCTCAGATCTTTTAAAGACTATGTAAGATAAATGCCAGCTTCATATCATGTTATAAAACCATGATTAAAAAAAAGAAATCCGTGCACAAAGTCCAGAGAGACAAAATTGCAAGACCATTAGAGGTCGCGTTCCAAAGCCCTGTTTCTGACAAAGTACTGTTTTGAAAATATTTTTCCAGTTTGTCCCCTAGGGCAAAGCCCAGTATGTATAGCAGAAGTTTGCTTGACCAAACAGAAAAGTCTCCTGCAAAACTGTATTTAAAAGGAAAAAACAACTCTTTTGTAAACATTTTAAAAATATTTTGCTTCAAATACGATCATGGTCTTTGTCTCTTACGTTACTTTGTAATATGTCAGAAATATTTGTGAATAGTTGAAATACCTTGTCCTTATTTTAAAGTAATCAGTAAAGGAGGCTGTTACTTGCTACTAACTGGAAATCTTGTTTTCATTTCTGGATCAAAAGTCTCATTTTTATTGCAGTGAAATGAACCAAAAGATGACAATTCAAGCAAAGAGAAGTAGCTCTTGTTACCGGATTTAAAAATAAAAGTAATACGTACTGTAATACGTACGAGAGCATTGTATGTATTATTCAGAAGGAAGAACGACAGTTTTCAACCCAGCTTTTTTTAAGAACAGTTTCACAGATAATTTAAGAGCTTCTGCAATAGAAAATGTCCATTTTACAAGCAGCAGCAGCTACTGTAGTTCCCCACACTACTGAACCTGCGCAAACCGTCTTGGCCTCTAACAAGATTAACACAGTTTGGCCTGGTTCATCTACAGTGGATGAGGATGGTCTGTACCACGTAGTACCACAGCTTTCCGAGATTGAGCCTCCCCGGCTAAAACAGAACTCACTCTCCCAGCTGTGCAAGGCTGAAAAAAAAAAAGAGTGTTTTGCCCCTTCACAAATGGCCCTCAGGACCCAGAACGAATTCAGAAGTGAAGCAGAAAGAAGTCCTCGGGTGACATGAGGAGGACTGGGGGTCTCTGCATGCTATGGACGCACTTCATCCTTGCAGTCAAACCAGTAACCCTGTAAAGCCTCGCTAGCAACTGATGCCCCAGCTGGCAGCGGACGTGGGGGCAGTCTTGGCAGAGCTGCTATGGCTGGAAGTCACTCACCTCCGCAGCGGCTGTGCCATCGTGCTGTACGTGTCACCTTCTCTCGGTGTTTAGAGACGAGGCGAGGTCGGTCAGCGCTTCTGCTGTGGTGCTCTGTCTCCAGCGCTCGCTGCGCTTGCCCTGGCAGGGGGGCGTGAGCCTCAGGAAAGAGATGATAATTAATATGGCCCAAGGTCTGCCTGTGAAGCAGGTTATACCCGCGCTCCCTGCCTAGGGCTTAACAAATGGGTAACTGTGCCAAAAGAAATCCCTGCTTAAATATTTAGGCAAGCAGAAATTATTGCACTGAATTAATTAACATGAAAACATTTGTGTATTGTGTAACCTCTTGCCAGCCTATAATTTAATGGTTTAAAAAAGCAAGTTAAACCTTTTTGCCCCCCAAAAGATTGAAAAATAAAGATTCTTCAGAAATTACAGGTACCGTGACCAGTGGCAGTGTGCATTGACTGCATTTGCTGATATCAGAGTACAATGGAAGGGACCAATACAAGACTTTGTTTCCATGCTCTAGTCACCTCACTGCTCATCAGAGCCACGTCGCTAGTGAGGGGGCTCAATAAACCCTATTCATTCTGGAGAAAAGCTTCCCTAGGTTTCCTTCACTAAATTACCCTAGGCTTGGAGGTCAAAACATTGGTTTTAATGGAGATTACGATAAGCATCCTAACAAGCATCGGATTAGCCATAAGAAGACAACCCTGAGCAGAAGAATGCTCATGGACAGCAGCCTCCATCGTCCTGCTCTCTCCTCATGAAGGAAAGATGCACCAGCATCGG
Organism: Egretta garzetta; assembly: GCF_000687185.1. NCBI lineage: Eukaryota > Metazoa > Chordata > Aves > Pelecaniformes > Ardeidae > Egretta > Egretta garzetta. The sequence continues at coordinate 445,046 of NW_009258309.1, forward strand.
TTGTTCCTCCCTGCAAACGAGGGGCAGTAATTGTCTCAAAGCCTGCTAAAAGCAGAGACTTTGGATCAGGCTACGCATTGGGACAGTCACCTTGAAACCTGTTCATTCTGCATTTAAAGATGATAAACAGCAAGATAAACTATAGCTGGCTGTAAAATTTTAACTGTGAATGTTAGAAAGATAGAGTAATTAATTGTCAACTGAGGCCCAGCTGAATCCTATGCAGTTTTTGTTTTGTTTATATAGATCTATAGCTCAAACACCAAATAATCAAAGTTTTCCTGGTAGGTAGAACACTTTCTTACCTGTTGTTCCTATCCTGATGTCCTGTAGTCACACAAGCCTTTATGACTTCAGATTTTCCACGCCAATAAAACAAACCAACCAAAAATGAAGATGAGCAATGCATTGGTGTAAACCTGCACCTTTAGAAAGAAATAATAGACGTCATGCTGGTAACACAGGGCATTAGTGGTTTGAAAGAACACAGAAACCTCCTCCTGCTTTGAAAGTTAATGCATTCTCAGAGCACAGCTATGGCTTCTGATGCAGCGATAAGTGAGGAAATGCTTTATTTGGTGGAGAGGAAGATGCTGACGGACTGAAGAAAGATCTTCAGAGGACACAAAGACACCTTTAATGCTACAGACCAAAGCACCTGTAGAGTTCACACACCAGCTCCATGTAGGTTTTCAAGATTAAAAGTTCAGTATTAATCAAGTCACATTCTAGCTGCTCTGCTCTTACCACTTCTCCTTATGCAGGTGTATGACCTCTTCCAAACCCAAACCCTGTTCCTTTGCTTTGAAACACACTGTCCCCTAGCCAGTGCTCCTGCTGGTTGCTTGGGGCTGAGATAGATAGCCTATTTTTTGAAAAACACATGGTTTATTTTTTATTTATCTATCTCTCTTCTTAAACTTGACAAACATCCTGTGTAACATTACTGAGATCAGGACAGCAGTTTCTTTTCACAGCAAATAACCCAGTTACTGGGTCTGAGTGCTCACTGGACTGTTCATGCTAGGCTGCCTTTTTTCTCCTAAGGAATCTCTAATTTAACTCCCGAGAGCCAGATGGGATATCATGCTTATACATGCTTGATACATGTCAAAAGTAGAGATCCGTCCCTCAATTTCTTAATAACATCTCAAACAACAAAGCAAAGTGGACCTGAATTTTCTGGATAAAGACAGAAATAATTCCCTGATCTATAGATCAGGCACTCCCCACCATTATTTTTCCTCGGGTTGCTTCTCAACAGCTGTTAAGAACCAACCAATTTTTTCTTTACTCATAGTAATATTTAACCTCAGTCTGCAGTACATGGGCAGATTTTTGCCACTTCACTGTCTTCCTGTAATCTAGATATTTAAGGACTCCCCAAGACCCAGGAACAAGGCTCCATTGCCGTCAAACCACTCTTCCAGAGGTATCTCAGACACCACATTCCCAGAGCACGAGGGCCATCTCTACAGCATCTCCGTACTCTATGCGCCAGGAAACATGATGTATGGCTGCATATGCCATGTGCGTGCGTGTGTGCATGCATACATACTGCACCCAGTGGGCTGAGGTCAGCATTAAGTGTTTGGGCAAGGAAGCCAAGTATTTATCCATTGCACAGACTGGACTCTCTCTGCGATACAGCCAAATCCCACCTTCCTCTGACCACAAGACACCTCAGCGCTTTTCCAGCCATTTTGTTAATGTTCTACTTTATGACTTTTTACCTTCTATTCAGGCCAGGAGTGGTCCTCTTTCATGCTCTTCTCCCAGGTTTTCCCTCGTGCTTTTCAACAGCCCATGCTCCCATTTCAGACTCTCATCCAGAATTGTTTTGATATTCATTCAGAGTTTGGCAAGCGCCTGGAAAGACAAGGTGCAGCGTGTACTCAGAGGAGGATTTTACTGCATCTGCATGCAACAGCAGTGCTAAAGCTGGGGATTGCCACTTGCATGGGATTTCAGGGAGACACCATCATCGCTCTGATACCACTGGTGACCCAGCAGAAGGGGGGGACCACCTCACCTCTTCTCTTGCCTTTTGCCCTTGCCCCCCCTTTAGGTCAAAAACTCAAAGAAATGGACTCACCAGATTTTTCCCCATCGGGATGGACCAAGACAGGATTCCCCTAATGTATGAAGCAGAGTTACCAAGGCATGCATACACTCTGGTTCAGTACCTGTGGCTTTTTACTGCACACAACAACAACAAAAACCAGCCTTTCCAAGAAAATTGGCTTTGAAACAACGGAAGTACTGGATATTTATCTTAGCGAGTGCCCGTGTTTCTCCTCTGTGAGGAAGCTGGTAATGTTAAGATTCCATAGACAATGTAAAACCCCTTGGGTCTGGTGGCGTACTCACATAATATTCCACATGGTCTAAGAAAGATTCTTCTTTCAAAATGGCCCAGTTTGTAACAATATCAACTTAACAGAAGTTAAGTCTTCATGAACTCCACAGAGGCCATGCCTGGGACAGGCCTCTGGCCCTGAGGTTATGTAGCACACAATACCTGTATCCATACTATTAAATCTATATCCATGCATCCATACTATTAAATCCCCTTCTCCCAACGGGGTGTTGATGTGCAGTCTATCTGTGGACAGCTGACCCAGAGCGAGCTGACTGCCAGCCGTGCCAGGAGCTGTTTGGAGCAGAGCTGGCTGGTGAGGGCTGATGCCGTGCCAGCGTTTGCTGGGAGAGCTGGAGCCCGTGGGGCTCGATGTCGCTGCAGGTCCCGACTCCCCACAATGGCACCCACTGAAACAGCCCCGAATCCACCCAGCTACAGCCCCATCTTGCAAGTCCTAATTTAAAAGACAAGAGGTGTGCCCTGCATACCGTAGGCAGGGGAAGAAAGGGCCCTCTGAGGACACAGTGGTGTGACAGGAACAGTGAAACACGTCCCTTCCTTCAGAAATGCTCTGCCAACCCCCTGACACGAACACACACAGCCTGCCTCTCGGTTTGCACAACTGGCCTGCTCTTAGCGTGGCTGCTTTGCAAAAAGTACTTTGCAGACCTACGTATACAACAGAGCCAGCAAATGAGAAGCCAGTCATCAAAAGCCAGAGCTAGGGCAGGTGGCATCAAAGCAAGAGGAGTGGGCACGGGGAGGGAAAGGCTGCTGTTCCCCTCCACCCCATGCACTGCCTCTTTCTGCACAGACACCACCGATGCCTAGATGCAGCTGCAGGACAGCTTACAAAAATCCCTATGAATAAAATCCCAAGGATGCTTGAATCCTCCCTCCCCCTCAAGGTCCGGTGCCTAGCAAGGGTTGTGACCAGTGTCCTCAGACAGGATCACACCTTCTTGTACCCCTGGGAAAAAACACTGACTCTGGGTATGACCCTCAGGTCCTGCAAGCTAGTGAAATCAACAGGGACAGATAGCTGTGTTTCTTGGTTGCACCTCTAAGGTGCTTTTGGTCCACGCAGCAGTCTGATGTGGATGGAGAAGGAAGAGATGCCCTTGAACCCCCTCCTGCTGCGGCCCTCGAATGGCGCTTCGTCAGTCTTCCCCCTTACGGCACGCTCCCCACCCACAGAGGGAGCACAGCGGGAAGCCCCACGGACACTCCTGCTGGAAAAGCTAAGCTGCACAGCCCACTCCTAAAACACATTTTCCTTGGATCCTGTGTCTCAGGTTGTTATACAGCTGTTCCATGGCGGTTCTGCCAAAAAAAAAAAAAAAAAAAAAAAAGGGAACCACTGCCAACTTAAAGTGTGATTTTACATGGTTTTATTCCCAGATAAGCACGATCATACACGTGTAGCACAAGTGCCCAGAGAAAAAAGACAAGGCAGCCAAAAGCATACCCTGGTACAGGATCGGTTATAGAACAAAAGCAGCATCCAAATTTTAAATTAAGAAAAAAAATGCTGGCTGACAAAAGAATAAGTCTCTTGCTTGTTATTTTGCTCCAGCAAATGTTGGAACTTACTCATTGAATCTTAATACCAGTATTTTGGGATGCCATGTGCAAACAAACTTTCTCCCCTTTTTCCAGACCTTTCCATCTAGACGTAAATACTGAGAGTGGCACAGTGAAATGCACTCTCACATCCCTGGGTTCAGATCTAGCACAAGAGCAAGAGCTCCTCATCTGGGAGCTCTCGTGATGCGTGCTACCTCAGCTGGAGATGACAACACCAAAGTTCTCAGCAAAGACCATCCTGACATCCAGCCTGACGTGAGCAGAGAACTAACCCCAAATAAGCACTGAGCAGTGCCAGTTATGCTTTTAAATAAGGAAAATAACTGCACGAATGTCCAGAAGAATAAATGTGATTAGCAGGATTCAGAGGGGCGTCCAAGAGCGATGCTTTGACTTCCACCCCTCTAAAGTTCTGAGTTAGCTCGGGAAATGTTGTCATCTTACCTCAGTTTCTTGGACCAGCTGGAGGACAGGAGAAGTTGTGATCCCATAGGGCTCTTCAAGGTTTCCATGCCCAGATATCATGTTCTCAGATACCAAACACACATGACTCTTGTTATACTCTAGGGGATCCTTTGAGTCATTGTGCCTTGGAGTGTATAAACAGAGCTGAAAGACACTGAAACTGCTCACTAATATTAAAGCCCACAACTCCATGGTCCACAATAATTTACACAGAAACCAGGCGCCTTTATTGTGTAGTTAGAGGTGTCACTAAACTGTGAGCAATTCGGTTACCCTCCTGTCGTATGCCACTGGTTTTTATCCTGCTTATAAAAAAAGATATTTTAATTGGCTGAACTACATTACTAAAGGCTGATTGCTAAAAGCGAGTGATGTTTAATTACCCACAAGGTACATGAGGCAGTTTTGTGGGGTGTTAGGAGACCTCAGCACTCTGGCAGCTCGGCTGTGCATTAGCAAGCAGCCCTGGCATCTCACATGCTCTCTGGGAAACAAGCTGTGAGCTACTCTGACAGCTTCTATTGGAGTAATTTGTTTGCCAAATAAAGATAGGTGACTGGGGCTTGAAAAAAATATTTCATGAATACGAAAAATAGGCAGAGAAAGTATATGGTACATCAAGGGATGCCTTCCTCACCTTATGGCCTTTGATCCGCTTACATAGGTGGTTAGAGGGCTAGACAAAAATTGTTAGGGTTCAAATATGGCTCAGCCAGAGAGCTCCAGTCCACAGGCCTCTCACTCAGGCTCCTCATAACACCATTCCTCATCTTCTATTCAGCCATCCCCTCCCAGGACACCACTGAGTCCCAAGGGTGCGTTCGGCATCGCAGCAAACACACAAACCATGACTAAGCCTCCACGGCTGCCTGGGACCGGGTGGTCCCTAACACATGCAACTCTCTTCATTCTTCTCTCTTGTCAGAGGTATGAGCTGTGCTACTAAAGACATCGGGCAAATTCAAACTTTCATGTTCCCTGATGACGGTAAGGAGATTTTCCTTCCCTGACATGCAAAAGTCTGCTTCCTTCCTAATGAGGGACCCTCATAGAGGAGACCCATTCAGTACCACCCTCTGCACTAGCTGCTCCGACTGAAATCCCCTCCGTACTGTCCTAGCGCGCAGGTAGCAAACCGCACAATAAAACCCAAATAGGGCAATATCCTGAGCTCGTGGCAAACAGATCTGAACTATGACCCTCCAAGAGGCAACTACAGGTGAAACCACAGGATACACAAATGGGGAATGAAAGCAACTCTGCAACTGCACTCTCTAGTATGGGACTGCAAAACAACCGGACTCCATTTCTGGCCCTGGAACGCACTGACACACGCTTCAACTGGTGAGTTTTCCAATGGCCAGCCTGCCTGCCTGGGACAGCCTGGGAACACAGCATCTCCAAACCACACAAGGCTGCCAGCAGTGACTACAAGGTAATCTTGCAGCACGCAAAATAATACATACGAGGGATTTTCAAGCCTCACTATTAAAAACATTCTGGGGATGATGGCTGCGTCCCAACACTCAACATGGACAACCCATGCTTCACATCTCTGTGATGGGGCAACAACCCCCTTAGGGAATGTGTAAGGGCTGCACAAATGAGCTCTACCCTTTGATGACCACACTTTTGGGAAGACAAATGTCTTGCACCCGTAAGGGAACTGTACAGAACTGCAGCAGAACAGGCCTGTGCCTGTGCCTGTTCCAGCAATCTCAGGCTTCACCCACTGGCTGTTCAGCCATGGGGTGAGGCTGCCCGGCAGCTCCCCAAACATGTTCAAGGGACCGGTAGGAATTTTCTCTGTGCACCTCTCCACACCCCTATTTATACTGCTCTAAGTAAGGCAAGTAAACTCACCAATGTGGCAGATATGAGAAGTGGGCAATTGCTTATATCGTGCACCCAGAGGTAGGTAAACGTCATTTACTTGAACTTGCTCACAAATCCTACTGCTACACGCTGGCCTCTTGATACACAGAGACAGCTCAGCTAGCCTAACCTGCAGTAGCAGTTGTTAAAAGCTGCAGCACAATAAAAAGCCTCCATTATCCAGCATTACTGAATGGGGGAAGCTTGCAAACAAGTTTAATTTATCTATAACTTCCAGAAGCCCGGATCTCCGACTCGTCCCTTTTGCCACCACCGCAGTCAGGCGAAGCATGATGAAAACACTTCGGATCCAGCTGCCATTTGGCTTCTGTGGCATAAGATCAGGTCCTTTGTTAACAGTAAACAAAACACCTTGCTTCTGATTAAAATGAATCCTCTTAGCTGCTCAGAGAAATGCATCTGACCTCTCTCCTGAAGGAACTGCTGAACAGGGCATCTAGAAGGCCACTGTGCAGAAAGCCAAGAAAACCAAAAACATGTCACAAAGGAACTTGGGCAGCCATAAGACAAGCAAGTAGATCAGAGACTGATGAAATCACCATGCTCCCTGAGCTAATCGGAGGTGATTTATCACAGCTGCTAGTTAATTTTTAACAGGCATTTCCCCTGTCCCTTGCCAAGCAGTTGGCAAACTCACTGCAGAAGCTCCAGTAACAAACATCCAAGCAGCGCTTCAAAGTGGATGTAGTAAATGGAGTTCTCACTCGAAGTAAGAACTGTTGTTTAAAATCCTACTTCTCCTGTACCTGAAAACAAACTCTTTCACCTGCATCAAAGAACTGAAATGCAACATCCCTCCCTTCTCCACCGTTCTGCTTTGTGCTACAGCTTTTTTTCTTCCTACCTAGGTACAACATGTCACTCCCATCTCCAATGCAAAGCACACTACAAGGCTCCAAAGTCAATGAATTAATTAAAACTACAGCTACCAACATTCAAAGTTTTTAAAAGTGCATTTGTACCAACACTAAACCAGGGCAGCATCAGGGCAGGGCAAAGGGAGAGCTCTTGCAGCTTCACATTTCAGCACATTACAGTTTTGCTGCAGAGCTTCCAGGCCAGCCCACAGCGACACCAACCTGTCTCTTCGACAGACCTACCAGCAATTTTACAAGCACTATACTTGAAATACCAGCACTCTCACCTGCAAAATGCAAACCCTCCAGCCACCTCCTCTGGTTCCAGTCATTACAACCAGGCTGGTGAAGAGGTTGTGCTGCTCACAATTAGTCCCATCTGAGGGCTCTAAGCCCTGGGCAGAGTGCAAGGGGGCTGCCCAGCTGCAGCCCTCCATAGCTAATGGTTGCTCCTCCACCAGGGAACCCAGTGCCAAGCCAACACCATGCTGGATGGGCCCTAGATGTGCCATTTTTCCCCAGCAGGAGCCGAGGTCTCCAGTGGGATAAACCGGCATGGGCACAGCCTGCGTTCACCCAGCTGCGCTGCCCCACGCACACACGCTGGCTCGCTGGGGTGCCTCTGCACAGCTCGATGGCGGCCAGCCACAGGCATCACAACACCTGCACGCCTTGCCACGGTGGGACGTCTAACCCCTGGCAGGGCCCAATCCTGCCACCACTGCCTCTAGCTTCAGTTAGGGCTGGAGCCCCTGGTGTGAAGAGGTTCAAGTCGAGTCTCTACAAATCAAACTGGAAGAAGCCCCATTTGCCTCTGAGCCTTCACAGTTGGGCAGTCCATAAAGAACAACCACCTGAATTTATACAGCCTATCAAGCCTGCACTACCACCCCACAGTGCTGAGGAGCCCTAGCAGCCAGGATCCTGACGGGTACCCTTGGCCAACAGCAGGACAGGGGGCACTGGCGTTGCTTCTAAGCATAACCAAGTCTCCAATTAAGCAGCAAGTAGCTAAGGCTGTGAATGCAGAACTGGAGTATTTCTTTATTTTGCCTGTGGTAAATATATGTGTGTGTGTGTGTGTGTACTTTGGAGTTGGATACACTCACCAGAGCACACCACGTGGGGGTACAGCTCCCCATCCTCTGCACAGGTTGCTTCCTCTTCCCCCCCTGCCACTTCCTCTTCTTCCTCCTCCTCCTCCTCACACAGCTCTCAGAGTTTCCCAACTGCACTTTTTCTCTTACCCTCCAGTTTGTTCCAGGACCCCAACTTTTTTCTCTCCATCTTACAGCTCTATGTTGCTGCTGGTCTTGAGCTTTTGATGAAAAACAGGCTGTCAAAGCCTTTATCCTCAGCTGCATACTTTTAAGTTTAGGCCCCCATCTCCCAGGAAGATTCGCATTAGGTATAAAGCACTGCACCTGGCAGCATTTGCCAGATCCTGCCCAAACAATAATAAAGTTTCTTTGCCTCAGGACCTGCTGAAGGCAAGGACTGTTTTCTTTGGCACAAGAGGCCAATTTGCTCCTTGAGATAAATATTAAGCAAACTGACTTTAGGAACTAAGAAGCTAGAACTTTTTCCTGCAGCCACAGTCACACCCCTTGTGCCTGCAACGCTGAGCTATTTTTAAAAAATTAATTCCTGTGGTATTTTCCTAATAGCCATAAAGCAGTGGGGCATTCTCTCAGACACGTTTTGCTATTATTACTCCATCTATGCCTCGTGACTATGACCTTCTAAATTCAGAAAGATTAGCCAGCTGTCAAAAGAAAAAAAATAAAATTCTTCTCTTTGTAACCTTTCCTCTATCGTTTGTTTTCCCTGGGCGGCAGCTCAGACCTGGCAGGAAACCATCTTTTAGTGGCTGCCCTAAGACTCCATCACATCTTGGAAATGTCCGAGTCCTGAATGTTGCAACTTGGACCCTCTGCATACTAAAAAAAGAATAAAAACTCTTGCCAATGTTTCAACAAGCAAAAACAGTGAACCAAAACACAAGTACTGTTGCCCATCCATGTAATAACGACACTTTCTATACCTGAAAAAATAACATTAGTAACATAAAATGTCCAACGGGCACCAACATCAGCCATTCCAACTATTATACTGTTCCCTTCATCTCAGGAGATGACAGGTAAAGTGAGTTCGTGACTTTGCTAGTAATTCTCATTAAAAAAGCGTGAAGTCCATAGCAAATTATGATACAGACCTGTATCAGCTTGGGGACCGCTTGTTAAAATAGCACTCAGTGACAGAGTAGTTATCTGTTCTGTCTCCTCTGTACTTGTTCCCTGGTTTAAAATACAGAATAACATTTTTTCTAAGACTATGTAAAGATAAACAAAGATCAAAACTAGGGCAAGTATCTCCTTCCCTGATTTCATTGTCTGAACCCTCATTAAATTCCTCGGTAAGCAAGGTCAGACCCCATCTATTTTCTATTCACACACACAATTTATTTCTGCTTGTCCATGGTCCGTGCCTGTGGAGAGCACTCCCAAGCAATCAACCTTTCACTGCCAGCTCCTGACCCCATTCCTTTTCTCCCATCCTTTTACATTTTCCAGCCTCCTGGCCATCTACTATCGGTGAAATCAGCTTTTTCCTGCCTGAGCCAAGAGAAGAGGCAGTGGCAACATGCCCTTATGAAGAAGAAATTGCCTCTTGCCATGTTTTCTACCTGCCAGAGCAAGTCTGCATTCACCTGTCCTCCTTGCCCTAACCCACTCTGTTGCTGCTGCCCTCAGCAACGCTTCTAAGGCCACAAGACGTGGCAAAATCCAGAGCAGCCCCTCATGGCTCTGGTTTGCATCTTGTCACACTCCCCCTGCAAATGCACCCTGAGCCAAAAGCCTCTTTCACGTCAAAACTTAACTTACTGGCACACAATGAGTCCAGCAACTGGTAATGGTGGATTTTGAAATTTAAAAAATTTCCCCTGGATGTTAAGGCTCTTTTTCCTCTACTTGATGAGTTCATCTTCAAACTCTGTCCTAGAGAGGTATTGAAAATAAAATATGGTGAGACACATGCAGGTCAGAGCTTCACCCACTGGCACAGCCCATCTGTGCCACTGCCCTCCTGGAGCTCAGCTACTGACTTCAGAGATGGCAGGACTTAAGCTTAGTGCTACCACTAGGCTAGGAAAGCACATTTACATAAATTCAGCTGATAGCAAAGTTATAATAAAGGTTTTAGTTTAAATGGTGCTATGCTGGTTTTTCATCAGCTGAATTTCCAGCCCATGAATTCCAGCATCATTCATTTGCTCAGAAATAATATTTAATTCTCATGGATGTCAGAATCACAAAATTTACTATGCTTCTTCCACATCGAGCTTAAGGAAAAAAAAGGTGATGGGTTGCAGAGCTGTCTAAAGCTGAACACTAATAATTGCTGGATGAGAAAACACCAAACAAAAGGTTATCAACAACTTCTGGTTAATTTCAGTGGGCGGAAGGGAAGGACTTCATTCAACAAAAAAAAGAACAAAATACCAAGAGAAAAATGTAAGCATTTTTTCCTCCAGTTAATATTGCTTACAGTAATTCCAGTACTTTATCTACATTTCTAGACTCTTCATTTGTTCTCCCGCACACTGGAAATAAAAAATGAAACCAACTTTTGCACCCCTTTGAACAAGGGGGGCACAGTGAAGTGCAACAGATGACAAGTTGAACATGCCTCTAGCAGGCAGCCAATTCTAACACCGCATCTTTATTTATAAAGGAGGAACAACACATATATAGAGATGTTTTTAATATATACATATCATGCCTATTTATGCATTCAGGTAAAACATGTAAGAAGGGTTCCTTGAGAAGTGCTGCCAAGGCTAGTCGGTGGTGGGAAGGCAGGACTGCCCAAACCCCTCCCTGGGGCTTGCCGGGGGAGCGGGTGCTACCCATGAAGGAGCAACCTCCCCTAGTGCCAGTTTTTCCTCATTTCACAGATGCAAATCCTCAGCAGTTTGTCAGGTTCTGCTTGTTATAACAAAAGCCTTCAGTCTCCTGGCATTTTAAAAGGGTTCAAAGAAACATAACATGAGGTAGTCAAAAATACCACGTGGAGTGCGTATACGCACCCACCCCACTCTGAGTCACAATCACAGAAAGCAAAGTTTGTACAGCCTAACAGCTCACCCTGCGTATTCCCTCTCCCCTGCAGGACTCCTCCAAAATAATATCTGCTCTGTTGCCTTGCTGAGGGTGCTCTGAAAGCCCCAGGTGACCCTCTCCTCACAGCAGGCACACAGGCTGTACCCCTGTGTACGCCCACACTGTGCCTGGCACAAAGAGGATCTGAGCAGAGCTGGGCATCTCCAGGTGGTACCCGATGTAAACAGATCCTGGAGAGCTCAGGGCTGCAGTGCTTTTCCTGACCTTCAGCCAGAATTTTTGCTTCAGCTAATTTGAAACTCCTCTCAGGAGACCACCCAAAATGCCTTTGTACAGTTCAGCTTGTGTCTTAATCACCTGGCCAAACCTAAGTCCTGCAGCTCTTTTGATTTTTCTTGATTAATCAGACTTCTCGGTCGCTTTGCCATTTTTGCTGCTGCTCTCAGGATTTCTCTCACATACGGTGATCTCCTACTTCAGAGAGCTGCAGAGCGCCAGGCAGCAGGGTAAGTGCGGACAGCAGCGCGTTCCCACAGCTGACACTAATAAGAGCAGCGCAATGCTCAGAGAGGGCTCACCAGCAGAGCACAGGAGCCTGTGCCGAGCTCCCTGTTGCTATTGCTAGACTGCTTCTGAAATTGCAGTAAGATAAGGTCTGTCTGCGCTGTCTTGCAGTGTGGTCGTGCCGTTTTATTACCCAATCCATTCCCCAACACAGCCGCCTGCCTGCTTTGTTCATGGCACAGACAACATCCCCCTACAACTGCTTCTACGGCAACTTCAAATGTCAGAGGGCTTAAGCGCACCCCAAGCCCACTGCCAAGCCATTCAGTTACAGCCCATGCTCCCCGCTTTCAGTCCACGATCAATCTATTTCCCACAGCCTGGGGGAATCAGAGGCAGGGACTGCTACAGAGAGAAGAAAACATGATCAAGAAACAAAGGACAAATAACCACATCCAGGTAATGCAGGTACACTGCCACCGACGGTATTCTGGCTTTTTGGTGGGCAAATTCCATGTCCCAAATTTCCCCTAACACTAAACAGTTACACAGCGGCATTTTATATTAAAAAATAATGTAAACTATATCACCAATCCTACTGTATAAAATACCAGAAGGTTACAGACTGTGCAGTGAGTAGCCAGGCAATGAGGCTTCCTGAATGACATTTCTGCGATATTTTGACACCGTGCCAGAGCCTGACAGCAGCCCTGGATTACTGCCTCTTAGCGATGCCTCTAGCTTGCTCTTCCTACCACGCAATTCGTCACTGTCCTACAGTTAGCACCAGCACCCTCTGAATGCCAAACGCTAAGTTTTGGGTCAGGGTGTGTTTCACGCCACCTCTGTGTCGATGCAAAAGTGGTGGCACAAAGCAGCAGGAGAGGAGGCATCCGGCTCTCAGGCTAGAAAACATCTAAATAATTGATGGAGAAAATCCTGTGCCACTGTAATAGAAAGATTGCTTTCGGAAGGTCAGTAGTGCCCAAACTGTGATGCTGTAATAATTAATAAGCTTTTATACTGTGCCATAGTGATCCATGAGAGATTTCTCTTCAGGGGAATCCCACCTCTTATGTCATTTGCTTAAACAGACAAAAACCCTGAAACGGTATTTTCACTTCTTTAGGATATTTTTCATCCTAACAGATTCTTTTCAGAGTGGTGCAGTGCAATCATCCAAAAGAAACTTGCCTCTCAGATGAATTCAGCATAGCCTGCTGACAGCACTTAAGGCATTGCTCTCTTCATTCCGTATTACAGAACTGTTGGTCTCCTGAGTGTAAGAGTTTTATTTCAGGTCCTGCCAAGGCTAATATGCATGATAATTAACCATCCTCACTCATGGCCTAATGGGAGCTCTCTTAAGCACCTCAAGTTTGCTATGTAATACCTAGGGAAACATGACAATCAACATCTTATACGCTAAACTGTGTCAGACTTCAGAATGCAAGCAGGATTTCACTTCTGCTACTCTGTTCTTACCCTCCTCTGATAATGAAAAGAAGTGATCCTCTGTAAATCTGAGATACTTTGACTCATGACCCTAGAAAAAAGAAATCGGTATTTCTTGTAGGGATTGCTGTGAGCAGAGCTTTAGCTGAACACGTGCTGTCACACCAACCTCCTCCATGAAAAGTTAAGTGCCAGGTACTGGGGGGGGAGAGGAAGAGAGAGAACATCACCACCACCCCTGCCCCAAAACAGAAACAGGTCCATTTTAATAATTATCTCCCTCAGAATACCTTCCCTAAGAATCATTCCCCCCCCCCCTTAAAAATGGATATATGTTTAATAACAACATTATTGATATTTATTTTCGTTATCACTTTGCCAGTGAAACTCTGGGTCACTTTGAATAGTTAACCTTTTCTCCAAAAGAACCCATAAGTTTTCATAGTTTTCATGGTGGCTGGCCTGGAATGAATATGTGCTCTGATAAAGTGCAATGACATTTTGCTGAAATGTAACTACTGTACATTTTTTTTGGCAAACAGGTAGAATCTCCTTCTGAAGATTGTTCATAATTCAGAAGCCTACATATTCCTCAAAATGTCTTGGCTACTCAGTTAGGTTCATAATGAAAGAGAAGCCATTCACAGAAACAATCTGTTAAGCGCAGAGCAGAAAATTCATACCTGAAGACACACACCAACACATGCATGAAAAGACGACGTGAGTTTATCTTGGTTGGACTCTTATCTGCGGAGCGTGTGTCAATCTGCAGAGTTTCACTGTCAGTACAGCTACTGCTGTCTGCACTACCAAGCTAGAACAGACAAATTAAGTCTAGTTAACTCTGAATCCTGCCCCCAATGTGTCCAACAAACCTCCAGACAGTTAAGGAAAAACTTGCCCGTTTTCATTTTCAGCAACAGTACGTGCTATTGAGACTTGTCAGAGATGCTGACATCTAAATATGCTTCACGAACTTCTGAGTTTTGACTGCTTCACTGTATTTCCTGAATGCATTATGCCTGCAATTTTCCCCCTCTAAATCACACAGCTCATCCGTGTCAAAATAAATTTATCACCTATTAATTTCCATTCCTCTGCTCAGACAGCTATTCCACACCCAGCAGACAAGGGCAAGGCAATGGCAGCGCATCAGGCTGCTAATCTCACATCACAGAGGAGGTTACAGCATTTCCCCCCTCTGCAGTGTGCCCACTTGGCACTCTTCTGACTGTAGGTTTCTGGCAAAATATAAAACAGATTTTTTTTTTTTATTTCTCAGTTTTGAGAGAGCTCTTCCCTGAGTTCACGGACTTGAGCGTCTACTTTACTTCTTTCAATTTAAAGAGAGATGCAGTTTTTCTTGTTCTGCTGTAATTGAAGGCTTTTCCCCAAAAACATTTCACAGGGAAGTTAAACCCCACATAGATAATATTTCATAAGTGCTGAAAAGCTGTCACCTTTGATAATTCCCTTTTCAAGAGAAAACAAGAAAACAGAAAGCAAGTATGTTTTAAAGGAGAAAGACACAGTTCTTAAAGGAAACTAAATTCACGGATCTGACGGCAGTGGTACAGCTGGCTAGAACTCCACTTCTTGACTATCCACGTCAAAAATAAAAAAATAAATCAAGACTTTTCTAGTGTGCAGTAACTCAATCTCTCACAGGAGAGCTCTTCATTTGATTAGAACCACTTCATCCTGTCTCTCAGCCAAATGAAACTCAGTTTTGCTTTAACCGTAATTCTGCTTTACGATGCCTCTTGTTACAATCGGAGCAGGTGTATTTTTCCACGAGAAAGCACTGGCACAGCTGCAAAGGAAATGTATTTACCATCACACTTCCACCCTAATGTCCGATTAAAGCAAAAGCTAAATAAATCAGTTGTTTGCATGTTTGGGAAATCAGGTGGTCAGCACCAGCTCCCTCCCACCCGAACATCATTTGACGCTGCCGCCCCTTGCCAGCGGGAAGCATGGCTGCTTGCTGAATGCTGCTCTGTCAGCACGGCACTGCAGACTCTCATTCAGAAGATGTTAATTTAATTAAGAATATTTAAAAGCAGACAAAAGGCAACCAAAAAGCCTGTCAATCATTGTATACCATTTCCTAGCTTCTATTCTTTGAATATATGAGCTCATCACAGACCTGTCACTGATACAACATGCAAGCTATCAGGCCTCTTTGACTGTACAATGCCTGTGGCACACAACAAACCACCTCTCCACCTCATGCATTTACTCAGCTCAGTGGCAGCATCTTCTCATCCCCAAACTACTTCAAAAGGGTGGTTGCTTTTTCTAAGTACTTTATAATTTTCTCAGATTACAAAAAAACTGTCCAACAGACTTCAGACGTTCTTTTTAAAAATAGACCTACAGGATTCCTTCTGTAGCATGAGAATGAAAGAGGGTTAAAACCTTGGACACCTGGTAAACACAAGTAAAATCTTCCTCCCAGAAATCCAGGTTAGCAGGGGTTAGCCCTGTTAGATGGAAGAGCCGTGCTTTGTCTACAGCTTTCAGCCCTGAGCCCGGAAGGAAGGTGCCCCAGGGGGACCACTGGTGTAGAAGACACCTGCCAGCAGTACCAGCAAACCTGCATGTGGACATCTGAGAGTTGAGAAACACTCCTCAAGCCAGACGGGCCAAATGTCACACCAGAACCAGTGACCTGCAACAAATTCTGGTGTCGCTTTTGGAAGCCCCACCTCAGCAAACTCTCCAGGCTTCTGTGTACAAGCCCTTTAGGTTGCAGAGTGCCAACAGGGTCTAACCGCTCTGGTGTTAGATACACACACAGGAGCTAATGCTGTGACCATTACAATGGCAGCTACTGGGTCTATATTTTTAAGTATTGTACCAAACAGATAAATGCTTACTTCTGGATCCCCATACAAACCACAGGATGATTTAATTAGCAATACTCTATTTCTCTGCATGCAAACCACTGTACTGGTGCAATACTAAAGTAGACAGTCCTCATAGTCTCCATTTGCTGGAAATATTACGTACCGGTTTATCCCAGAAAAAATAATTCAATGAAGGCTTTTCAAATATTGGTATTAAATACTTCGAAACTGTAATTTATGCATCATTTGAACGATAGCAACATCCAGACAACCAACTGCAGTTGGACCTCGGATAAGCATATAGGAAAACACGTCGGTCTCCCAAATGGCGTATGCTGCAAACAGTCAGTCAAATCACGCACACACTGGAAAAAGAAACAAAGTTACAAAAGAGTTAATTGACCAGCCTCAACTCAGTGGCAGAGGCAGGAATAAACTTTCCATCTCCCCAAACCAGTTTTCTGTCCCCACATTCATGCTGTCTCACTGGTGGTTAAAAGAAATGGCGAGAAGCATACCATGCCCAGCTCAGCACTGCCTGAGAAATGGCATTTTCAAAGCGCTCACAAACATCAGTTCATAGCACATGAGGAAACGTCAACATTGCTCTTTAATGCCCAGTCTATTAAGAGTTTCATGCTCAGACAGCTCTGCCAAAATTGTAGTATCAAATCACAAACTATCATATCATCCCGTTGACTTGCGCTGGAATGCATCCCTGAAACGCATTTGAGAAACATCATAAATGCACGCACCCAGAAGTTGCAAAAATAATAACCCCAGGAAACAAAAAAAGGAGGTAACAATAGCAGAATTCATTGCAGGAGCAGCAGCGTATCAAAACCATGACAGAAAATCAAGTCCTAACAACGTCCAGAAGTCATGCAGAACAAGCATGACTGCTACCATTGTATTAAAGAGCAGGAAACACAGACAAATCAAACACTGGGGCACACAGTCAAGTTTCTTCTACAGTTCAGTATGGAAGTTTCTGGCCAAACCAATGTTTTTTACTACCAGCTTCAGTATCTCACCTCAGTGTTCATTCAAGGGGCAGATAGATTTCTTTCCAACTGATAACTTTTTACTCACCACGAATCCTAATAAGAGACACGGGGAATAAGACACATCCAGAAAAAAAACAGTCTGAATTGCTTCATTTTACTTTTCTCCTTCTGGGGCCAAATCTACATTGCATGCATTTACCAACAGGAGACAGTGACCAGCTTGTTTCTCTGCTAAAAATGCAGAGTGATCTTTGCTGAGAGGGATTATCAGGTTAGCTCCACTGTTTCAACAGCAGACTGAGCTCCTACTGTAGATGCAATAATTTTTTGCAGCTATTCACTACCAAGCTTGATGCATTGATGTCGGAAAATTTCCTGTGCTCAATTTTAACTGTAAAGAAATCATCAGGCCTGATCACAGGCTGAATGAGAATAACATTTATATCCTCAGAGGTGGTAAAGTGAAAGTCAGCAAGTGGCATGAAACAGAACCTGTGTTGCAGGGGAAAACTGGAGACTTGGATCCCCCAGGTTTCTAGCTAGCACCCTGCCTTTCGGCTCCAAGCTGAATGCACCACCCCTGGAAGACACTGAAGTCTTGCTCAGTAGCTCCATACAAATCCCAAAGACAGTAGGGGAAACAACAGGATATGAAAGCTGCCTAAACCCAAAAACCCTAGGCATGAGAAAACAACACAATGCTACCATCAGTGATACATCTGGTAAAAAACAACTGAAATAGCCAATGGCTGCAAAAAGGGGGGCAAAGAAATTGGGAGAGAGAGTCTGCTATATTATATCAGATAAATTGCTTATTTCTCAGGCTATCCATAGGTCATGAGTGTGTTACGGTACACTTGTCACATCAAATGACTGTCCACAAGACCTAAGTGTGTATCTGATAATCTCTTCTTTTGCATTAAATGTTCTGCATGTCATGTTTTGAATGTCTTGCCAGCATCTGAGCTGTTGGCTCAGTGAATGAAAAGTGCACCTTATTCACGCATGACTGTGCCTGAGATTTCACAAAGAGGCCAGACCTACCTGTGGGTCTCTGCAAAGCAAACACCAGCTTCAGTAAAGGCAGTAAACACATGAATAACTCTTAAACAAATAATTACACTAGTGCAATACTGGGAGAACGGATGCATTCCAGACTTGCACTCAGTTGAGAGTTTCTGGATAACAAATTTGTTCAGCAACACTTGACATTAATCCCTTTGTTCTCGGTACATATTAAGTTGCTCCCATGTTTTCTATAGTTAACAGACTATGGGGACCTGTCTGTTACCTGAGAGTATTCTGAATACTGAAGGAAAGAGCACAATTTCTACTTTTTTTTAAATTGTAAAAACCCTTCTGTGCTGACAGTACTTTCTGAATGCCTACACAAACATTTTATTTGACTTTGCAGGTCTCCCAGGTTTCCCATAGCCCTTCTCTCTCCTCTGAACGGGCCTGAAGTTCAAACTCTTCCAGTAATACGCGACTGTAACTCCCACCTGCACTGCCAGTGTTCTCCAGCACTACTGGTATCTTGAGAGGCCCACTGGGAGCCTGAAGACTCTGGATCTTTTAGATTAAGCTACAGTGAAACATTCCATTTAATTAAGCATAATTTTTTATAATTAATCTGCACAGAAAGCATTAATTTACCTTGCTATCTGAGATTTCCCCAGAGAAAAACTACAGTTCAGATGATCCCCACATCTATTGTTATAAATCATCGTACCTTAATAACGCAGCCTCCAAGTACAAAGAGCTTCCCACACACTCATTCTAATCAAAACAGAAATGCTGCCATATACAGCACACACACGAATTCCAGCCCTCAGCAAAAACAAATCCTGCCACAAGACACTCTGCAGAGCCAATCTGTCAGCACCGCTGAGGCTCTCTCCATTCACAGCTCTGGTGTTTCACATGTGTCAGCAACCGAGGAATCATCAGTACGAGCCAACTCAACCACAACCCTAGTGACTAGGCAGTCTACTTTCCCAGACTTGCCCCATTTGGAAACCCGTTCCCTAAAGTCCTGTTCATATCTATTAAAATCAAGGCTGTCTTCCACTTTTATTAAGACTGCACAGGATTTTGCCTGGTGCACTTGGAGATGTGCAGCACAGTACGTGCAGAGATACCCGCTTGAGCACTAGCTTTCTTAATTTGCCTTGGAGGAGGGAAGAAGTACTCCACTGTGATAGCAGCTTGGGGATTCACTGCATGCAGCATCAACAGGCCTCACCAGCCCTCTCAGTCCTGCTGTGATGAGAATAATTGCACCAGAGAGGGAGGACAATTCAGAAGGAAACATTTAAAATTGAAAGGAAAAAGACACCTCCGGCCTTGAGCCCATGCTGGGCACCATACATTTGTGCATTTTTAGGTCACCTCTACCCTGCAGTCAGAGCTGGACACATGCACACAGGACACAGTCACAGGCTTGCACAGTGTCACAAGCAGTGTTTCCCCAGCAGCTAATTAGTATGAACTGTGGACTGGATAGACACCTCCAGAAAGATGGGGGGTTTGGGATAAGTGAACTTTGGTTCGTGCTAAAATGCTTCTTTGTTCTTGCCTCCTGACCAGTAAGTCATGAGTTCTGGATAATCCTATACAATCTTCCCACAAAATAAGTCTGTTTTATCCTACAGGACAAAGTGGCATAATGAAATAACTATTCCCTGTAGCAATTTGTGCTCCAAAAAAGCATAGGAATTGCTGTCAATTTGGTCAGTATTTACTCTTACAAGGTGCCGTTTGTACAGGTGAGAGCATCTTTTGGCAGGACTGTGGGACTGTGTGTGTAAGGTTCATTGCTTTTACAGAAGGGCAACAGCCTGTCATCCACAACCATGCTGCTATAACACAGGGACAGCTGTGTTAGGACATGTACAGAAATAGTCTTACACACTATTACCTGGTTCGGCTGGGACATCAGCGTACCAGAGATCACACTCTTCAGTTCCTCCAGGAAATGGAGTTCCAGCATTGAGGGAACAATCCTGAAGAAACGCAGGGAATATGAAGTTGAGATTCTCCCTCTCTCCTTCTCCTGCATAAGAATTTCAAATTGTCCTTTGATTTCAGAGAATTCCCATTTATAGTTATGTCATTATGTCTGGAAGTATCCACTTAAAAAAAAATAGTTATCCACTTGGAATAATAGATAAGGCAGTGTACTATGCAGACTTTCTAAAAGCATCATCCTTGTTTTCAGGAGCATACGTGCACTTGGGAAGCGAGGAAGTGGAAGTAGGCAGGAAGAGACATATATGCGCTCATATATGAGGAGAAAACTGGGAGTGTGCAGGACAGGCCTGAGAAGGAACCAGGGTTAGAGGCTGAACATTTGGTGAATGATAATTCTTTTCCAAGTCTCAAGGTTTTGTCTGACTGATGGACAAATCTGAGTAGAACATCTATTATACTCAATATCTCTATCTTCTGCACACTCATTTGTTTTCACTGACATGATCTTTCCAAACTTTTAATCACCTTGATGAAATCAACATAATTTCAACTTCCTTAATACTTCACTTTTAAAAGCTACAATAAAAAATAGCTTTTGGTCCAAATACTGTTGTCTTCTAAATATTCCAAAATGTGCTGGAATAACTGTTAGTGCTTGACAGCAATCAAGAACAACCCTACACTGGATGTACCTATGTATCAGAAATCCCATGGTTTCCATTAAAAAAACCCCACAAACCCCAGCCACTCAAATAGGTGGGAAAAAAACTTTAAAAAGAGTGAGGGGAAAAAACACTTCTGAAAGGCACTCATACACATGCACTCATAAACAAAACCTACCTACAGCATGATCCTTCAGGAATTTAATTTATAGTTTTGGAGAATTGTATGTGACAAAAGGTTATGAGCCTCTCTTGCAGCAAGACTTTCCTGCCTCTTTTGTGAAGCTCACACTGAACTAGCTGGAGGTGGGGGAGGATGATTACTTACTGTTTTGCACTCTAGGTGGGGATTGACAGGCAGGCTTTCAACATCAGCCAAAAAGTAATCAGCAATTACAAACTGTATTGTGTGATGAAGACCATGCTGTGCACATGTGGAGTGTTCTGGCTGCACACCATCTCCTTGCCAAGAGTTAATGAGATAATTTTTTTCCTCAGAGGCTACGCCATGCACACGAAGTACCTCCCATAGTGCAGGTCCCTGAAACAAAACGTTACCTAATTGCAGGTTGCAATTCTGCACATAGAGCCAAGAAAGGCTGCCCCTCTCTCTGATGGTAAATGCTCGCAAGAGGGATGTGTTATTTAATGTGAGAAGCTCCGGGATCTGTGTGCATACTCTCAAGGCTGTTTACAACCCTTTAACACATCTTTGGTGGGTGGCCTTTCTCCATATTGTTTTTGATTGTTTCTACCCCCTCCTCTTTCC
>NW_009258309.1:466736-518658 GCF_000687185.1 Egretta garzetta
TTCCCTCAAAGTATCATCATTATTATTATTATTATTCCAACTCCTATTCCTTAGCCCGATTAAGGCTCTCTGGCTATAGGAGGTATTTTTAATTTTGGTTTAATAAAACAAAACAACAACACAGCAAAGAACCCTCAGGTCTTTGAGTGGATTCAGGCAAAGCTTAATGTTTTGATCACCGCTGCTAATTGTTTCTAGCCAGATCAGAATAAAATATTTAAGGTTTTTAAGCCTATGCCTAACTTAAAGCTAGGAGTCATGACATTATCTTCAACCTGATGGTGTCTCTGATCATCTGCATAAGTATCTTGCTGAATCAGTAAAACAGTGCAGGAAAACAACCCTCATGCCTGCTAATACTTGAACTTCCTTAAGGTTTCTTATTAAAAAGCACTCCCTTGAAAATGAAATCTGAAACAGGGTCAGCATAGACTTTAAGGTGATACTGTAGTCAGCCTAAGCTTTCATGAGGAAAACAAGAGATGGGTTGGTTTTTTTTTTTTTTTTTAAATCAACCAAATGAAATCAGTAAAGACAAATCTCAGCAGTGAATGCCCCATTTGGGCTTGTTCTATTGAACAGGCAGAATGGGTGGTCTGCAAAACAGGTTAACAATTAACACTAGAGGGATGGCTCTGCCAGCATTTCCCACTGAAACCATTTACAGACTGTATGTAAATCCTGTCCCTTATGAGGACAAATTTTCGAAGCTCAAGTCCAAATTTTTAAGTGTTTAGCAGCGAGTGTGGAGGTCAGATTTTCAGGTACTTGGGTCCCATTTAGACATTTAACAAAAGGGTTCCGATTTTTGCAAGTCCTTAGTAAGTAACTGAAGACTTCTGAAAATTGGCTATGTGTTAGAAGAAGCAGTTTCTGGGGCACAAAATAACCTTTAGTTAACCTGGTTCATTCCTAGTAGCACAGGCAGAAGGCTGATATGTTTCTGCATGAGAGTCCAATGCTGTAATAATCCACCAAGATGTTACACATCATGAAACAGGCGAGGCTTTGCAACTGGACAACACAACATTACAGCAAGTGAACAGGTGTAAGTGGAGATTACCCTAACCCTTCATGTGGTGGAACAATGGAGAAAACATGCAATTATGCCCACCAACAGGCTGGAGCAAGCATTCAGTCCTTTTCATCTGCTCCCTACATCAGTAATGACAGCCAACTATGCAAAAATTTACAGTAAGGTAAAGGCTTCCATGTACCTCAAGCAAATATAGGATTAAGCCTATCTCAGCATAAGAGCCTGGGGATCATTACTTTGTGATCCCTGGGACAGTCTGCTCAAGTTTTAGATGTGAATTTGCACAGAGAATAAAACACACCCTGACCTTCCTCACACCGAGTCAAAACTCCCAGTCCCTCCTGCCCAGCTTCCCATTCAAATTGGTGACCCATCCACTGCTGCACTTTCATCTAAATTGCTTGCTATGGATGACCAACCGCACTCAAAAACTGTGTGGGATATAATGCTTAGGGGCTTCTCCAGCATAATTTTGTTCTCATAATACACATTTGCCTGCACTAAAAAACCAAAATCCTGAAAACATGAAGCCAAAATCTGAGAAAATTTGCTGGGCATCTTCTTTTGTAATTTGTAACTCAGAACTATTAAATGCTTTTTTTGCTTCAGCTCCAGTAGTAGTTGAAAGTCATAAAAAGAAATTAGGATCCCATGTGCTAGTGGCAAAGGGTCAGGGAGGGTACACGCTAACAGTGTTATGTGTAGATAAGAGCTGCGTAGCAGCCTATCATCCTGCCATTGTGGTCCTGCAGCAATCTTGCCAAGCTCCTGACTGAAGTTAACAGTAGCTCTGAAAAAGTTCATAAACGCTTACCTTTTACAGCACGTGTAACAACAGACTAAAGCTCCAGTTCCTGCATTTATTCTGGGTTCAGTAGTCAGTTCCTTATAAACACTTAAAACAAACAAACAAACTCAACAGGGCTGCAATCTAAATGCCTAATGCCTCTTCCCATTATTTTAGACTGACCTCACCTCATTTTTAGGGATTTCCCTTTGACTATGTGCATGCGTATAATATTATTTATACAGAAAGAGATCAACACATGCACTGCACTACGTGTATCAGCTAGAGGTTTCTCAGGGCTCTTGGCAAATTTAATCCTATCACTTTGGAGGATGAAAAGCCTGGTTGGGGACCATTCGCCATGGAAATTGAAGGAGGGTTGGAGCTGCAATGGAAAGCTGGCTTTGGAAAGGCTCAAGGAGAGCCAGGCCTGCCCTCCCTGCTTCCTCAAGGGACCAGAGGTACCCAATGCTCTTCTAGGAAGACCCTGGGAGAAAGGGTGGTCCTGGCTTTCCAAGACTGGAAGGGGGATGTGGTGAGTTTTCCTGGACAATCGCTTCTCCTTCTGCACTTTGGCAAGCCCCCTCCCTCCTCGGACACGCACACATATATGCAGGTAAGGTATAAAAATGAGGACTCAGTCTGCGCACCTACTTGTATTTGCACAAGATCCAAAGGCAAAAATCTTTTAGAGCTCTGTAACTGATAAAATTTCCATTTGCCAAAACACTAAAATTCAATTTTGTAACATGGCATCATAGTGACCAGTCTGTCACAGCCAGAGTATGGTATTTATTCAGCCTTAAACACTTCAAATTCTCAACAAGCCTGCTGAGCACACAAGGTCTGTCCTACTGCAAGCTTAAGAGGATTCATCCAGATCTAGATTCACATGGAGGGGTATCACAGAGAAGAGATGAGGCAAAATGAGAAGAAGCTTGAACAAAGTGGGAAGTGAAAAAAGGCTGAGGTTCCTTTTTTCTTCTGGCTTGCACCAGATAACCACCAGAAAGACAGGATAACTTCAAGTTCAGGATAATAAATTCCTAATAACCGTATGTTTAGATTACTTGCTACTGTGACCGTTGATTGCACAACTTTTATGTGCAGCACACATAGTAGGACTGCTTGACTTTTCTCACCGCTTGTTTTTTCCCCACTACTTCACCAAAAAAAAAAAAAAAAAAAAAAAAAGATGGAGAAGAAAAAAAGGCAGCCACCTTGTCTTTGGCACAGCGGGAGGTGACAGTTCATGCTGCTGTCTCAGGATGTGATAGCCCATGAGCAGCCCCAGTCCATGAGGGACATTAGTGCTGCTGTAACGAGCAGTGAGCAAGAGGCAGTAGTTTGAAGCACGGCCCTAGGTGTCAGTTATTCTACCTTGTCAGGAAAGAGCAATTAGAGAATAACTCCCTGTTGCCTTCAACTCTCTCCTGCCACCCCCACTGGTCCTCATCCATCATCATGAAGACCTCTCTCAGTGATTCATTATGAGAGGGCTGCCTTTCGAAGGGAGGCACTGAGAGGAATTTTCCACTTCTCCCTCCCTCCCCCTCTGCACGACAGCAATCTCATTTCATTACAAGCCCAGGATCCTAATGTCAGTGGCTTCGGGCATCTGCTAATAAGGAACAAGCAGTTTCCAAGAAGTGAAGACACAATGAGTGCATTAAAAAACTCTTCCAAGAAAGAAAACCCATCACATGTTTCCGATAGGGAAGGTGAGCAAAAGGTAAGGGCCTGTGAAAAGCTGAATGAAATCCTGGAGGGAGGGAGGGCAGGCCTACAAAGTACACAGTAAAAGCACTATCAGGCAGGATGAAAGAGAGCAAAGAAGCCTGGCCAAATACTGGTTTACCTACGAGACTTTAAGAAGAAATGTCCGGCAAATATATATTTGCACATACAGTACCAAGAGGCACAAAGCATTTCAAAAGGCGTGAGAATATTGGGAACAACTGAGCTCAGATACATTGCAATAACACTGGGTTCTAACTCTGCCTGTTTTGCTGGTTTCTCCTTCAAAAGTAACTGCAAAACTTCTCTTTGCATGACACAGTGGTAAGACTTACCTATTTTAGTAAAGCGCTCCAATTCATGTGTATGTGCATGTACTATGCATCTATACAAATATTGCAAAGGAGGAATTTTCATTATTTCAGTTCCCTTGAGGCTCTTCTGGCTCGGTTCAGAGGATCCTCCAAAAAGAGCTGGAAGTTTTTAACAGCCTTGTCAGTTTAAAGGAAGCTGTTTGATAACTATATTGCTATAGTTATAAATATATTATACATATACATAGCATATAGTTATATGCTAAATTAAACTCTTCATGTTCATTCTTCCAGATACATATTGCAAATGGAGCATCTTTCCAGACCTGGGGTAGGAGTGCCCCAGTCTCTGAAGAGCTGCCATCAGAAAGCACTGAACAGTGGTGGTGCACTGTGGTCCTACACTGAGGACATGTAATACTCAAGAGTGCCACTAAATTCCTCTCTTGAGGACATCATCCTACACCTGATGTCACCTATTTCTTTGAGGCTGGGAAACAACATTGCTTGAAAAAACAGCTTTACTTGAAATAAAGATTTAAAACTAGGAGATATCAGGTCATTCAAGTTTTGAAGGGTTTGAGAAAAATTCCATTTAGGGTAGGAACTGAACCGAGGCAAATCAAATTAATTGACATAATGGCAAGAAAGTTAACCCTTTTGTGGAAGCTGAATATTGTGTGCTCACTAAAAGTATGTTTCTGAAACTCCAGTTTGTACTATACTTTTAAAGTAATAATTACACAGCAGAAGATAGACAGTGCTACTCTTGTGCTCACTGGTGTCAGAACGACGCACTAAACTCCCAAACAAGATAAAGTTCTCTCTATGGATGCAATTGGAAAAAAAAAAAAAAAGTACAGCTCTGACTTGTTTTGAGTCGTCTTGCTGTGAGAATGCCAAGTGAGAAAAGATTAAGGCTAAAAACCTGTCTTTCAACAGCTGTTAGAACATGTCAGGAATATCCAGAGGATGAATGTATTCAATCTGTGTAAGAACACTGACAGTCTGAAACTATGGAAAACTGAGTAATAGCAGGATATCACATGCT
Organism: Egretta garzetta; assembly: GCF_000687185.1. Classification (NCBI taxonomy): domain Eukaryota; kingdom Metazoa; phylum Chordata; class Aves; order Pelecaniformes; family Ardeidae; genus Egretta; species Egretta garzetta. The sequence goes on from NW_009258309.1 coordinate 471,662, forward strand.
AATTTATCTAAGACAGTGACTACTAGCAAAGGCTAAATATCACATGATTGACTCCATGAGATTTGAGTTCCAAAATTCTGGTCTAGATTTATCTCTGTTAGAAGAAATGATTTGTTCCTTATCAAGTCCTTTTAACAGAAATCTAAGTGGAGAAAAGGTGGATTGGATAGGAAGAGAAAGATCCATCCAAAAAGCTTGACACTTCCTAGCTTGCAGTATTTTAGTGGAGCATATAAACATGACAGTGACACTAGATGCCCCTGCTAGGTCTCAGTGCCTGTATTTCCCCATTAAAAAGCTGTGAGAAAACTGTTCGTGAAAAGAATCTGGCATTTTACTACTGCTGAGGCAGGCAGAGTTTTTATGCCTTAACAAGCCATAGCAGGACAAAAAAGTGCTACACAAACTGATCTACTTCTCCTCTTCTACACATAATTTCCATGCACACAACACAAACTCACTTGGGTGAAAACTCAAAAATAAAAATACTTTCTTAGTATGCTCTGACCTCTGCTTTATAAGGGATGCTATAACTTTATTTCTGGTATACTAGGGTTGTAAAGCCTGGTATTTGGTTAATTTTACAGAAGGTGTCAATCTTGATCAACATTAAAGAAAAATCTAAGTATTGTAGTAATTGAAAATATATCATATTTTATTATGGCCTAACTGCACAAGAGTGTTTATTATACACTATTAACATGATTGTTGGATGTAGCTAACCAAAATTTATAAGAAGCTTTGTAATATGAGGGCTGTGGGAATGCTCAAATTAATTCAATAACAGTACTTACTAGTCAAAGGATTGTTTACAAAATTAGTGATGGAGAGCTTCTGTTGTCATCTATCTTTGGCTTCCCAAGGAGACAGCTTGTTCCCAGGAAAAAAGTATTCAGTCTTTAGTGTCTGCATTATCCTCCTACTCACAAATTTTAAGTGGTCACAGCATCCACTGTATTTTTCTTTTCTACACCGAGTAAAATTAGGAAGCGTTATTAGCCTCATTTTAGTGAGGGGAACTGAGCCACCCTGATTATGCAAGACATATCAAAAGTTTTTAGCAAGGCAGGCAATAGTAGCCTGATAACTCAAACTTCTTCTATAATCACTGGATCTCATAAAACCCCACAACTATTCCATGTACCTGTTCCATACTCACAGGACTTTTATTCCTTTGGCCAGCTCAGCTGGCAAGAGCTGCTACCATCAGATGCTATGACTCTCTAAACTGATGCAATGCCAGATAACCCTAGACAGACAAAGAAGAGACAAATTTAATACTGCTTCAGTTAAGAAATATTAATTAAAAGTGATCTACAACTTTTCTCTGGATTGTTCCCGTTAAATATAATGATTACCACATTGATCTCTGAGTCACTCTACTGTACCCATGCTTTCACACAGATTACTGTGTCTAGAAATTCATTTGGTGTCTGTGTGTTATAGAATATAGCTCCTAGAGCTCATAAGGACCTATCACTGGGGAAGTAAAATATGTGAATTATAACAGTGCGTGCAATGGTGTCACTCTACAGTTACGTGCAAGACCACTACCAGAGGTTAATTGGAACATGGATTTACATTACGGTTAAACATATTTTGGGAAAAAGCTTTGCAAGAAATACTTGGAAATCAATTCAGTGGTAATAATACTTTACTGATCCTATTTTTTGGACCAGTTTCCATAAACTCTGTGTAATACTGGTTTATTAAATGTTGATATGATAAGACAGCCACACTGCAATATCGAATTATGTTCAACCACATACTTATGGTAGTACGAGATTAATTTGTCAACCATTTTAAACTGATAGACTACACTCTGTTGTCATAGAACACAAACTGTTGTCCAATGGGTATATTGGTGTTACTATTTAAAAAGCACCACACCACCAGCAAACTTCAAAACTCATAGTTACTTGAAAGGCAAATGAAACGCTATTTCTGAAACAGAATGCAGTTTCTGGCATCAGCTCTCTACTGAGGCTGGAAATCTCAAAGAACAACAGTATAGCATTATAGCTTGGGATTCAAACAAAAGCGAAAATCTAGTTTTGCTACTCAAATATACAAATCTGACATTAGCTCAGTCAGCACAGATCAAGTTTCACTACTTGCCCTGGAAAGAAACACTCATTTGGGAGGAATAATAATTCTTTCAAGCAATGTTTGCAAGTTGGGCCCAGGAGAAGGAATTAAAAATAGCAAGATAAGACTGATGACAGTAGTTACGTTTCTAACATAACAGTGGGAGAGGCCAGTCTGACTCATCAGCAAAGAAAAGATAACTGGAAATGGGAGATTAAAAGGCCATGCTCATTCCCACACGATTCCCAGACCTCCTAGTAACTCAATCTGAACACCGTGAAAGCTAAATAAGGATATAGCTAGTTTTTATCTTAACTGAAGTAGCTTAATAAGCTACCCAAACTCAAGATGTAAATTAAATCTCCAGAACAGATATTCTGGACAACATTCACACCCTGCAAATAGAAACAGCAAGTATGTCTCAGGCCACAAAACTAACAGGCTCTCACGGTACTTCCCTGAATAATAACATGAGTGATGTAGCTGCTGAGGACCTCATGTGATTTTGGGGTTTTTTGTTTTGTTGAGTTATTTGTGGCGCAACTCCGAAGTCCAGCTAAGAGATACTCCAATAAGCATTTTCCTTAGCTGGCAAGAATAGCTGGGGAAGTCTAGATATTGATATCCAGGGGTCACAGAAGTAACATTGCACCACTGTATTACACCTACGCAGACTGTGTCTACACAAATGCATAGAGGGATGGCAACAAATTGAAGTGCAGTGGTCTGGTCAGTTAGCCTAAGCATAGATTAAAGCCTAGAAAAAGAAATAAGGAAAGGATAGCATTGAAAATTTAACTCCTTACCCATTCTGACAAATTATTTAGCCCTTCAGGATTCTAGAGATTATTCAGGAGATCAGAAAAATAAATCACCTAAGTAAAAGAATACACAACTGTCTCTGCCAGGCTGCTATGGTTACTTTTTCTACTTCAGAAATATCAGAAAGACTGTGTACTAAATACCCATGACTAGCAGTGGGGAGAACATAAACCTAAAGGGAAAACTCAGGCTAAATTTTAAAAAGTAACAAACCAGAAGCACCTGAAGTGAACCAGATAAATGAAAGCTAAAGCGAAGTAAACACAACTTCCCTACTTTCTGCTACATAAGGTGAGTTGTTCCCATCCTGAACTGGGAAGGTACCATGGCTGCAAATGACCTAGACTTAGAGAAACCAGGATGACAACAGGGTGACAAGATGAGTCCAGGATGGGAGGTTCCTAGGATAAGGACAAATAGTCTTAAGTCTTTGCTCAAAAACGTGGGCCAAACAGGAAAAACGTCTACTTGTAAAAAACAAGCCAACCAACAAACAAAAAGCACATACACAAAGCGTAATAAAGATCTCAAAGGACTATGTTTGGTCTAAAGAAAGACACTCCACAGTTTAACAATTGTTTCATAGTCTCCAATGATCAATAGGTCTGAGCCTTGCAAAAGAGTGTTTAACTCCTTTACTCTCTTCTTCTTAGACGCCCACCTGGGTACCCTGCAGGGAAATCTGGCTGTCCTGGCAGGAAGCTATAGGTGCAGGTGGCTCAGGCAGATTCAGGATGTTTTTAAAATGGCAGGAAAAAATAGACTGGGAGAGGCTGCCTTTTCCAGTCCGAACAGTGCAAAATATTTACTTGGGACATTTTGCTGCTACCAGTAGAATATATCAGATTGGAAGATTAATAATTTTTTTCTCCTACTAGATCTTTATGTTATCCAGTCGCAGTCTAAAACAGAGAATGACCATGGTACAGCTGGACAAACCATGGTACTAAAAATGTACATGTTCAGAAAACCTGGCCTCCGGAAATCTTGCAAGAGCTCTACAAAACCTGACAACTGGTTGCTCCACCAAAGCAGTGCCAAAATTGGTGGGGTAACAGAGCAAATACATTTTGATGCTCTTACACTGGGCAAACACCACAACAAATAGATAAAATTCTTTAATGAGAAATGACCACAGATGCAAGAATTTTCCTTGTATATGGAAAAGGAGATCAGAAGCTAATTTTGTGACTGAGCATTTGTTCTACATAACTGAATTAAAATAAATAGGCATGGTATGGTTATTTATAGGCAGTTTCAAAAATGCTGACTGAAGTGTAAGTGCAGTACATCAGCAATTAGCAGCCACAACCAGCTGTTAGCCACAAAATTTTCCAGGTAGCTCTATTTACATGGGAAAAAATTCAACACTGTTTAGCAGTTCTTGACATTTCCTGCTTTTACACTCACAAAACTCCTCCTGGAAAATACATGTAAACATTACTTTATAATGTAAACTTTTACTTAATGGTAGCTTTTAAGTCTTCTGTCAAAAACATATCCATACACAAATGGAATACATAAGTTTTGAATCTTACTCAGCTAAATTGAAAGTGAGGACTAAACTGCATTATAACTGAAATCTGTAAATGTTCAATGTTTAAATACTGAAAACAGTTGTATTTGTCAAAAAGGATTTGTTCAAGCCATTAAATATTAGGTATTTTTCACTCAAAAGATAACTTGGCTTCTCTAAGAATGAAAATATTTATAGGAGATACAGAATACTTCCTACCATTCCTACCAAAGGAACAAGTAGCTGGGTACACATTAAATCCTGTTTTCTCAAAGGCATTCTATTTGCGCTTACAGTCCTTTTCTGAGTACCTGTATAAAGGACGAGGAAATATCAAGCTGGAATTAAATACATAACATCACCTGAACTGCTGCATTGGGTATAGCCCAATATCCACTTATGAGAGGCAAATGCTTGAAAAGGGAGAGTAAGAAACAGGGTGAAATCTTTCTCTGGTGTATTCTCCCAGTCCCTCTTAATCAACCGCTCAGGAAAGCCCTGACTTGAATACTGTTTCTCAACCATTGTGGTTAATGGTCAGTCAGAGGCACAGCTCTTCCACAAAGCTGTCTAATTCTTCTTCATGAGTATTTTTTATAAACCATTGGCCTCTTCCAGTGACGAATTCCACATTTTAAGGAGGTACTTTCGGCAAAAGGGTGGGACATTGTATTTTGGTTGCCTCTTTTTCCAAACTTAAGTTACCTTATTCTGGACTGTTTTGTGTCTATTCTAATCCTGTGTATCTTTTTTTTGAATTATAAAGCATCTGTGCTGTCTTCAAAATGTACCATATGGGTTAATTCTCTGATGGCATAACTTGTTTTGTTCATTTCCTTCCTAACAATCACCAAGATCCTGTGTGGCTTTCTAGCTGCTGTTAAGCATTTACAATGATGTCTTATCTGTCAACGAATTCACTGCTGAATATGTTTAAAACTGTTCTCCAGTGCCCCATGTGTACCCTTTCTTTCATAGTGAATCTCTCTGACACTGAGTATCACAAGGTCTTTCTCATTCTCCATGCAGCCAGGCAAAACTTTGATCATAGTGGATGACTTTGTAGCATTAGGAAGCTTGTTATTAACCTCACTGCTCCTTTCAGTTTCCAGGACATTTATAAGCTGAGCACCATGGGCCTCACCAGAGACTGCTGTATAAGCCTTCTGCTAACACAGGAACCTAATGATGTGTCCCTACGTTTCATTTCTGATCCCTTAGTCACTCTGCCAGGTATCTTGGGTTTTTTAAAGTCAAAAACTTCTTGAAAGCTTCAGTATGTTATGCTGACCTTAGCCCAAAGAAAGTCCATACATATATCAGCATGTTGTAATTCCACAGGTTTTGGGGGTTTTGGGGTTTTTTTTAGATAAATAACAGCTGAGATAAAGGGAGCTAAAAGGTGCATTTCTTCCTCCGTATTCTTTTCACCCTTCATACTTTTCCAATAGGGTTCTCAAAGCCACAGCTGTGGCAAGATTAAACTTCCCTGGAGACAGCACATAGTGCTAGTGACTAGCTTCTGAAGATTCAAGATAAAATCTTCTGGTCATTGCACAGGCTAGAATGAAGATTTCCTCTTTCAGCACCTTCCACAAGGTCTCACCTTCCATGGTTTCAGTTACAAAAACCCAAACTCTCCCCAAACAACAAAACCCCAAACCCACACCGGCACTAAAAAACTCCACAACACACGATCATTTTGCCTGTGATTTATAAAGACTGTTCACAGCCTTTTCACTGACCCCCTCTCTCCTCTCAACTGTCTCAGTTTTGGAAATCTCTTGTGACAGAAGAAAAATGAAATAAAGTTAGCTGCTGCAATGTTTTGTTTGCCAAAAAAAACCTATTCATGATATAAAATCCTCAACTAAGGTGTATGATAACCGTATCTTCCAGAGCAAATCCTCATTACCCTAACAGCGAGCTTGTGTCATGTAAACTGCCACGTCCCAGATCTTGCTCTAATAAAGAGCATGGTGTCAAATTCACAATGCAAGCTAATATGCGACTGCAGCCAGGTGAAGAAATCTTTGGTGTCATTTTGTTCATTTTACAAAATACATTTTAATCCTTGCACTTCAGTGATTATTAAGCCTCACGCCACACCATTTTTTTCTGAACTTCAAAAATGTAGAAAGAGAAATCTGAAAGTTTCTTGGTCTTCTAAAATAAATTCTTCCAAATTATCATTTCATTTCAGAGCCATACTGTCAGTCTTACATTATCACAACTGGTTTTCCTAGATTAAAGGAACTGATTTCAAGTAGCATTCTTGAAGACAGATTCTTTTCTTTTTCTAGCCTTCTGTTTTTTTTTTCCTCACATCTCCTGAAAGGTGGTACTTGTCTGAGTCAAATTTATTTTTAGCTTCTCAGCAACAGAGAGATGCCAATTCCTGTATCCGTTGGTGCTTTCAATACTTTTGGCTTCTTATTGCAAAGTAATTTCCGCATCTGTAGTGCACAGTCACCTTATGCCCTTTGTGGAAAGCTGCTTTCACTCATCTACAGCACTTGCATCCAGCTTAGTTAGAAACAGGTTTTCTCTCTCGATCTGTCAGTTTTAAAGTTCACGTTTAAAAAACAGCACTTAAAAAAAATTTGATACAACTAGCTGAAAGTAGAGAACCAAAGAGAACTTTGCACCTCCAATTCATACAAGAGTGATGACTCTAGAATGTTTCATATAAAAATTAAAACTGCATTGTTTCTTGTTAAGGCATGAGCTTATAAAATGGAAAATCACTATTATTTGTGGAATAACTGATCTATAGTCATAAGACATAGTATTGTCAAAAGCCTACCTTTCTGGTAAATGTAATTGTTTCAGAAATTATTGCCTTTGCTGTGTTTACTAAACCAGAATGTTAAATTCTCCACTGAGGAGTAGGCCTTCTCCACTTCTGCAGAATATGATACAGTTTGGATTGACTCAGCAGCAGCTCTTACAGTGACTTCCAGTCTGGGACACATCTTTATTTCCAATCCAGATGAAAAAATGCTCTCTCAAAAAGAAAGTAGGTCACAAGACACCGCAATTAATCTTTAAAATATTAGACAACACACTTTTTCATAGGATACACACAGGGTACAGTTTCAGCTTGTTACTTTCAATATTCACAGTAAAATACTTTTGAAAAATAATCTATTTAAGTGCAGCTTAGAGCCATCAAGTGATGGTTTATTTTGTTCTGCAGAAATATTTATAAGATACCAAACATCAGCTGAGTTACTCTTTTTGTGTCCAGACTTGCTCAACCAGTTGTGCACTACACCAATGCTGAAAGAGGTTTCTTGGAAAGCTTGAAGCTTCACAGTTTTCATCCATTCCAACTGAAGCTCTATATCAAAGAATAAACGTAACGTTCCCGTGCTCTAGTTCTGAAGGATAAGACACTGATCATTAAGATAGCTTGTATAATGAAGACACCCATAATGCCCTGTGGGTTCAGGATATCCATGTTGTACAGTAAGACTTCCCTATTCAGACAGATTGTCCTGAATGCTTACAGTCACTCAAATTTGTGGAGAAGGAACAGTGAGGAGACCAGTTGGCTTGATCTTGTTGATTCCTCCATCTAGGATGCAGACCCTTGGGTACTTGTTTTTCACTAGATGAGCTGCAAACTTAAAACAGATATATCATTAGCATACTGCATTTTATAATCCTTAAATTGAAATAACTGTGTTAAGTGAGGCAAGTTAAACAAAAGGAAAAAATTATTGGACCCTAAAGGTTCTTTCAACAAGGTGCAAACACCAACTAGTCCAACACAGGAATCCAGGCCTGTCTGTTGAAAACAGCTGGGATGAATTTGGTGGTCATGAAAGTGTCACTCTGATAACCCTGAACTTCACTGATCTCTGCTTAGGCAGGATTTTACCTCATTCTAACAGGATTATTTAATCACTGGAACCCCTCTCAAAGCATGAAATAACAGGTATTTTTCTCTGCATTAACCTAACTCTCAGCTGTTTTCCATAGGTTCCCAAGTGTACCAAGTATCACAGTTTGATGATATAGTAATTTGCTTACCTATCAAACTTGTCCAACATGACTTGATTTCATGGACATCAGATATGAATTTGGGGCCTAGCAGCTGTACTCTCTCCCCCCCACCAATCTGCCCATAAGCAGGTTAAACAGTGCAAGCGCACACACCACCCCCCCAGCCCTTGAAAGCCTCTCTCCTCAATTAATTCATTCCATAAACCAAACAGCAGTTGCCAGTTTCTGTGTAGCAACTTTATGAAAAGGTGCTATACAGGTGAAGGAACAATATTTTGTATATAAAAATAATAATAAAGACCAAAATAACAAAAATTATGTACCAAAATATCAAAATCCAAACCCAAACAATATTTTATGTATCACATGTCAAGCTTGCCTTTTAAATACTGACTGCAATACATTAAAAAGCAAGACACCAAAATGGATTAATCAGAGAGAAAGTGTAATAGTTCTACTTTATTTCCAATAGCTGTGAGAAAGACTGCCCTGCCATCCCAGCCTTTGAGATTGTTGCTTTATACTTGGTTGACAAATTAGCACCATTTGTGAAATCACTGAATGCTTCCAGATGGGCTATGTAAAACATTTGTAATTCCATTTTTGACTCTTTAAAATGATTTGTGATACTATTCCAGAACTCTGTGCAAGCATGATGTTCAAATAACTAACTGCACAAAATTAAATTACCAACTCAAGAACAGCAGTAGGCTCTCCATCCAAACTTAGTACATGGGATTTCTTTTTACATTTACGTTCGTTCTAATTACCTGTGATAGTATAACAGATATTAAGGCAGAACAAGATGTACTACATGATTACCCGACCAAGTACAAGCCCTGAAATAATCTCTTTAACAGGTAAGAGTTCATAGTAGCAAAGTTCTAAACTCCTTCTATAGCCAGAACTTTTTGTTTCACACTGAAGGTATTTTATATATGCAAGGAATTTATTTCTGTCCACTTATGTGTCAAACGTAACTACTGCATTCCTTTCTCTGTGTTTAAGGATGGATTTAACCAGAGAGTGAGCAACTAGTATGTAATCTGTAACCACTGAGGGCTTGTTGAGGCAGAGTAAGAAGTCACAGTGGATCAGCCAGGACATTTTGGCTGTTATGTTTCTTTCAGGTACTTGCCTAAGGAAGACCAAAAGGAAGTTCAGTCATCTCTTTCCCCATTAGTTTGGGTCAGTCAGTACAGGATTCAAAGGATCAAATGAAAAAATCCCCACCATCAATCAAAACAGCTAACAGTAAAGTCAGACCATATGTGGATGTCAGTTTCCATGAGAAAAGTAAATGCTTTTTGAGAGGCTCTCTCTAAAAGATGCAGAAGTGGTGTAATAAGCACAGAGATATCACCAGGAGAGTCCAACTACCCTCTTGCTATAATCACAGTCCATAAAGATGTGGTGTGTAGTAAAACAGAGACGAAGATTATTTCTTTCAAAAATAGCGCTCAGCTGTGCATACCATGAGCTACAAAAATAGTATACATTCCTAGTGAAATACTCCCACCAGACATCTCTGCTTCACACGTACATATCTGTCACCTCAGTGCTCTCCACCTGTGACTAATGGATAGTGCTCTCTCTTGGACACTGACGCTGCTCATAGCTGGAAGAAATGAAAAATGGCAACAAGCCTTGAGATGGACAGAAAGCAGGGTATTATTTGCCAAGTACAGTGTTCCATGTGTCAGCAGAGAGGTTCCACTCTCTGTCAACTGATAATTTTACACTTCTGATAATGAACTGTAAACCCTGCTCCAAGTTTTTGGATAGCCTAGACATAATATAACTACCATTCCACATAATTTGAAAAGAAAATATGCAAACAAATGGTTTGTGTTTAGGGTTTGAACATTAAGGCCTGTGTCCCACTGTATTTTAGAACTGCTTTATTAACCAAGGCATGACTGGAAATAAATTTTCTTCACCGCATATGACAAGAGATTCCTCTACATCCTTATGGCAAGGAATCTCTCACTTCTTGCAGGGCCTCAGCGAAGCAAGCACTGCAGAACCTGTGGCTGTTAGCCAAATGACAGGCAGAAAGCACAAGAGCACGACAAGATGAACTGTAAGTTGTCACAGAACTGTCTGCAGTTGTCTACACAGATGAGAAAGGCTGCAAATACAGCTCAAAATATTGCATCTGAACACCCAGCCAGGGAAAATCCAATGAGTAGGGAACGTACTACTGTTGGTAACTCACTACTGTGGGAATTAGCTGCAAGTCAGGGGCCCAGAGGCATATACATTGCCATAAGCTGAGAGCTGCCATCAAACTCCAAGTATCAGCCTCCAAGAGCTTTGCACATACAGCTGTCTCCACACTGCAAAGAAGAGTCAAGGTTTAACTCATAGGGTAATAGGATTTGATCCGATTAAGGACATTCCTAGTTTTACCTTTGGCCTTCCCACATTGTGTCGCTGAAAGTAGAAACAGTAACTTTTAGTAAGGAGTAGTTTTAGAGCTAGTCTCTTACTAGCATTGCAGTCTTCCTAATTAAAGCTTTGACTTTCTACAGTTCTGTTCCTCAGTACATGTTTGTGCCTTCCTCTCCCAGACAGAGGAGTCCGTCTGTCACAGACAAGAATGGGAACTTGTTCACCATGTTTCTGAAATGTTCCAACACCACCTGGTATCTTTCCCTGCCAAAATATACTGTATGAAGCTAGTATTTTCAAAACACATGGAAGTGTTATTTCTGGCATGTGCACTGATGGAGGGGCATGAGAGGAAGATCTATTTGAAATAGCTACATAGACTTTCTCCCCAATGTGACCTTCATTTATGTTCAAATATCGGTAACTTAAATACAAAAAATTAAGCAAGATAAAAAAATTGTTTGCTAAAAAGTTGAAAAAAATCAGTGATCCAAAAGAGCAAAATTTCATGTATCAATAAATGCCCAAGGTGCTCTTCTGAATTAATGCCACAGACTTTCTACAACAGAAACTGCCACCTTGGACTTCACATATGGGCTCTATTTCCTTTATAAACACTATCAGAAAGTGTCAACTAGAAGTTTAATAACAGGCAACATTATTTGTAGTCTACTAAATAACCTAATTTACAGAAGTGCTCTTAAGACAGAAGATAACAAGGTGAGGAGATAAGCAAACGGGTTACACCATCCTTAGTAACCTGTAAACCACTTACACCTTAAAGAGATATTGAAACATCCCAGGGAAGTGGTCGAGTCCCCATCCCTGGAGGTATTTAAAAGATGGGTAGACGAGGTGCTTAGGGACATGGTTTAGTGATGGGATGGCTGGGTTAGGTTAATGGTTGGACTTGATGATCTTAAAGGTCTTTCCAATCTAAATGATTCTATGATTCTATATAAAAGTAGTGTACAGTTAAGTTTCCATTATACAGGTTGATTTTAAATAGAAATTAACCCGCTATTTCTAAGGTGATTATACTTTCTCAATTTTATCAAATGCTTGTGTTGACATTACTTCTGAGATATATCTGTTTCCCCATGCCACCAGTGCATTACAGTCCTCTCTAATGCTTCTGTTTTCATTTAGACAACAACACTACTCGGGGGAAATGAAGTTATCCTTATCTGAAGTAGAGGATTAAAGGGATGCTACAAGATTTTAAGCTTTTTCCTTTCTGCCTCAGGTGGCCTTTCCTCAAAATGTACTTCCCAAGCCAGTTCAGTTACTGTGTTTTTACTGCCTGCATCTAGCATTTCAATTGAACTGCCTCTTGCTACTTTCACAGCAAATATTATATATGAAAGGATGAATATGTGAGCAACTTGTTCAATGACTACTATGTGATGGCTTTGGTGAAGACTTTGGAAACACTGTTCCTCTATTAAGTAAAGCATCAATCAATTCCACATAAAACACTCTTCCTGGTGAGTATAACTGAGCCAGAAAATTGTAATTTGCATTTGAAAGCAGTCAGCTAAGACTGTTTCACGCAGATATAAGAATTCAGGCTTTCAAAGACAGACAAAAATCACAGCAAATGGGTATCAAAATTTGGGCAAATATTAAACATTTTATTTGGTATTGGTGATGCTCTCAACACAAACAGCATAACAGGACTGCTCCTTTAAGTACCTTCAAGAACCTTAATAATCTGCACATTGGAGCACTTTCAAAATGTTTCTACTATCCTGTTCCAAGCAGTAAAATCACAGCTTTCAAGTGTGCTGAATGTATTACACCAAGCACGTCACATTTTTAGACTGTCTACAACAGAGTCTAATAAACACAACAGCTTGAGCAGCATCATTCCCAGCACCCTTCAGGCTAGCCATCAGGGTTGCTATGTACACATAATTCACTGTCACAGACATTCTTGTGACAGGTTGTAATTAAAGGGCAACTTGGGAGGGAAGGAGTACACTGTACCAGAATACCAAAAGAGACTGCTGTGACAAATGTTACAAGGGTATAAACGTTAATATCATACTCTGAAATAATCAGAGGAAAAAGAGATACTTTAGAAGCTGCAGGAGAAATATCAACCAAATTTTGTAGTACTAATCCATTGCCGTAAGATTATTATTAGTTTTTCATTTCCTAGCTACACAAACCTCTCGGGGACTGCCATCTGTTTTGCTGTATGATTTCAGTCAAGAGTTCACCACCCTGAAAGCACACCATAGTCAAGGTGATCAGTCTAGAGCTTTTTAAACAACACTTCCCATATGCCACAAGGCCGACTCAGCACACAAGATTATTTTTATTCAGCTACTTCTTATATTAAAGGGTTCCAGATAAATGAAATGGCACTTTAACACCAAGGGAAAGATAGGCACCTAAAGACTCCCGTATCAACAAAACAACTTTGTGCAAACACACACTAAGGAAAAAAAAAAAAAGCACAGAAGTTACTGCTCTAACAAGATCAAGGAAAAATTCTTTACACAAAGACCTGGCCAAAAATGAGTACTTTCCATTCCATCAGTACAAAAATACAGCAGTAGCTTAAAGGACTTACATGCAAAGATTTGAAAATAAGCCTACACAAGCAGGTATTTTAGAAGCTGGTTTCAGAAAAAATTTTCCTGAGAATGAAAGTAAGAGTAAACACTCACTTTTCTGCAAGTAATACATTTTAAACACCTGCATTTTTAATTTTCTACTTAGAAATTATATATAAAAAAATACCCAGTTGAGAGCAAGCACTTGAAAATGAAAACTCAATTGCAGATTTAGCTGTTGTAACACAGCTAATTTATACTGACCAAAATATATTCAGTGCACCCAATACATTTGAACGGATTGTAAAATTAAAATGCAGAAAGCAAACCTACTCTATTTTTGATTCAACAGAAAATAAAAAAAGCTGTTAGTGAACAGAAATACGTATTTTTAAAAAAGATGCATAACAGCTGGATTGAATATTAAAAAGAAAGCATGAGTCTTGCTGAAAGATTCTACCTCCCTTCAAGTCTAAAGATTGTGCTAGATGTTGAAAAATCTTCAAAGAAATACTTGATAGTGAAAAACACCTTTCTTTGTGATTTGCAGTACTTTTTACTAACACTACTCAAACTCCTACTTTTGTCCCATTTCTTCTTAAACTCTGGGACAGAAGTCTTTGGTCACATTCCCTCTTGAAGCAGTCAGTCAGTCCGTCCTCTTCAAAAGCTGATTCAGATCCAGTTTATCCAAAAGCAAAGCAACATTGCCCCAGACAAGCACTGGCATTGCCAAATTCACCAATACCATTCTAGCTGGCAATATCCTTACACAAGTCTCCTGGACTTATAACACACATTTATTAAGTCATTACCATCTCTATTTCAGTTATCACCATTTCAGATTCTCTGAACTGGAACACCAGGAAATATAAAACGCTGTCTGAGAGCTGAAAAACAGCCTCAGAAAGTGATAATTCCATGTTATAATGCACCAGCCCTGAGTGATACAGGTACAACCTAATCCATGCAAGCTCATCCAAGGACAAGGGTGCTTTTTTCAGAGGTGCAGCCCACAAAGCCAGTATAACCACAGCTGAGCCTGACATACCTGACAGAAACCCAGGAGCCTGACAGCACCGCTGCAGGATTCAGATTCACCATCTCCCACCTTTTCTGTCCTTACAGATCTCCCAGATGACTGAGAAGAGCTGAGATCCTGCTTGCCAGCATCTCTCAGAAGTCAGACATATTTTGATGGGTAAAGCTGAACACTCCACAATTCCTCATCTCAGAAACATCCAAACCTCTGTAGTAAGGAACACAGATGGGCCAAACAATGCCTACATCAACCAACCAACTAAAATTTCCAGTAACTGTGGCTGTTGATCTCAGTCAAGATTAAAAAAAGAGAACCTATTTTGAGTTTTAGAAATAGCCTGCTTTACTTGACACCTACTACAGAAGAGGAAAAGTAACACTCAGATTCTGCTCCTCAGCCTCCATCTCTTATTTTCCCCTTTTCCTCTTTCATACCTAGCTGGAAAGGGTGAATATTTAGGTCATCTCTGCTGTACATGAGGCATTCAGTGCAAACTAACCAAAACCACTGACAGGGGCAGAATTACAACAGCATAACACAGCTCCTGGCTGGCAGCCCAAGAGTCTTTCTCAGGCCGTGTGAAGAGCAATGTACCGGCAACAGCAGCGGGGCTGCTTTCTGTCGATGCAGGAAAAAATGCATACATGTTACAATAATAAAAATGACTAAATACAATAATACACACTTTACAGAATAAAATAATGAAGACTTAACCATGACTTGGGTAGAGTTACAACCAGCAGGATTGTTGCTGATTAACTAAGCCTTTCAATCTCGTCAAAATACAAGCCTAATCTCTTCCTCTTTAAAGGCAACAAAGAGGCACCTGATGATTCCAGTAGGCTCTGAGTCTGAAGGCAGAAGGGAAGGTGATGTCTTAACAAAACAAACATGAAAAAGAGCCGTTCTGGCAATCATAAGGAGCCCCTCCATCCCTGCAAAGAGAAAATACCTTCAGTTTTCATTCCACTTGCTCAATCACTTTTCTGCAGAGAATATTTACAAGGAAGTGTAGAATTTAAAAGACGTATAGTGGAAAAACCTCAAGAAGTTTATTGCCCAATTTCTATTTACTTTCACTCCAGAAGTTTCATTAGGCCCTTCTAACTAAATGTATCTGACTTTAGAAGCATGAATGCACCTGCCCTTCAGTATTCTATGTAACACCTAATCTTCAGATCATCCTATGAAGTTTCATGGGTATCCATTTGTGGTTTTAAGACAGGTTTATAACAAGAAACCAGCTTCAGCATGCAGGGACTTGCTTCTCTGGCAAGGCCTTTTTAAAAGGCCTGAGGAAGATGACAACAAAATCACACAAATTCAGTGGTAACTGGACACTTTAACCTATGTGTCTCAATCTTCATATAAGAAGAAATGCATTTTTGATAGTGTACTGAGAGAAAAACATTACTTTCATATAGAATTTTTTTTTTTCAGGAACATGATACAAAAAGAATCTTGAACTTGACCCTGTCCCTCTTGCCTTGAAAAGGGTCAGAAAGATCTCATGGAAAATTGGGACTGCTTGTCTTTGCTTTGGAGATAATTCATATGTTTCATCTATTAGCTACTGTGATGTAATAAGACTAATTTGCTTCAGTAACTTGTAGAAATTGTCTAGACAATGTATTTATAGCAGCATAACTTATCTAGACAAAAAATAATCAATGTAACAATCAGAAGTTACAATTTAGAATTTATTTCCCTGCTATAAAGACAAATGTTTACTAAGCTTTGACTTACAGCTTATCTGTCTTTTTCCAAAGCAAGAAATAAATGAGTTGCTAATTATTAGACAGATTAAAGTGTCCTGTATACTTTGTTCTGTTATAGCATTTAACTGACAATAAAACACATGTATATTAAGCAACCACATCACACAAGTAGAAGCGTGTCACTGTCAAAACTGAGTTGCTGGAGCATGATTTAGTGTCAGGTAAAGTATTTCTCCTATTCTAATTTCAGTCAACATTGTGGTAATACAGACAAAAAGTTGCAAACAGAAACAGATAATAGCTTAGCACCTCAAAGTTGACTGAAGGAGGGGAGATGAAGCAGCAATGTCACCCTTCCAAAAAAAGACCCAAACCAATCCCCATCCTACATATGAATAACTATGTATGGCCTTTGTACTTGCTGTATCTCAGACTTTGCAAGTGACACAAGTCCAGAGACATGCCATTTGCCACGCACCAAAAAAAGAAGCTACAGTTGAGCACTCATTACCTATTTAACTATTATACTCCCAACTGTAATGATCCCTTGCCCATACTGGAATTTACAAGGTACTTACCTATCAATGGCAGTGGGAAAGGGGAATTTAATTCACTTAAGAGATACTGCCACTTAACATACTTAAAAGTTAAAAATCAAAATAGAATCTGTTTGATTAACTCCAGCGTAATGCCTTCTATGTAGAGGTTTCCTGCTGTTCTCAGAGCCAGACAAGTATCTGCTCTGTTAACAAGTGCCCAGAATCCCCAAGGTGAAGAAAGGCTGGCACGAAGTAAGAACCAAGCCTAAAGGAAGGAATATTCTGCAGAGAAGTGTGAGCCAAGCACCACCACACTATGCCCAATGCAATCTCCTCTTTACAATACATTTATGCTGCTAATGGCACATTCAGTAAGGCTCTTGTACATCAGCCGATCTATTCATTAAACTTTTAGGGTGAGTAAATTAAATGGCTTAACAAGCAGGATTATCCTGTTTTAACTCTGTCCTAAGGAAGTGTTCAACTAGAGCCAGAGCTATGCTTCAGTCTGTGGCGCTGCTGGCTTCCTTTGCCTCCTGCTGGAACAGTGCTGGGGTGACGTTTTCAGTTCTCCCTCTCGCCTATCGAGTCCTAGACAGCATTTCATTCCAATTTAAACGTTTTATCATCTGGCACCAAATCAAATACAAAACACAGAAACAGAAAAGAAGTGTGAAAAGGGGAAAAAAAAGCTTTTTCAGTATACTCAACTTTGCTTTTTTTTTTTTAATTTTTAGTTTATTTAAATGATGCCAAGTAGGCTACTAACACAAAACGCAACTGAAAGATTCAACCTTCTAATTACAAATAGCCCCATAAATAATCAGTGTTTTTTCACACTTACCAACCTCTCTGTCCTGCATAAATTTAAACCAAACATGTAACAGTGCCAATCTCCATATTTTTATTGGAGTAAATATCAGTGAACACTTCTGAAAAATTCTCCTTTATGGTGAAAGGGACAATTTGTGTCTCATTCCTTTTCAGCTAGAAACACATAACTCTGTTTAGAAAAAAAATACTTTTTAAACTGAACATCTTATAACATTTCTTTGGACAGAATTGATTTTGTTTCCATGCATTCACTTTTGCAATTTTTCAAATGATTGGATTACCCAGTAAAGTTTAAAAAGTAATAGCTATTGTTCTTGTCAAGCCTCAAGCTACATAGTTCTGAATTGGTTAAGTTAATGAATAATGGCAGACAGTTCTATGCAGCCATGCAGAGTAAAACTGAAATTAGCCTTAAAAAACGATCCACAAATGAAAGGAGCTCTATGTTTTATCAACACAGTAAAATTGAGGCTGGTTTTACCTGCACTCCAAGGGTGTGATAGAGGTAGTGAATCCCTACGAGTATTTAGGCTCCAGTATTTAATTAATCTGTGGTCAAACTGGTCAATCCAGTATTTTGTTGCTATTTAAAACTCCACACTCCTTAGTTAGACTTTCAAGAACTCTAAAAGCAAATCAAGAGGTAAAGCAGCATTTCTCTTTTATGGAAAGCTGTAATATTGACAATTCCAGGTAAACCAGGTCAACATGGTCTCAATTGCAGAAAGTCTGGTTTAGATGACAAGGCAGCACCCTCTCATGTGACTTAAAGTACTTGCACTTATTAAGCACAATGCAAGTTTTCTTTAGCTGCACTACAAATGAAACATTCACTTTTCATTTAATGAAACATTTTAAAAAAAAATTAAGTTTGCATAAGAAGTGTCACTACATTACAGGAGAAAATTGTATCTTCTTAGCTATGGTGTAACCTACGTCCCAAACTGCAAAGTCTCTGTCCTTTCTTTCCTTCAGACACTTGTTTCAGGTTGTTTCTTTGTTCTGTTTTAGATAGAATACTTAAGAGTGTTCCTTTGTTTCAGATAAAACATTTCTGACTGGTCCTGGAAAACAACTCCCAGAAAATGACTTGGTAGTATGTGGGATATAGCCCATAAAGACACTCATTAGTGAATACCAAAGCACCTTCTCTTTCCTGTTCCTGTTCCTCAGGAGGTTAGTGAATCGTTAGGCTCTTGCTGAGATAAATGATTCAGTGATTTAAAATGTAATTGTTGAAAGCAGCTACATAACCCACCATAAACGTGTAAAGCATCATTTAAGTCATCTCCATTTGGCTTTTAGCATTTTATGCATTTTGCATTTGTTCCTTTGAGGGGGGGGAATTTATGCATTCAACATTTAGTGAGCTATTGTGATTATTCAAGTTGATTGTCTTCATGTTGAAATATTTATCACAGGCTTACCCAGATCTCATGCTGAAACCTAGATACTCACTGACTGAAACTTTTTGAGATATGCAGTCTCTTTTACGCCATTTCTGTAACTATTTAAGGGACACGATACATATCACAAATTAAGTTCCTAAATGATGAAATGCAGGTTAATGAAAGGGATTTCTCAGCTACTTTCAACTTCCTGTATGTAAAAGAGACTCCAACACGTGTTGTGCCAATGCTTCTGCTGTCCATCACATGAAGACCTTTTAATGATACACAGCTCTCCTTGTCAAATCAGGGTTACAGGCCATGTCCTTGGAGTAAATAGGCTTAAGAAACTCTGGTGAACTAAAGCTATACCATACTTAAGCGTATGTCTTCCCCCAAAAACGGGGGAGGGGGTGGGGAGAGAGAGAGGAACTTTCCTTCACCTGAGAGGGGAATGGCAAAAGAAATACTTCTACTTGTTATTCTGCGGGTTCACAAGCACCATCAAATATTTAGTTATAAAAAAAAAAAGGCAAGTCTGAATATTCTCCCTGTCTAGTTAAAGGCACTGACAATAAAAGTATCATATGGAAGTTACCAGTCGGAACCATTCTCCCCTTCACTGAGCCCAACTGCATGAGTTAAGTGATTCTAAAAATCTAACCAATACATTGTTTTTTATTAGTAGGAATATGAATTATATCTTATTTCCTTTTGGCTTCATAACATACCTGTGCCCACCCTGCTTACCTTGTATGTGCTTCCTAACACTACAGAAAGTAAATGCAAGTCAGTTTTGAAAACTAGATCTTACTGATGGACAGTAGGAGTGGTGATGTCACTTCCATAACATGCCAAAAATGAAGATTTTAAAGCTGAAAAAGGCAACGTTAAATAATTTCATTTCCAGTGTCAACTTTCTCAGATGTTGATCACTTGAAGAGAAGTATGTCTTTGTCTAGAAGCAGACATGAACAACAACAAAAAACCACCCCAAATCCTGTCATCATACCCAAAGTTACTAATCTGAATTATCCAGACTCTAGCGTTTATTTACTACTGTCTGTATTCATACCATTGATATATTTTTAAGTATAAACACGTATTTTATAGAAATATACTTACAGAAGCTGTGTTCTTCACTGCATTTCCTACAATCACCACAACTCTTCCTTTAAAGCTCTGGAGCATGGCAGTTGCTGGGCACTGGACGAGATCCCCTTCTGCAGTAAAAGCTGATGCAAACGGGACATTGATGCTGCCGGAAATGTGGCCACGGTTAAAGCTTAGGAAGATCAGTTAAGGGCATCTGAGAAGCAGAGAAATCTGTGGTAGATGGACAGCTGTAGGATGAACCTGCTCATCATCCTGGCTGTCGTAATACAACAGTGCTGGTCTTTTGTGTTAGTATATTTTTGACAAACCTCATTTACTATTTACTCATACGGAAAAAACAACTTTTGACACTACACAGAAAGTACAGAATGAAGAGTTGTTTGTTTCATAAAGGACATAGCACAGCACCACAGAAACTGATCTGCTAAACAAAACACTTGGTGCTAAAGAACCAATAACACCAGTATATGTGTTTTCGTGGACTGTACTTCAAATCAGCTCTAGTCTGATAACAGGAGCCAAATACCAGTAAGTAGCCGGAGCACCTCTTCCAGAGGAGTTTTATGCAAAAGGAATGAAGTACTTGCAATGAGAACCAAAACTAAATAGTAATTATTGGAAAATTTCCTTAAACCTCCTGCCAACCCCCACAAGCCCCCTACGATTTTGATCCAAACTGAAATTCTATTGTACATGCACTCAGATTCCCAGATGAGCATTATGTATATTATCTGCAGTCCCACTAACAGCAAGTGTGTATTGGGTATTGAAAAGCAAACAACATATGAGCGCCAGCAAGTATGAGATATAGTTATTTGTGCTTCACTTTCAAAGGATGATCATTCAATGAGATTTTATGAACAAATATTGAATTTGAAAGTCTCTTCAATAAAAAATAAGTTGGACCACTACTACCTCGCTTTTTATGGATTTGAAAGTGTGCCATGACCTTGACAAACCTGTGAATTACTTTCATAGAGTGTACAGACATGGCTGGAACACTCCCCTTCCCCAACTGTAAATAAGAACAGCTTTGAAGAGATGGGAAACAGCAAAGTTCTGTAAAAATACACACAATGTCAAATATCCAGATTAGTCACTCTTTATTACTGTACTTGTAGAAAGCTAGTTTACTTTATAATTAAATCCCAGAATGCCTTTAATCCATAACCCTTTAAATCCCAGAATTTAATTTATAATTAAATCCCTTTTTAATAAAGGAGATGTCTTAAATGGAGGTAAGATTTAACTGACTTAGATTAATATTAGCATTCATTTCTCATGATTTATGTAACAGTTTCAGCTTTATGATCATTGTTGTTACAGTGTGGGAAAAACATGGCTATATAAAAACATTTGAAAGAACAAAAGATGATCACGTACCATTCCTTAATATTGTCATTTTGTTTCTATTTTGAAGGGGAAAATTATGACACTCCTCCTTCACTAATTTGTGCCAACCCCATTTCCTCAGCCCCATTTATAACCACATCGCTCATTGCTACTAACCTGGGGTAAAAGTTCTGAAATTATCGTCATTTCGACAGAAAATGCCTTTGGACAGATTTAGTTGCCCACACTTATGCCACTGAGTATGCTTAACTGATCAGAGAAACTCTTTTAAAAAAGAAATACATTGGATGTCAACTTTAGTACCAAACTAGATTGATCCAAACTGTATTCTCTGTCATTCACTTTCTCCCTAATGTTAAGTGACCCTCTTATGCATTCCAGTACTAAGACAATTAACAAGAGGCCAAGATTTTGTGCTACAGACTGAGAGACCATGGGTACGCAGCTATAACTTTCATAGCAGGAATGGAAGCCTGCCAGTATTTCTATTAAGACGCTTAATGAAATGAGCCCTAGATAAATCGCTGGCCAGACACACTGCTTTGAGCATATTACCTTTTCGTTAGAAAGTCTTCTGTTACAAAGCTGTCTATTGGGAAAAAGCGTTAGTAGCTCTTGGCCTCGCAACACGAGCTTCGTTACAAAACAATGCCTTCACTTTCAAGTACGTCCTGGTATGAAATATGAAGCACGTTTGATACTCGTTGAAAGTCCTTTCATGCCTTTTTCAAATCACATTGAAAGCAAAGCGAGAGTGAAGTTTAGCATGGGCAGGCATAGATGAGGAGGAAGACTAGCAACAAAACATAAGAAATGATCACGTTTTTGAAACACGTCACAGTGTTCTGTCACATTTTAAAACACATGCCACAGCAAAATACAGACTGCCTGATCCTACTGTACAGTTTGCTGAAATTTTGTGACAAACACAAAGACTGTTTCCTTACTGTGAGAATGAACAGGACAGCAAGCACAGTATTCCTGTGGCTTCCCACGTGTATTCAGAACTGCTGACAGTTTAATAGCTTTCTATACGCACCATATGTTTTCTTCTACAACTGACATACAAACCAACCCACTCAAGAGGTAATTTTACTACCTACCAGGCTGCCTTTTTAATAATGGCATTCCCTAGCTCCTAATACCAGGAAGATTTAAGTCCACCCATTATTTAAAGGACAGGACATTTTAGTCTATCATAACCTCCAACCAGACTGAAACAGCAGCAGCGGTGATTACAGTGCACTGATCAAGCTATGGAGCTTTTCTCTCTCCAGCATGCCTCCTCATTCAAGAAATATAAATGGAAAGTCAATTAAAATTTTGTAATGTGAAAGACAGCCTCATAAAACCACTTACTTCATAGCAGTCAAATGATTTTAAAATAATTGAAGTTTTGAATCCAGTCTGCTGGAGTAGGATAGGATCAGTACGACAGTAGAGTAGAACCTATTATCAAGCTATTAGGAAAGCTATAGAAACATCTAATCAAACACCTTGCCTTTGATCCTGATTATAATATAAATAAATCCATTACTGTACACAGGTAATAGCCTTTCAGTGCAATGACTGTAGTCTAGGCGCTTTATATTACTTGCTCTCCTTCTGCATTCTCCTTGATGATTTCTAGGAAGTAGCTTAAATAATTAATAACAGAATGATGCATGTAGAAACAGAAACATTATTTAATTCAACAGTATCAAAGCTTTCTATGCAGTAACAATAACCTTTTATAGTTTTTAATTCTAGGGACTTCTCTTTTAAAGTGGAGCCTAAAAAGTATTATCTCTTGATGAAGAAATTATCTCTCAGAAAATAGCCTATATTTTTAGTGTTTTCTGGATAAAGAGGACCACATTTTCAACAATCTCGATCCAGGAGTAAAGAAGCTGTTGGAGTCCAGAAAATAAAGAGTCAAATGACTCAGACGCATGAATCTCTACTTAATTTGAATCCTTAACTGATGCATGAAATTAATACACGCAAGCAAAAGAAAAATTACTTTTTTTGTGTTCCTTTGACCATTCTGTTTTATCTACACAGCAGATCACATTACAGTTTCAAGTTTGGCATACAATAAAATGATAATTCCTTGAAAATAACAGCGTTAATTTAGAACAGTCCAATTATACTATTCTGTTTACTATGTAAAAAATAAATTTACCTCAACATAGTAAAAGTAATATTTATTTTTCTGCTTCACCATACTTCTTCATAAATATTGCTAAATATTTAACAGAGAAAAATATTAGTGGCAGTGTTTTTCTGCATATACATTACCTTTACAGTGGTATTTAAACATACTAGATAAAAAAGGACATTGAAACATATTTATTTAAATTTTATTTAAATTTTTACTATGTATTCTAGCCCAAATGTTGGCATTGATCCACCATTCACTTCACTGTCTAGAATTTACACTTTTCTAATACGCATGCAGTATGTTAGTAGCATTTGTTGGATGCTGGAGATCTTTCCTAATGTGAAAATGTTGGGAGCCTGTAGGATCTCAATCATTGGAGATCTTTAAGAACAAGCCAGACATACGTAAAAAGAATGATCCTCCTTTCTCAAAGTAAAAGGTGGACTAAAACTCATGATTATTTTGTTATTTTTCTATTGGGTATTGTTTGCCCACTAAGATTTATACTTTGTGACACAGCAAGCTAAGAGTACGTCTACTCTAAAAACAACTATATACATCACCTTTGCTCTTATGAAAGGAGCAATACTTAAAAAAAATGATACAAACCAATGACAAGTATATTCCCAAATATAGCATGCAACATTAAGAGTTACCTCTAATAAAATCTTGTCATTATTCCCACTTTTAGATGGATGTTGATGAAGATGCGTGTTCCTGGCAAAAGCACATATGTAAGAAGGACCCCCCCCTTCCAAAACCCAAACAAACCCAGCCCCGTAATAACACTACTGCAGAAAAGCAATAAAAAAAAATTACTCCACATGCAAGTAACTATGTATTTGAAAAAGAACAAATGGGTAAAGCGTACATAGGGTAGCAACCCTCAGAAAAACACAGCTTCAAGATACCTTTAAGACTTTTCTGATTATAAGCTACCTAGAGGACATAAGTTAGGGCAGCTACAGGGCTGCATTACCTGACAGTAGCAAGAAGGTACTCAATAGGATTTGATTTTCCACTGAGGGACTGGCAAAGCACCTGAGCTATCAACTCTTCTCTATCTCCCCTTCCACCTAACTGGAAAATCTCACACCCTTCCAAAATATTGGTCATATTAAATGGGGAAGGTCTGCTGACAACACCTGTCATAAAAAAAAGTAGCATTAAAGCACTTGTGCTACTGGTACGATGTGGTTTCACTAGACCCAGAGGTTAAAATGGGAAGGTAAAAATACATTTGTCCTCTTTCTCTGCAAACCAGGTCTCTCCATGACAAAAAAAATCTGCCTTTGGTCCTGCTACTACTTCTACCACACCCCTTTCCATTAATTACCATTCTAACATCACTGCCTGCAGACAATGAGGAAGTAATTGATACAAGCACTATTTGGCAAGGCTGGCACTCAGATTTGAAGGATACTCTTCACTGTTACGAATGTCCACCACCAGCAGCTTTGGCTTGCTAGACTTTGTTTTCTTTACAGGTGTTTTGGAATGACTAGGTCCTGTCAACTCACACAAATCAATCAGATCTTCTGCTGAAATTCGTGGTGACACCTCTGCCTTCAGGTCATCCAACTTGATGGAATCCCTAGACTTTAAAAGAAGAAAATTAATATTAGAGGTGATAAAATTAGAGACACTGTGTTCTTTGAAACTTCTTCTTACTTGACAGCCTCAGAGTGTAACAACCCAGTTAGACAGAAACAGATCTTTTCCTTATAACTCTGAACCAGTCCAAGTTAAACTATTCATACAGAAAAGCTCCAGAGCAGTGCCAAATGCCTATCTGCCAATTATAGCCCTATTTTCTGTTGAAGTTGATAAAAATAAAATTGTTTGACAATCTAATCTATATTAGTTTGTGATTTGTTAATGAATTATTCACTGTGGCTGAGGGGGTCACAAAACTCACAGAATGTTTCTCAGCATGAGAAATTAAATAAATTGGCTAGAAAGCACTCTCTGAAAGAAAAAAAGTGAAAGGCCTCATGCTTGGAGCAGGAAAGAAGAGTACCAGTTGGAGACTTGGCACAGAAACTGCAGGGATGCCTCTGTAGGATAAAGAGCAATCTAAACACCAGATATTATCCCAGCCCAAAGACTAGGCACAAATCAAGACACCAGAAATGTAAGAAAGAGTCTTGTATTATAACCCAGAAAATTTGTTCCTTAGTTTTGGGGGATGGAGGAATTGGACAGGGAAATTGCAGGACAGGACAGATGACAACACAACACACACCACCACACACCTGGGTAGAACTCAAGCAACTAGTTTGATAATACTTAAATTGTTTTTCATAAGAGACCCTTCATTGTGAATTATCTCAGGAATATTCTTAAGTTCTAGCATTTCTTCAGTTTACATTCTTAAAAGCTCATGCATATGTAAATTAAGCAAAAAAAATTTTAACCCTCCTTATTTTTGTGAATAGCAGAGAATGCAGAAATCCTGTATTTTCATTAATTACTAACACATACAAATCCGTGAACTGCAGCAGAAAAAATAAAGTATGGTCACTGTAAGACAGTTGTGAAGTGTTTGAAGCCATGTCTTCACCTTCCTTCAGAGATTGTTTTACACTGCTGAAACTTTTAAGTGCCATCACAACTATACTTTCACCCAAAAGAATTAGCTTGACTCAGTCAAAATAAAGAATGAGGGAAACCTCCAGGTTGTTCACAAGGATCAAACTCAGATTCTTTACAAGTAATAGGCAAAACGATCTGCAGCATGCCCTAGGCTTTTGTCCTTGGGAACACTGGGTTTGCAAAATCTATTTGGAGATCTAAAAGTTAAAGGATTACTACAGTCACTTTTCCTAGTATTACATATGCATACATGAGACTTTTTTTTCTATAATCTCTCAGCGACCCTGGTGGAACTTCCAGAACTATGATCTGCACTAAAAGGTCGTCATATCACTTCAACGAAATGTTGGAAGTGCTTATTTTTTAAAACTTTCATACACTATATAATTAAAAATACATTGAATGCACCATGGTGTTAGGGAGTTAATGAATCACGCTTATTTACAGTCTTCTGCAGCAAGAACTTTTTCTTCTGTTGGCACCATTGCCTCAATCTGAAAAATCACAAGTAAATTTTAAAACAGCTTGTTTTCCTCATGCTTTAATGCAGCAGATAGAGAGTGAACAGGTTGGTTACACATGCAAAAAAACCCCAACCACCATTATGGAACTCAACTTACTCCAAGAGTTATGTACCTCAAAGACACACTTGTGGAGCTTAGTCATCTTAAGCAGAATTGCTCTGTCTTGTGCAACCATTGTGTTTCCATTGAGCATGAGGTCAAATAGAGGCAAAAGTTGTTTATAACTAAGTCCACAGCTGTTTCTAGTGAGTTATTCTGGCTTGTCAGGAGACAGGAACAGACTAACTAGGATTCATTACAGGGAGCATCAGCTGAAAGATCTTCAGACTTGAAGAAGACTTCTTGAGGAAGAAGACCTATAATAATGAAATAGCCAACCATTTCATCATAAAGATTTGCTTGTGCACTCACTCTGCAGAGCATGAGCACAGACATACAGAGATGCACTACAGAAAGTGGAAAAATAATAGAACATTACTTTTGAGAATGAGTCTATTCAGTGCATTCAAAATATAGGTCTTTCTAAGAGTATCATTGTAGCAAATTCTCTGCTTTGAAAAAATACTCCATTTCTGTCATCTTGTTTTAGATTACAGTGATCACACCAATTCAAGACACTATGTGCTTATAGCCCATGAAAAAAATTCAAGAAAGAATAACACACTGAATGAAATGGAGGCATTACTAGTTTGTATTAGCCCAACTGACTGTTGTTAGCTCTAGCTTTTGTTTTGGTTTCTAAACATTCTACTTTCTCATTTAATCTGAGGACTATTCGAAGTTTAGAAAACACGCTAGAGAGAACAGAGGCATACACACATTTTCCTGAGTTATATCCCAGAAAAAAGGACTTATTAGACAGTCCTTCTGCAGTTAGAAATACCTTCACTGTAAAGCAGTTTATCAAGAAGTACTCAAAATTACAAACAAAATCAGTAAGTGTACTTCAGGGAATCTGTTAGCCCACCAGACTGCCTTTTCCATTGTATATGATACTGTTCAAAACAAAAGAACTTAGAAATGGCTAGTCTCAGCACATGATTTCCTCCCAAATTCAGAATAAGAGAGGTCACGATGCTTTATAATAAGAAAATTATTTTCTGGATAACATATAATAATTCTGTATTATTTGTTTCAACAGAATGGCCAATACTCAATACTGTTTCCATAAAAATAACAGTGTGACAGAGGACACTGCCAACTCCCAGGTGCTGTCTGAAGCCACCTCGCAGTCACGTAGCTGGATTTCCCCCAGAGGAGTCCGAGGAAATGAACTGCATCAAGAGGAGGAAGAACAAAGTCAAACTCTTCTGACAAACTTCAGACCTGCCAAATTAATTCAGCAGTCCATGTCTAGGGGATTCACAACAGACACAAGTCTGCAATATCCAAGAAATCAGGTAGTAACGTAGAAAGAGTAGTGGTTACATTTGGCTGAAACAGCTTAATTTGCCTGATGACTAAAACTGGCAGGTGTCACTACACCCTTCTCATGTGACAGCTTCTCCCTCAAGAGAATGTTTGTGGAGCAACACTGAGGAGGGAAGGGAGACAAGTCCGCTGCAAGAAGAGTTCAATCCTTGAAGCAGGGTCAGATGATTACAGGTAACAGTGAACACCCAAGGAGTGAAGTCAGGCATCATAAATGTGGACTATGCCTGTGAAGCTGGCTGAGGTGACCTGAATTAAGTCTTCTGGAGAAACTTAGGATGGATTCTAATTACACAACCACTTCCTACTTTTATTTATACAATTCTTGTCTAATTCAGCAAATGGGATGAATGCCTCAGGAAAGAAAAAAGTTTAAGGTGAAAGCATGAAGTCTACAGCAGAAAACAAACCAGTCAAAATTCACCTATACTGATAAACACCGATCTAAAAGTATAAAGCCACAAGAACTACTCTACAGATAGACACGCTCTGTCCTGTGAATAGGTTTTAATAAAGGAAAAAAATGCCTGTCCTGGTTAACTGGGTTGAAAACAAGGAGAAACACGTTCAGCTATGAATTTTACAACCAGCTTTGCTTTGCTTTGACCTAGTATGTCCAGATCTGCCTAAATGGTATATTTAGTGATACAATATCTCTATATAGGCTTTGAACAAAGCTGCAGCCTAAAGCTCCTCAACAGACTTGTGGGAAATAGAACTGCTGAATCAATTCTTTCTTTTAACAACTGTTTTATCAGATGAATTTATTTCCTTCAAATTGTAAAGTGAAATATGTGCATGTACTTATAAGATCATCTTTCCTAATCACATTTGAAAATTTGACTTTCTCTGCTGTATCTGGTAACAACTATATTTAATGTCAGACATTTTCTCACAGGAATTTTCTACTGAGCCGTCAGTCAGCACAAACTAAACACAGCTAACAACAAGCTGTCAATCCTTCTACCCAGTCCTCCTCACACCTCCTCTTCATACCACCACCCTGCTATGGATACTTGTAGTTTGGCACTGGACTTGAGTTCAGACAGCTCTCGAGGCTGTCATGGCTCTTGAATACCCAAATCTTGCAGATTCTTCTGAACCTGTAAAAACCTTTCCTACTCTCTCCCACAACAGCGTTCCAGCTATTGTCTGCCACCTCCATGAATACTCTCTTTGCTTCAGCCCGGCCAACTAAGAGGAGATGGACGAGATGCAGTCTGACATTTTAGACAGGAGGCTTAACATTCATCCTGACTGCTGGCTTCAATTCCCTGTTTAGGCTTTATATGTCATTGTAGACATTGGCTTCCAGCTGTGAAGAACCAGAAGGAACAGCAGGTGAATGAAGGGAGAGGGCCCACTTTAAACCAAATCCTTTGAGTAAGGTTAGCTTGTCTCAGAAAAAGTTTATGGCACTGACAATCTCTTAGTAATTATTTACAAATATCCAACAACTTGTGAACAGGCAGTAGCATCCAACTGAGATTTTGATTCCAGCTAAATTAAGTTGCAAGTTATCACATCTCAGGACAGCTGCTTGCAATATCCTGTTGAACTTGTCAGCTGCAATTTTTTGTGTGTTTTAAACAATGAAGGGAGCGTAAGGATTATCCCACAAGCCAATGTTAGTAATACTTACTACTCTCTGGGGGGTACAAACAGGACAGTTAAAAAGAATAGCCAGGATAACCACTGGGAAAAGCTTAAGTCCAGATGGCATATCACATATGTAAGACACTTGTTTCTTCCCTTCAATTATCTTTCTGCTGTAATCTATTTACTCTTTTCCAAGGCAGACTTGGTAGATAATTTCTAAAAAAAAAAAAAAAAACCAAAACCCCAAACCCTTAATCTTTCTTAAAAAAGACAAAAGATCTACTTTAAGCACAGTGCCAGAAGGTACTTAAAAGTCCAGTTACACACTTGTGTAACTCTCCAATAGTTTAGTCAATATACTCATGGTTTTAGAGGTAGTGTAAGAAATTGTATACTGACTACAGCACTGAAATTAAGAACTGTGTTCATATACAGAGATAAACTGCCTGTCATTACTTAGAAAAGGTAAGAATTATCAGAAAGATACACACACATTTTCACACACACACACAAGTCTACACGTGCTAAGATACTGAGCTTACTACTTAAGTTGCTTCACCTGTTTCCCTGCAAAGAAGAGAGATCTATTTTAACACATCCTAACTTCAAGCATGAGTCCTGCTTTAGACTAGTTAGCTATAAGAAGCTGTTCGTCAGGGAAGACCGCTTAATCAGCAAGCTGGTAATAGGAAAAAGAGTACTTAAGTTGAAGTCCAAGGTCTGCTTGCCTCCCAGAAGTTTCTCTGACAACACCCTAATTTCTTTACTTTCAAAGTACTTATTCTTCTCACCCCATTAATTTTGAAATAGGCCTGGGAATTGCTAAGCCATATGCATTTACTGCTCTTAATAAGAAGAAATAGGCATTAAGAATTTAATTTTTTTTTTAATATTAGGAATTAAAGCTGCTTAAGCATTCTCAAATTAGAAGTCAAGCTTCAGAAAGATTAAAGCACTCCAGCACATGAGGCTGGCACAATCATGGCTCTATCTATTTTTCCATTACCCTGTAATCTCTTACAGGCATTTCATCCTCGCTATTAAGTGAAGATATAATTTTTTTTTTGAGAAAATAAGCAAGTATCTTTATTTCTGCTGAACAGGAGCTATAAAGTGACTTTTATCCATGGAAAGCATAGCTTTATCTGAGTAGAAGCAGGGTTTCCCCCTTTTGTCTCTGAAGTTGGCAAAACTTACTGCAGCAAATTTAATACCGAAGGAAATTGAGCCTGAAAGTCAATATACTTAAAATCTGGGGTTCAAGTAAAATAATCTATTTCAAGTATCAAAGTCCTTCATAAAGAAACATGCTTCATGGAAGATGTCACCCCGTATTTTTGGAACATAATGTTTTGTTTCTGAAATCAATATATGCATGTATATGTAGGAATAAGAGGACAAAAACATTTTTAAACCAGCTTAGAAGAGGTTTTAAAAGATTTCTGAAGAATTGATCAGAGAAAGAGACAAAAGCAGATTCACACAGCAACCACAAACAGATGCAACTCAGAATCAAGGGTCACACTAGTTTGTAGCAAAGACATTGCTGTTTGTGCTTGTTTTTACTTTAAACAACTGTAATGGAAGAAAGCTAATGTATTTTTTTACAGTGAATTCCACCTACATATAATACTCAATGTCACGGTGCCATCACATAAGCTTTGGGATAAATACATTTATATAGAACAGCACTATCTTATACCAATTAAAATATAGCAGTCAGATGAAAACAACTGGTAGAAAAGAAGAGGGAGAATAAGCAAGAAGAACAGGACACTTCACAACAGTTTTGTAGGCAAAGCCAAAAGAGCAGTTTTCACAACAGGCAGAATCATTTTTGAGGAAGTATCTGAAAGCAAGACCAAGTAAGAACACTGGATTTTAGCGGCATCATCTAAAAGGATTTTACGACTGAAACCAAGTGCTACCAAGCTACCACTTGGTAGCTTCCATGCAAATGTTTTTGGTTATGTGCTTCATAATTAAGTAGATGAAGGCAGTACTCAATCCCCTAGGAACATTGTCCTTTGCATGTTTATTTTTGTTTGTTTGTTTTTAAACAACTCCTATTGCTCCCTTGAATTCTGATGGCCTGATAAGCAAAAAGTACTTAACTCCTGTACCAGCAGAGAAAGAATATCAAATCCAGTTACTGACAGAAAGAGGCCTATACAGGCAGGGAAGTATTCTAATGATTGTAAATAAATGTCTTGACACACTCCCTAATCCTACCCTCCCTTCTTCCCCCCTGCCATTTTTTATGATTGTTATTGTTAGCAAAGTGTCATATAAAAAGGCTTTAATATATTCTGATGTTCAGTCAGGACTACATATAAAGGAGGAGCAGCCAAACTTCCAGATTTTAGGAATTGTTTTCTAAAATTTTTCAACACTTGAAAGCCACTGTTCTCTACAGAACCTCTGTAGCAAATTCATTCTTGCACTTCAGATTCAGTCTGCCCTTGCCATCATGTTCTGCTTTTCATATTTCCAAGTCAAGACACTGATGCCTAGCTTCTCAGTGCTCCCTATCTCCTTCTGCATCCTGTTTCTTTAAGTTTGCTCCCTCTAATTTTGCAAGTACATTTTGCAAGCTGTACTCTTCCACCCCCTCCACCACCCTGACTCCTCCACAAAGATCCCTGTTCCAGAACTCACACCTTAAGGAGTGCACAAACAGCAACTTATAGCCAGCTGTCATTCATAAACACCCTCCAAATATCTTCATACACCATTGTAGGTAATAAGCTCTGCTTGCCAAAGTAGCTCATTATTAAGGAAACCTCTCTCTCCCCCTGGAATAACATAGTTGAGTGAATAAGCTGAGTCAGCAGAGCAGAAACACAAGTTATTCCCTGCATGCAGCTAGGCAGACATGCTGCAAAGTCTCATTAGTTATTGCCTCTGAAATGATAAAACAGGTTAATGCTTCTCACCACTGCAGGGAACCATTTTAAAATACAAAGCTGAGCCATAATCCAGTTGTGCCTGAAAATACCCACAAGATGCTTTAATATGAGATAAAACTTGAAGTAAAAGCAGCAGCAAGAATGATCTTGCAAGCCTTCCCTGCTTTCCACTGGTGCCTCTTTTTTTTTCCTCTTTATAGATCCTCTCTCCTTGACAAGAAATTGTATTACTTTGAGAAAAAAAAATTACAGAATCTTAAGAATACAAACTGTGACAGATTCCCTCATCCTCTTTAAAAACAAAACCAACAGGAATTTAATATCACATCTCAATGCAAACTGCAACTGGAAGAGGAATTTCCCTCACAATGTGATCACATCTGCCACTTGGTGCCAGAGACCTTGGATTTAGACAAAACATCTTTTTTCAGGATTCAACCGTAGTTGCTATTTATCCATGATTCCTGTCTTCTGAACTGGCATTAACAATGGCAGCACAGCTTTGGGACATATTCAGTTATTTATCACTGTGAAGCCTGCCAAAGAACAAAACATACTATTAAGGCTCTACCTTAACTGGTGACTATGAAGAGGAGTGCTGAATTTGACTAATTGTCAAAAAGTTTGAAAATATGATTAGCCAGACAGTTACCCTGTAAGCTGTATCTGCTTTTCACATCAATCTCTTTGGATTTCTGTACCATTCTGCTCATTTTAGAAACCTGGGCCCAAGCTTTGGCGAGATATACAAAAGTCATCATTTTGGCATCAACAGAAACATGTATGCCCATCAATCTAAAATGTGTTCCTTTTTATCACATTTTCTCAATAGCACTGTTACACAGCACCATGCTCTAAGACATAATTTTCACAGCAGCAATATATGGCATACACAGGAGTTAGTGCCTTCTGGAATTAGAATTGCTGTGAGGGCAGGAGGTAGCTACATCTGTGCACCTGAGCATATTTGTGTGTGAGAGAAACTATTAAGATCCTTGAGTTTACTTCTCCTCCAAAACCCAACTTGAAAAATTTCTCCCAAACTTCATTGCCTTGTAATGCTACAAGCACACATATAAAGAATTGTAATACCAAGTGAACCATTTCTCTCTGCCGTATCTAATTGTGCTTATCAGAAGCTGAATAAAGCATTAAGCTTTTTAGATGCATGCTGGTCATAAAGCATATTTTTAGTGCACTCAGTGGGTTATTCTGAGTGTTACTTCTCTCCTAAAGTAAATTTACATAGACACTGCACTGCTTTTTCATTTTCCTTTTTTTTAGATGCAGGCCACTATTTTTTTTTTGATAAAATATGGACTATTTAATAAGGTATGAAATAAAACTATCACTGAGGAAAGCACATCAAGTATTTATATTGGTTGCCAAAAAGACTTATTTCTACTACAGTCCTCCCTCTCAAAGAGGGCCAGAGTCCGTGCTAAAACACACGAAAACAAAGTGACAACTGTGTCTTCAGCCAGCCACCCAGCTTGCAATTCAGGACCACTACAGCCTGAAATTGTGCTCTCAGGGGAAAATTCTAAAGCATTCCTCACAAAATGTTAACTTTATATCATATTGTCAGTAACCCAATTAATAATTATCAGTGAAATTATTAAAACACTGGGGTCATGTAACTATTTCCTAACATTCTCCATGCACTGGATGTGCATTAAAAAAAGGAAGTGTCTGAAAAATAGCTTACTGCTACCACTTTCCAGTGAGACCGAACAAATTCCTCTTTGCTAAGATTTAGTTATAATATAAGGCTTTGCTCCAGCTGGACTTGTGGGAAGAAACATTTCCACAACACCAAGCTTTTAAGAACGGAACCGTCTGAGCTCATGTATCACAGAGATCACCCACCAACAATCAGTGAGGAAAACTGGCATCAATCCGTGCAGGTGGAAAAAGCACAGGTAAAAACCACAGTGCCACTTCGCAGAGCTGAGATTTGGATTGCCAGCTGCAACTGAGTACTGAGTATGGCTGGGCAGATGTAACACCAGCCAGAGAGATTTCTGAAATTCTGGTTTTCCTCCATTTTTCATTTCAATATTCCAATAATTTACTTTGGCAAGGACTGACCTCAGACTATGCTACCAGTGCTACCATATGCATATCGGACAACGTCTTCTTACAGGCTACGTTCCACAGGGGCTAAGATTGGGCATAGAAGGGAAAAACAGAGTTGGCTCAAATCCAAACTATTTAATGGCTGTAGCAAACTTGAATGCACTGTTCTGTTGTTTACTAATTTATTATGGGCATGATCCTTTCTTTATCTTGTAAATGCCCATTTGTCAATAACTTCCAGACCTTAAAGGACGGTGACAATAGCTGCCATATTTCTTATTCTGCCATACAGTGGTTACTGCTTATCATTATAAGCAAATTTCTTTTCCCAGTAATATGGCAAAACTGGAGGGAAAAAAAAGAGAAAAATGGAATTCTTAATATTTAATTGATCAAAGGCTATCGAACCCCAGAATCTGATTTTAAAACAATCTCCAGATTAGGAAAAAAAATAAAAATAACATTCCCAACAAGATGCACAGAGAGAGAGTGAGAGCTGGCTAGATTGTTGGTTTGGTTTTTTTTTTTGTTTCTTTTTTTTTTTTTTAATAATTAATTTTACAGGTATAATTACCCCCTCCTCCCAGCACATTTGTTAATTAGCCAATTGTGGGAGGTCAAAAAGGTCAAATACACACAGCTTTCAACTTCAAAGTGGGTATAATTGCAAAGGCTTGTGAGGAAGGACTAGATGGAAGATCAGTGAATCCAGAACCTGAGCCTAAGGCTTGCAGCAGTGAGTGCTCTGGCTGCTCCGACTGCCCCATTTACATTCACCATAGACAAACATGTCTCAGGGAGACTTGGAAACCAAGTCTGTATAAAATATGTTTACAATCCTTAAATATGATCTAAGTAAGTGTCTAACAAACTATTAAAGTATCATATAAATAATAGATTATTATAAACACACATTTAATTCTGCCTCAACTAAGAAAAAACACAGCACTTTTGTTTCAATGAGTTTACATTCATTAAAATAATTCCTATTTATATTACAACTTAAAAAACAGCCACAACATTCATTAGAGACTCTTAAATTAACACTTAACATCATTTATTTCCTAAGCCATATATTTCTTGTTTTATCCACTCTGGTAATTCATTTAATGCCTTATCTTCTATCAGAATAAGTCCTAAACCATAAGAAAACACATTCATATTTTTAAAACCAAGCAGAGTAAAGAAAGTGGTAAAAAAGTCTCCCTTCAGCTAATTTAATCTGCAGAACCAAAGCATTGGTAGCAGAGGTTTGCTTACACTCCCCACTTTTTGGTTACTGGCTGCATGGCTATGAAAAGCTTTGAAAAGCTAACAAATACACAGATAATGTTCTGAAGCTTTCCCCAGTTCCTAGAAATACTTGCCAGTACATGATGAGCTTATGACTTGCCTACTTAAACAGTGAATTTTTTATTCACTCACAGGAGAGCAACATAAAAAGTGTAACCAACTCATCTCAAAAATAATGAACACACAACTTCTCACTCAAGCTGTTGGCAGCTACAATCAGAATAACAGTATCAAAGGCACGTGCAAAATTAATTAGAAATGTTAACTCACATCTTCATCAGTTAATGCTTTGCACAGCATGAACTAAAGACAAATCTGAAGAACAACTTTCTGTTGAATAGAAGAAGGAGAGAAGAAAACAAAACCAAGTTCCCTACAAAACCAGAACACAAAACAAACCTGAAATGGGTCAAGGCAGTCAGAAGACCCTTAAGGCAGAACATATATAACACCCATTATGAACAGCACGGACATTGCACCACTGCACTTGGACATTTCTTAGCTTGTACACTGGAACAGAAATGTTGGTATACACTACTCACCATGCTTCTTTTAGAAAAATAGATGGACTTTACACAGCATATTCAATGGGTTAATATAAATTTAGCCAATAGATTTTATATGGACAAATATATCCTAGGTGTGGACAGGAAATTAGAAGCAACCGAGTGCTGGTGTTATTTATTGCAAATAGGCTTGAATTCCCACCTGTAAAAAGTCTGTCATGCAAGCTATCCTTGATTATCTCCAAAGAAAAGTTACCATCAGGAAACTTTCCTCATACTATTTTTGATAGAAACAAATGTTTTTCATGTTTGTACTGTTTCATCAAGCCATTAAGTCGCCTTCCCACTTAGGTATTTCTCCTAGTTCATCAAAAAAAAAAAAAGCTGAACCAGACCAGTGTATTTAAATCAGTGCAAGGATCAATAATCAGGTGGTAGACTTTTCTCCAGTTGAACGCTTTAATTCTCCAACATTCACCAGGAGCTCCCACCCTTGAAAAGATGATGGGAGGCAGAAGACCAAGATGATGGCCTAACTGTATCAGCCTTGAGATTTCTGGGAATCCACCTGCCACCCGTGAGCAGACATTCATAAAGATAAAGCAACTGCATCATTCTCTTGCTTTTATTTAGAAGCATACAGGTAGCTGGGAAGAGTGTACATCTACCATGTCTATAATAAGGGAGATAACAGGCATAGCAGAAGATTCTTACATGACAACTGTTACTTGTATGTGTGACTCCTGGACATTCAAGAAAAACTCTTCGGGAGTTTCCAGGGGATGAAGGGAAGTTTCAGGAAGAATAAGAAAAAAAAAATAAAAAAAAAAAATCAGTGTACTGGTCAAGAAAAAGTTACAGACACAAATTTGAGTAGACTGCTACTAAAATTCAGTAGTGAATTTAAATGGGTTTTTCCATTCTTATTTTTGATATTTTATCTTTCCCAAAATAAACATGAAAAGCCACTTAAGATGTACATTCATTCTCTCTGAAACTATTTCCTCCTTGAGATTTTATCTCAGTAGAAATATGCTTACTGGCTAAAAGAGTAAAAGATTAAGCAACACACAAGTCCAGGAGGGAAGAGAGCACCCAAGCCTATTTATGAAGTTGCAAATAGATGCCACTAAAATGAAAACTAAGCAACACTAGTGATAAAAATATTCAAAACACGTTTGTTTTTTTTTTTTTTTTCCCTAGCTGCTGATTTAGGGAGAAAATTGCTCACCCAGGGGCAAATACTTCTCATGTTATTATTAACCAGGCAGTGTAACATGTAGATACAAATATTTGATTAGCTAATAAAAAGCATTGAAGAAAAACTGACACAGCTTAGAAGGAAAATACAGATATAGGAGTAGGAGACAGCTGGTGTTTAGGATTAAATACACTAAACAATGTTTCAAGAAGTCCTAAGTTACCTTCAGGAGCAAGCGCACAGCTTTGTTTACAAAGGAACTGTTTCCTACCCTACCCACCCTCAAATACAGAGGTGACCCACAAATACGAAACTGGAGATACAAATGCAGTGCAAAGTGCTTGTCCAAATGACCAACTAAATAGGTGGGGAAAAAACAAAGTAATTTTTTAGGAGCTAGACTGGCCAGCAAGGACACAATGGTGTTTTCGAAAATCCATTAAAGGCTACTGTGCATACTAAAGATTGACCTCGGATTCCACTGCTGTAGAAAAAAAAGTTTCCCTGTGGCAGCAAACACCAGCAGAGGACATGTCTGAAGAAACAGATAATTCCAGGATTAAGGTAAAACAAACAAACCAACAAAAAACCCAAAAACCCAAACCTTTGAATGCAAATAGTGTATTTCACCAATAATTTCAAGGTTTTTTTAGCAATGTTGTCAAACCCCTGAGAAGTGTCACCTTGTAAAGACAAAA
This sequence comes from Egretta garzetta, assembly GCF_000687185.1. NCBI lineage: Eukaryota > Metazoa > Chordata > Aves > Pelecaniformes > Ardeidae > Egretta > Egretta garzetta. The sequence goes on from NW_009258309.1 coordinate 510,025, forward strand.
ATCCAGAAGTGCAGAACTGGTCACAAGTGAGAAGTAGCTCATTAGTGGCTCACGTTACACAGGATTTTTGAAGCCTGAACAGAAGGTCCTGACAGAACCATAACATATTTGGCTTGCATAGATCTGTCTCAAAATCTGACACACAAAAATACAGCACATGAGTGCAAACACATTTGTAGACTATAACTTAACATATGAAATGGCTTCCTTGTCGTTCAGGTGTTCATGAGATCAGTTTCCTCTTTGCTACAGAAAAAGCCTGAATATGATCACATATTACTGTATAAATCACATAGCGCTGCTCCCTATGATGAGCTAAAAAATGCTACCACAGTACCCAAAAGATCCAATACACTTGAGCTACAAAAGAAGTTAAACCATCAGCCACGCTGCAGTAAACGAAAAGCACTTTGCTGTTAAGTAGAAAGAAGTAGAAATGAAAGAGAAGTCAATAGAAGTTACAGTATTTATTTTTCTTCTCTATAACATACCAAAAACATTAGCTTAATTTCTTGGAAATTGTGAGATGGATGAGCCTAGTTACCGGCATTATAAACAAACACAACTTCTGGTATGAAATTACTATTGAGGAAAAAACACCCCAAAAATTTCTCAGGAAATGGAATACTACTGAAAGAAACTTTGCTTGACCCAAAATAATGGATTTTTATCTCTGCTACAAATATAAATCTTTGTTCTATTTAGCAGTTCAGTAGATGACTGCTGCTTTCTCCCATCTCCCTCCTTGCTATTTCCAAATCCCTTCACTCTTGCTTGGACATGGAAAGGCACAAGCACATCCTTAGGACAGAGGAGACTTGTCTCTTTTACTCACTTTTTGTCATAACATTAAGAAAATATAGCACATACACAAAAACATTTTCACCGTTAGTACTGTCTGGCATCAGACCAGGCTGCCAAGAGAGACTGCATAATCTCTTTCTTTGGAAGTTTTCATGACCTGAAGGAACAAAGCCCTGGGCAACCCCATCTGAATTCAGTGCTAGGCCTGTTTTCCGCAGGAATGTGTAACAGATGACTTCCTAAGGTCCTGTCTGAATTATTCTATGAATGTGCAGCCCTTGGCTCCTTCAGAAAGTCTCTCTATGTATCTAGAACAGCACAGCAGTTGTATTGGCTACAATTCCTGTATGACAACCAGTATTCTCCTGTCATTTTTCTTCCCAACTGCTTTTCTACATGCACCTATTATTACTTAAACCCTGTAAGCTCTTTGGAGGTTCCTTTTAGTCTGCATTTGCATGTCTACCACTTGGGAGTCCTGGATTTGTGGTTAAGGCTTCCAGAAAATACAGCAATAGAAATAAAATCAAAACTAAAGTAAAACGAAGAAAATAGTATACTGAGTATCAGACTCAGGTTTAAGGACTACCTGAAAGTAAGATATGCTTGAGTGACAATACACTTTAGTTTCTTAGTACTTAGGAAAAACAGATGGAAAGACTAAAATGTAATGCAATTGACCAAATAGATATGGCAGGTCTATATATCCTTTCCCTATTATTGTAATGTACTCATGAATGAATTTTGATTATAGGAGAATATGGAAGGAAAAATAAACCAAAATAAAACTGTTTAATTTTTAAGTGACTGACTAGATTGATACTGCTGAGAGGAAGAAGAGGAATAATTTCAAATCACCACTCTTCAAATGGTGTATTTGACATGAGAAACAACCATCAGATTCTACTGGAGAGAAAAGGGAAAAATATTTTTGCTAAACTGAGTATCTATTTAATGCAGATATACTCTTAGCCACTAGTTATTCTTTGCCCAGACAGACACAGGCATAACTCACATACTACCTCTCAAAATAACTTAGCCATACGTTTAACCTGACACGCCAAAAAAGCAGCCAGAGTTGCCTGCATCACTTTCCAGTTACCTATTTCTCACTGGCAAACCGTTCTTTTTACTGTTTTTCTCCTAAGATAAAGCCTGTTTGTAGTTCTGCAGGTGAGACACTGACATTGGTCTGTTGTGGTAACAAACACCACAGAACCAAAGGAGCAGGAGTTGGGAGAGGCAGAAATAAGGCATAAGAAATAATTTTATTGGCACGTACATCAAAGAAGCTTAAGTTCAAAGCAGCGAAGTTCAAAAAAACCAACCAAAACCCAACAACAATTAACCCTTCAGTTAATTCTCTTTTACTGCATTGGACTGTTCATCAAAATTAATAATATGGCATAGGCTTTAACACTGTGCACTAGCTGACAAGCAAATCAGAACATCTGATGAATGTGTCAAACCCCTGTGCTTGGAAGTGACAACATACATGCCGGTAACTGAGATTTGGTGGGTATTTTCTTCCTGCCTGTCTAAATTTTAAAGAGACAAAAATCACCTAGGACAGGAGAAACATGCAATCTGAACAATCCTCCCCCCTCCAATTCCCCGATCACTTACTAGGTCACTTCGAGGTGCTTCCTGATAGTCTGCTGAAAAGCAGGACATTGAACTTCTTGTGCCGTTGCTCTCACTGGCTTGCCGTGGAGGCTGTGCATATTGCCTGTATGTAGCACTCTTTGGGGTCCAGCGAAACAGGTTGATTGACTCGCGAACACAACGCTCAATATCAATCTCTGATCAGGAATTTAAAGAAAAAACAAGAAATGCAAGCATGAAAAATCAGTAAAGCCAATTAACTTAGCTATGATGTTGCTAAATATGCATGTATCCATCTACTGAAAAAGGGTACATAGTTTTCAAAACCAGTTTCCCATTTGAAAAAACACACTTAGATTTTTTTGATGAAAACTGAGCAGACATTTTAAGCATTAACTTTATCCCTAGTTATGTATGGAAATCTGTTTAAGAAAGGTGGAACAGAACCTTAACCACTGCAAAGGCAGGAACATAATGGAAGTCTAGACCATTGTAAGACATCTTCATTAAATGTCTTTGCAAGTCAGACTATTGACTGCTAAATGTAAGTACATGCAGTACATCAAAAGTGTATTTCATGCAGTGTATGGACATCAGGATTTTGGGATCAACTGAGTGTCTTATTTGTCAGTTAAATACTGCTACAGGCCAGACTGAAAGCTTTCAGCTGTAAAACTTTGTCTAGCCTACCATTTTGACAAAGCCACATGTGATCTTTTTGGTGAAAAACAGGAGTTCTCAGCACTAATTTGTGCTTGATCACAAACACAATGGATTTGTTTCAGAGGTTGTTTTGGGGTTTTTTTTTTTTTGGTTGGTTTTGGTTTTTTTGTTGTTGCAGTTGGTGTTTTTTTTTTTAAAATGTGGTCCAAAACCTAAACAGATATTCACAGAGAAGCATTCTGGCTGAAGGAATGAAGTGCTGTGTATGACAAAATACTACTCAACTTGGGAGGAAAGCAGACACCCATCAAATGGGATGCATCCTAAAATAAGCTGTGGCCATATAAAAATTACCAAAGCATAATGAAAAACATGCAAAATAGAAAAAACCCAAAAGTAAACCTATTACAAATATCATTTTTGCAACACTAAGCATGTATTTATCTTCTAATAAGATGTAACACAAAAACCATTTACTTTCCTATCACTATAAAAAGACTGGTTAGTCTTGCATCTCGTGTCTGCAGTCTCACAATGAGAAAAATTACGCATTTTATGACCAATCTAGTGTAGTGCATCAAGACAAACAACGGGTATATTAGCACTTCTCGTGTCTGTCCCAAGCATCTCAGATGATTCATTACAGCACTCGCAATTTAGAAGATTGAAGCATCAGCTTCACTGAAGAAAATAGAGATACTGTAGACAAGCTTTATCTGTGTATCTCAAACAGATTTGATGCACTGCCATCAATCACTCATTGCCATCAACAGATTTGATGCATTGCCATTGATCAGGGAGTTACACCGGAAACCTCAGTCATTACCAGGGTGGTGAGTGAAAGAATCTGAAATTGAAGCTTGGGGCAGAATATTCCAGTTGGATGAGATTATTTACTTTGTTTAAAAACCGAATGAATGCTGTGATCTATTAATGTCCCATTCAAAAATCTCCCCTTCAAAAAGCTGTCTGTATTCAGGTAAGATACAACTCGCAGCACATGCTTTAAATCCACTGAGGACAACATGTTTATATACTATCTTGCTTCTGAAATTCTGAGAAATCTGGGACTAAAGCTGTGGCTTACCTAATTTTAATTCTAGCTCTAAAACCTTTTTGTGGATGTGAAAGCAAATCACAATTTTCTATAACCATAGCAGGTTCCCTAGCTACTTGTGATAACACTTGCCAGAAATAAATGGACAATGTGGTGTCTTGACAGTACCTAACAATTTTTCATTCTGTGATGAAAACATATTAATTTTTAATTTCGAATATATTGTAATGGAAAGTTGTTATTTAGTCTCATTCCCAAGGAAAATCCATGCAAGTGGAGAATTTTACACAATTTCTAAATTCACGTAAAGACAGCAGATGCCTTTCACTGGTTCTTATTCCTAGAGCATAGAATACACTCTGAAGCATGGTCATTACATTTGCACATTCTCTACATTTCTGAAGACTCATTTTATTTATAAAAAGTTGAGAATTTCAGTTCAAGACTGTAGTAGATTTATGGCTTTTATTTTTTCTGAAAAGAGACTGGTAGAACTGTGAGTTATAGCTTGTCTCCTGAGATTCTTAGCTAAGGAAATGTTAGTACTTTTGTAATAAGTGAGATGAAAGCTGAATTTAGATAGTAAAAAAATAATCTGAACAACAATAATTAATAGCACGAGAAGCATTCTGTTGTGAGAGGGCACAATATACTACAAATATCTGAAATTGAAAACAGAGAACTAGGAGATGGAATAGGAACACTGTGCAGTAGAAAGTTATGAAAAAGCTGAAAGCAGCAATTGAGATTGACAATTAAGTATTGAGACAGACTATCAAAATATTTTTCCTAGAAACAAGCTCTGTAATTGCAAAAGGAATCCATTTAGAAAACTGGAAAATGCAGCAGTGGGTTTCCCTAAAAACGATAACCAGTTCTCACACATCAGGGTGTAGGTAAAAAAAAAAAAAAATAAGAGTCCGCTGTTCTGTGATTCTTGGTGGCTTGTTTTCCGATTTCTTCTAGGCAGCATATCAGGAAGACAGTGGCCATGCCTGAAAGTGAAATTCCATGGAAAAGGAGGGAATTTTAAATGGTTTGGGAGGGAGGCCATCAAAAGCCTAACATCAATTTACAGTCTGCTGCTTAACTGATATGCTTCTAAGTAATGCAAAATAAAAATATAACAAGGAGATTATGGTTTCCTCAAATAATTAAAAAAAATATATATGAGCATAGGCACATGTATGTGTATATATGGGAACGGTCAACATTTATCACCCACAAGGGAGACAAGACTATTGGTAGTGAAAGAATTTACTTGCATTGTTTTTTAAAAACAATTAGTTTCAGGATACTGGAGTTTAAGACAGCACTAAACTGGTATAAATATTTACAGAATATTTATTAGTCACATTGCACGAACAAGCTTCACACTTGAGTAACCTTCAAGACCATCTTCACTCTTTGAAATTCCAGTTTAAGAAAAATCACTTCCCCTCAGTAACTAAAATGCAATGCAAACTTTTGCAGCCTTGCTGGATAAGATCTTTTCTCCTCCTTTTGGCTAATAAGTAAGGGTCTGCTCTGCTACTTCAGTTCCGATTTCTTCCCATGCCCTTTCAAATACATGACAAATGAGTCAGTCTCTGGTCAAATGGCCATCTTTTGTTATCGCACCAAGACTTTGCATTCACACAGTATTAATCCTGCTTATACTCTTCCCGCTTCCAAGTAACTCTGTTATAAGCCAGAAAACATTAAAGCTTCCGCATTATTAAAAACATACTGTTGGTAAGTCAGAAGTGCAAATATATCAAGCCAGCGCCTAGATTCTTGAGCAGGCCTATGAACAAAAGAAGTGAGTACCTCACCAGGATGCCAGACTGCTCGTCATGTGCAAACAACTAAGGACAACATCCTTCTGAGAGCACACTGCATAAATCTCAAAGCATCAGCAAGAAGTGAACAGAAAAATTTAGAAAGGACAGGGAGGGCCTGCTCACTCATGTACGTGTAACATCTCTGTGTTCTCCAACGTCCCAACACCGGGGTGTTTTATAGTTTAAAAAGCACATGGCCCCTGTTTTTATTCATACAAATTATTTTGCTGGAAAATCTGTAACGAAAATGTGCTGACATAACATGCTGTTATTAACTCTGTTCACTAAAAAAAATTAAGTCTAACTATAAACGTAATATAAATACTATAAAAGTAAGTTCTCATTTCAAAATTTAGTACGTCTTCAAGCAATCTTATTTTCAAAAAGTGCAGAGCACCTGCATTTCAGAAAGTCAAAGTTGGTACCCAAGTACCTCGGAACTCAACAAATCACAAGTTTAATTTTAAAACATTGGTTTTAGGAGTTTGGGTTCAATTGAGCTCAAGTATTTCACAGTCAAGCAGCAATCAAGCCTTACAGGAAACAATTCTATGGCACCAGCTAATTACTCCATTACTTGGCATCAAAAGACTTTTCCTGAGATTTCTAAATATGCAAATAATACGGGAATTGAAAAAGGTGGGGGTTAGGAAGTAAATAAAAAGTAATCTAACAGTAATATCCTGTTTTTTCCGTGGCCCCATTCCAATATTAAGCCTACCGAAATATTTTGCTCCTTTACGGAACTAAACTTCCTGGTTGCTCTAAGATGTTATTCATTTTGCTCTGTTCATGCTAAATTATCCCTCCCTACCAAGCTGCCCCCTCTCTCTGTCAATGGCCACAACAGAAAAGGATGGCTCAGCCTGACATAGCTGCTTTTTAAGCTACATCAATTAGTGTTTATTATTATAGATACAGGACACAAGTAGACAGCACCTGAAACAGATGTTAAAAAGAAAGCAACAGTTTAAAGGCAATATACCGGTGACAAAAGCACATAGAGTTTTTTATTTTTACAGCAAAACCGGACGTGCATACCTTGTTCACAGCAAGTGAAAGAAAGTAACAGAGAAAAACATAACACGAGTGGTAATTTCTTAATGAAAATGTACACAGACCAAGTCTTTGTGTGCAGCTAATCAATTCCAGAGCCCTTTCCTTGAGTAACAGGACACCAGTTAAGAAATTTGGCCAAAATAAACTGCTTCTACATTTTGGAAACAGCCCAGAATTATGGGCTTGGTTTGACCTCTCCATCAAAAATAGTTTATTACCCTGCCAGGCAACATCAGCTTTCACTGCATAGCCACATAAACAGGCCAGAAAACCTGTGTGCTATAAAAGCAGGGAAGCTGAACAGGTCAGTCAGTTTGATCTCATGATTCTGGCTCTCAGAAGAAGTAGAGGTAAAAGGCCTTCTCTTTTCTGATGACATACAAAAAGATACACTAGGTCTAGATATTTAAAAGGACAAATCTAGGGGGAGAAGTGACATTTCTAGCCAACATGCATGTATCTATTACTGCTAGAAGGTTTCTATAGACGAAAAGGTCAATGCAAAATTATTCTTTCTATAATTTACTTCATATATTATAGGGTAGTTGTGTTACTTCATTGTTTTGTGGATAGTAATCTGGCTCTTACTTATATCAGCATCTTGAGACAAAATTTCAAAGGCAGCATAAATTTCAGTCATTAATTTTGAAACTCTTCAGCTAATAAGATAGAAGCTTTTGGTCTTCTTTCTACACGGATGCAAGGCGTGCATCTTTTAAGGGCTGCTGGGAGGACAAGTGCTGTCAGTCAAGGAGCCATCATATTTTCTATGTAATACAGCAGGTGCACAGAAGTTGCACTCAGCTAGAAAAATGATTGGATGCAGAAGCAAAGGAACAAACTATAGTACTATGTCTTCAGACAGATTGCATGTTGCACAGCTGTAATAAGGATCAATAATTTCAATGCTGCAATGACAGGCTACCTTGTCTGAGAGCACACTCTACAATTCTTTCAGTGTCTTGGAATAAAAAAATTCTCTAGACAGTTCTCCACAGTCAACATTTTTTACTATCTCTGGATGATATTGCAGTTTTCAGTGTACATGCAACAGTTACCTTGCTGTTGGAAAGGAAAGAACAATTTAAACTATTCTGAATGCTCAAAGCAGCAGTTAGTGTATCAAAAATGAAATAGTCCAGGCCCTTGCTTGGTGAAAGCACATCAGGCATCTGCATCAGGGTTCAGAAACACTGGGAAAAGAAGGACTTTTGGTTTTATGTAATGAAATCACATGCAGTGTCCAAAAAGCAGAAAGAGAACTTGTTGTTCTTCATCTATAAAGATGTTTGAGGACTGAGAAATTTGGAGTTCTGTAGTGGAGGGTGTTACGAAGATAATAATTCAAGTAGAAATTACACATCTATGTGCAATACTGACACTTCTGCTGAGACCAACAGCAGGTATGTTTGCAGCCTGGGTATAAACAGGAGAAGCTAAGAGAAGAGTTATGGGAAGTACAACTATTAGAGTACCTGCAGTTATGCAGTCGTCTGGACCAGTTCATGCAACACTTACCAAAGTAGTAAGCAATAAAGAGAAGCAGCAGTAAACACTGTGAGTTATTCCTCGAGACATTAGACTGCATAAGGGACAAACAGGATTCCTTTTCTTACCCGTGAT
>NW_009258309.1:518679-549615 GCF_000687185.1 Egretta garzetta
GTATGGAAATACAATGTTGTCCTGCACCAATAAAGATGAGCAGGGAAGGCACAGAATGATGAACGACTGTACGAAGAGTCAAGGTTTACTGTAAGTGAACTACCAAATGCCACATGCTGTGTCTTACTGAGAAAGAAGACCGAAATAGATCACATAAAGACTGTAACATTGGCTAAGCTCCGACGGGAAAGTATGTTTTAAACAGTTTTATGAGGTGTGCCATGGCGGTTTAACAGCAGACATTTCTGCAAACTAGCAAAATGTTAAAGACATCTGGTCTGGTCCTAACATCAGGATTAGGATACTGGCCAACAGAAGGACACAAATTCACATTGTATAATGGAAATAGCCAGATGGAGGTGACTATGCAAAACCTGAGAGATACACAAGAATATGGGGAAATAAAGCAGGTCAGCAGAAGAATGAACATTATTTCATGGCTAGATGATAACCATCTACAGAAGATGCATGAAAGGACAGGTTTACAAAACTGCGTGGATCAGCTTAGAGAAGAAACTTCTTAGAAATACATGGAGATGAAGAACTTGTGCCACCAACACAACATCCAACAACATCTAACTTTTGAAGCAAAAACATTGGTTTGGCTTTTCTGTGTGGTATGGTTTGTTCAAGTCTTTGCTAAATGTCTGTTGAGTCAGTTTTAGAATCTCAAATACTAGTGAAATTTGCCTCCTTTATACTAAATCCGTGTTTCACAGAAGTAATATGCAAATACTGAAGCTCAGTATGCATAAGTAAAAATCATGCCATCCAAGTTTCTAGCTGGGTGGTAGATACGAGCCACTTGAGCTGTTTCCCAGACATAACAGGTATACAGTTGTAAAAAACTCTACAATCAGAAACTCTGACCAGACCAAATGCTTATAAAACTCATCAATCTCTAAAGAGATATAAGTAGAAGTCCTTTGTACTAGCATAGCTTTCCTCTTGTTAGCCTTCAGCATATTTTTAAAGAAATAATATGAACTAACTTAGAATTTCTGGTTTTGAAATAAGACAATTCAAGTAACCTGGAAAAGGAGTACCTGTTGTCATGAGAAAATGATCAGAGCCTCTGATCTGACCCATTGGTTCCTAGACCAATAATGGGAAAACTTTGGGTAAAGATTAATACAGGCAAGATCTCTAGATCTGCCTAAAGAATATCCTGAACCACATAACACCCACAAACTACCACACAGCAAGAAACATTCAAGATTGAAATGTTATTAATTTCCCACAAATACAGCAGCTGTAAACAGGAAGGATAATAACCATCTTGCTTATGTACCCATGCTTAAAACTGTTTTCATTTCTAAAAAAATGCTCTTGTCATTTGGCACTATAGTATATAACTAATAGAGACGCAAAACTTTCCATGTTTACCATTAGTCAAGTCTATGTTAGTGTTTCACTGCGCAAAACTAGTAGCTTTAAGTATCTAACAACAGGCCAATTTTTGTCAATATACATGTCTAAATGATGCAAAGTTTACTGCATAATCACCTGATCAGAAGTCAAAGAAAAAGGTTCCCCTATTCTGTGAAAAAGCTTTCTAACACCCTCTACTTGAATTTACACATGGAAGTATTTAAGAAGTACATTCCTAAGTATCATATTTTTAGAACAAAAAAGCAAAAAAAGACCATCTTTAAGACATTTTTAATTTTGTGCCATTTCAGGATTACATTCCCAGAAGCCAAATTTCTGGTTTATACTCTATCAGCTTACACGACTGCTGAATATGTTTTCTTAGAACTATGCTATGTTGGTGAGCAAAAAAAAAAAAAAAAAAGAAAAAGAAAAACAATTTTTTTTTTAAAGCTTAAGGGTATTGAAGAACCAGCAAGAGATCGTCTAGCTCCTTGCCTTGCTCTGAGGCCAAATGATATGTGACTAGCCTATCCCCTATAGATGCTTGTCTAGACTTCTTAAATTTTTGCAGTGACAGAGGTTTCACCTGACACACCCCTTATAAGTACTTAGCCTATTTATCACCATTTTGAGACTACAGACAACATTCTTCACGTACAACGTGAGCTTTTCCCAGTTGGGATACCTGTCCTTCCTGAACAAGTTTTGCCCTTCAGTGCTAAAAATCCAGTCCTGAAATTTACTCTGAGCTTACACTATCAACAAAGTCTTGGCTTTAGGTACAAACCCTGCTCTAGTTCTCCATATTTAGTTTTGGTCTTTCTGTTGATTTCTACTAAACTCCACCTCGTAGTATATTAAGAACAAAGAAGTTTGGATAGACAGAATCAGGTGCCTCACGCAGATTTATAAAGGCAAGAGTTTAAGTTCGTTGAATATGGGAAAGCAGACCAAAGGGAACTGACAGCTATCCCAAAGTATGAGACCACTGAGAACTCACCTAAACAGACCTTGTGTCTCAGTCTTTATTTTGGCAGAAAGATTTTTCTAGCTCTTAGCCTACACTGCCATTCCAATTCTGTTTTTAAGTAGTTACGTGCATCTCTATTAACAACACTGGATATATACACACCCCGAATATATCTACAGTCAGAGATGTGCTGTTAATGTACATTTTAATCAAGGAATTTTATCACTGCAGTATTTGTGCAGCTAATTTTAAAATCCTCCTCAATTAACAATTAGAGAACTAAAGATCATTGGGATGACCATTCATACCTGTACAGGCAAACACACACATTCAGCATACCAAATATATAGACAGATACCCTTTTAGGCACCTTGCTCTGTCAGCAACATTTTCCATAATTGTAAAAGGAAAAAATTCTAGTGCACACTCTTGCTTTCTAAGCACTAGTCTAATCTCGAACCAGTTATGCTCATAATCTTAATGAAACCAAAAAAAAGAGGGAAATATTTTCCCGAGACACCTTTGTAAAGAGGAAAAATAATACTTTGCCACATCTGGAAGCAAAACTCAGGTAAGAGTGGTCTGAATTTTCTTTCCATGCCTCAAAATGGTAGTATGTTTGACGGTCTACCTTCATGTACTTTGATTTTATTCCAGGGTACAAAATCCTACATGACTAACAGGTGGATTATTCTATTCTCTGAGGTCTCCTTTTGCTATGAAGAGTACATACAGGTTCTATCAAGAAACAGGAGGCATAAGCTGCGCCTCAGACTGATTTTAAGACATGCACTAGGAAAGTTCTGCTGAAGAACTAATTTTTCATCCTTTTTATGAAATACCATCTCTTGAGACAGGCAGTCCTTTGCTAAAGGACATATATTTGATTTTCTTCTGCCAGTGACAACTACAGACTAGCAAGAATATTAATATGAATAAAATAACGGATTTGGGTATTTTTTTCCTTAGCATGTCATCCACCACAGCATTTCTCTTTAGTGTCAAGAAGGTAGAATCTAGAGCTAGAACTGCATTTTGTTCATGTCACTACAAGTGAAAAACGTGAATAATTAAAGAATTCACAGCTTCAGGTAAAATGACATCAATCTTACAAGTTTGACACTACCAAACAGCCTTCGTGAGCAGGTGTGTCCTAACAGATTGCTCTGCTTCTGTACCAAAGCCAGCTCCCAATCCATAGTTGGCTGTAAGCCATTAAAAAAAAAGAAAAAAAAAGCAGCAAAACCCAAGCAGTTACACATAGTTTCTGCTTCATAAAGCCATTATTTAGCAACCATAATCTTCAAGGATTGCATTATAAAATACGCCTCCAACTTGCATCTAAAAAAGCCATCTAACACACCAGAGATGAGGAATATGTTCAGAAAAAGATGTTTCCATAAATATCAGTCAGACCTACATCTTTCAAGAAAAGAAAACTAGAAACTTCTGATGTCTTTTGATATTTCCAACCCATTTTTTTTTTAACGTTATCCTTATACCACCATTATCACATGCATCATGTGACAGACAGCAAATTGCTGGGTTTCTTCAGATATACTTTAATTTGAAAAGGCAGTCCAGCTTCACCAACTCCATGATAAATCACCTTGCAGTGTTATCTCCCAGGGGGGACAACAGTTTTGAACTTGGGCAAGCTACAACAAAGGCATGTGTCAAAATTTCATAGATGAAGTTATGAAGGAAGTTTGCTTTTAAAAGAGCTATTTTGACATCTATTCCTCAGAGCCTTAATCTAAGCAACAGGGCATTTCAAAACTGTATGATAAAAAGTCAAACCCTAATCAAAACAGTGTATTACCTTTGCTTTTCTATTGCTCATTAGCACATGGAAGACCCCACTGTACCTCCTTCTGTCTCTACAAAGTTGGTGTTTTGATCTCAGAGTTTACATTTTTATTCCAGAAGTGGTGAAACAAATGGAAACAAGCACCAAACACCCACAAACTTGGCATGTGCTTGGTGGCCAACTACCATTTCTTCCTCCTAGCAAATCTTAATTAACTAAATTCTGAACCACCAGAAATTCTGGCACGATGAAAGTGTATGAATCACAGATGTGCGCAGACAAAGGAATTTCAGGAAAAAAAAAACAACGGAAAGTCAAATAGTAGCTACGTAGGGTCGGATACGTATCTGAAGTAGAGTCCTCCAATGGGCATCTAATTCTGCTGCTGTCAGCAGAAACACATAATTCAAAACTGCACCATACAAACTTAGTGTAGAATTTCCATGATTTTTTAATCTTCAGTCCATTTCTGAGCTGGATGTAATTCTTCTAAGCATTTATATGACTTTCACCATCATGGGATTCAGCATTTTGGCATGTCACTATAATGGCAAAAGGTATAATTGGTTTTCCCATATTACAGAAACTCTGTTCCTTGGAGAATCATTTTTGTGGTGTGGTGATAGCTAGCTCTTTTACTGCATGTTGAATCTTAAAGCTACATGTCTGTCTCTCACAAAGTAGAATCCTCTACATTTTCCATGTTAACAGTTCTACTATAGCTCCTCATTGCAATGGATTGTTTTCCACAGCCAGTCTCTCTGGACTTCCTATCTGAGGCCAAGGTTCTTCCTTTGGAAGCATTGACTAACCTGGAGTCAGCAAAGAGACACCTTCCTAAGGTGCACAGCATTAAAAGAATGAACTCTTCTCTCACTCCAAAATTACAGAAGATGAGGTTATTCTGTGAACTAACTGACAAGGCTTATTTAAAGTATTCTTTATCTCATGTCTAGGATTGGTGTTTACCTATTCTCTAACAGCATCTGTCTCCATCTTTTGGTAGTTGTCAAGACCATAATTAATCTCTGTATGTCAGTGATGATATTGGCATGGATCTCTACAGGAAGATCTGTTTGCCAGGCCCTATACTGCACCCATTCCAGGTGGGAGTGAATTGGTCTACGGGATCTGTCAACTGTTTGAAAAGAGCTGTAACATATCTGGATGCTTCCTTCCTGGGTCTGTTTCCTAACAAAAGATACTGGTGACTTTGTACTGCTTGTACAGTGGTTAATTAACTTAGTAATCAAGTCAAGCTACAATAATCATGATTTTTGAGTTGCATAATGTACATTATCACACAAACTTACAGCAATATGTTAAAGATTAAGCTATACGCAAAACTGCAAGGTTTAAAGCAAAGTTACTCATACAGTTGGTCCTCAACACATGAAAGAGCCTTCTGGGTTGTAAATTTGCTGATACATAAGGTGCAGACATATCCAAACTGGCTTAGTACAAAGCCAGTACTGGTCTGAAAGCAGTGTCCTGCCTCTGTTGTTGGTACCTCAGGAATCACATCGTAGTAGTGCCACCCATACCATCCTCACTTTCCAGCCACATTCTCCTGCTACGTGCCAGACTTAGATAAAGGAAAAATAAAGGTAAGGCATTCTGTGTTTGCTCTCTATGCATCACCCGAATAAGACGAAATCTACCGAATCTCAAAACTACACATAAAGAATTAGCAGTAATTTCAGGGTTGGTTTTGTTTGTCTGCTTCAAATAATACCTCCTAAATCTTCTCTGGTATTTATATTATTTGAATAAAGTTTATACTTAATGAAGCTCCTTAAACACAAGGAAAAAAATCTGAAAGAACAAATGAAAGAGAATAAAAAACCCACCCACCTTGGGATAGTAATTTCCTAAACAATCTAATTCTATTTAAGTTTTAGCAGTTGTTTATATGTCCCCATTACACAGCCCCACGGGGAATGAACCTACAGCAAGGGGATTTTCAAGTATTCTTAATTAACAATTATTTTGTCAAATACTTCAAATAGATTTCCTAATATGCTAGAATATTGTTAAAACTATAAAATCAAATTAAAATTGCCAATACAGCTCCCCAAACCAGCAAGTATTGCCCAAATGTATTGGAATTATAGATTAAAATACAGCCAAAGCTTTGAGACAAGCATTGGAAAGGGTTTTCAGAATCAAGTAATCAATATGGCACTGTGCCCCTTCTTTTTCCTCACATCATTAACTTTTTAAAGCAATAATTGAAACTCTGTTATATGCAGTGAACTGGAAATAAACCAGTGTTTTGGGTTTGGGTTGGTTTTTTTTAAAACTTGAAATATACATTTTTAGAAATAGCTACTGTAAACCCAAGGAGTCTTAAAAAAGTGTTCCAGAAAGTTGCAAGATTGCAGTAAAATCACTTTATCAGCCTGGAAAGCAAGTCGCTTTCACTGGCAGCCTGAGATAAGCCATTCAAGTGCACAGAAAGCTTAAAAATCACAGGAGTTTCAGACTGTTGAGCAACAATTGATTTTAGATCGAAATTATTGCAGATGTTTTGAACAACATAATCTCTTCCTCAGGGTGACCCAGTTTCAGGTGAAGGTTGTTTATAAATTACTTTCAGAAAATTCTCAGGCATGGCCACAATTTATTTTAACCAAAATAACAGAAATTCTGTTTGGAAAACACAGGTGACAAAAAGCATTAGGAATCAATGCTTCTTAACCAGAAGCAGGACTCAGGTCAGAAAGAAAAGGCACAAAGCTATGATAATTCTATGTCCAAAGAAGTTACTGATTACAGAAGTCTCAGCTAGACCAATAACGTTTAACTTTTAGGTCACACTAGGATTGCCCTCCATCCTTCTTTTTTTCCCATGGTAGTCAGTTTATGATATGCTTTAGATTGATCTCGCAATATTCAGTTATTTCGCTGTTGACATCCAAAATACTGCAGACATCACCAACATTAACAGAAATAATAAATCTTTTGAGAAATTGGTGTTTCTTTTCAGAAATATCATTCTACCATTCTGCCAGAGTATCAGCAAAGTTGTCATAAACGATAACCAGCAGAAAGCATGTGCATTATAACATTACAGGTTTTAATGATTTAATTTTATTACATAAATCGACATGCATTATGAGAATTAATGTGTTCTTACACATGACCACAGCATAAAGTACTTCATCTGTCAGTAAATCAGCTGGTTCAAGATAAATTGGAATATATAATTTGGAACCACTCAAGGGAAAAAAAATAAGGAGAAATGACCTTAGGCAAGAAAATAAGTTAAATATTAATGAATCTATATTTAACTAAGACATACAGCTAATAGATGTGGGAGGAAGGAAGGGACGGAGAGACAATCTTTTAGTTTAGCACTCACCTTTCAGACCATCTGAAGATATCCAAGTTAAATTTAATAAGGGCATTTGAAATGACTAAGCATATAGACTGAAAATTAAAAAAACCCATACCATAAGGAATGGCCTGATCAACTTATAAGTTGAAAAATACAGTAGCAATTG
Organism: Egretta garzetta; assembly: GCF_000687185.1. Classification (NCBI taxonomy): domain Eukaryota; kingdom Metazoa; phylum Chordata; class Aves; order Pelecaniformes; family Ardeidae; genus Egretta; species Egretta garzetta. Next base: position 526,340 of record NW_009258309.1, read on the forward strand.
CACAGTATATACTATACTGAAAGGTAGCAGAAAAGCAAAATTTTGGAATCTGGATACATGTTCAAGGGTATACAGTGAGAGACAGAATTTGTTACAATAATATTTAGAGAAATCACAGAGCTTCATCTATGAGAACTCACTGAACTTCTGGAAGACTGATTTATGCTACCGTGAACTTAGCCTCAGCCTGCTTGCTGCCATATCCTAGACTACTGCTAACCTCTGTGAACTCTGCAGTTGTGGAGACTGCCACACTTTTAAACTAAACGCTCTTTCAATCTTGATTCTCTCACCCAGTTGTTCTGAAAAAGAATTACTTCTGTTTAAATGAATTATGAATTATTGAATTGCACACATGGTGTTTAAACAGAGCCCACTAAATCTACAATTAGCCCAGGAATTAGCCAAAAGTTAGTTATCTTGAAAAAGGCCACACAATTAAAACAGTGTCACCAAGACTTATATTATGTTAGTAAGATCCTAGATTGGAGAGAGGGAATTAATACAAGAACATAAGTATGTTCTGGGTGCAGTAGCCTTCCAATTCATGTGTTATGTAAATAATAGTACATCACAAATGGAAACATCTTTCGGTTAACACAGCTTACTCAGTTCAAATGTGTTCTACTGTCTCACTAGAAACCTGCTCAGAAATAAGACCAAAACTTCACGATTAACTGCTGTTTGGTTTGGGTTTTTGTTTTTTGTTTGGTTTTTTTTTTTTAAATGATAATGATGCAACACTTGCTTGTATGGATAGGTCAACCACCTCGCACTGAACAAAACTACAGAACTTCTGCACGATGATCACGCAGCCTCTGATCTGATTTTGAGGGTTCTTTTGAAAGTTTCACATTTCAAATGGAAACTGATTTAACACAGAGCAATTCCAATGGCTTCTATACTGCTTTCCCTAATCCTTTTACATTAACTGCGTCCATAGAAAAAATGTAATTATTTTTGAAAGGAAAACAGGCTAGTCCCAGCATCAAAGTGGAAAAGCACTGTTCAGAACAGCACTAAACTTTTTTTTCACCGAGAAATCCCTACCAACTGGATTGTTTCTATACACGGCATGTCTACAAACAGTCGCTTATGAATTATTTAAAATCATTTAAATTCCAAAAGAAAGTACTCCAATCTTCACCTGGAAATAACAACAAGCTCCCTCAATTCTTGCTGATGACAGCAAAAAGACTTCTACTAAGTTCATCAAGCTGTAGTTAAGACTTTGACAATGAGTTTGCCTAAATCTACCATGATTTCAAAACACATGTAAGATTTGTAGTATATATTCACATGCAAGCACATACTTTCTTGAGCAACACACTGGAGAAGACAGAGAAAGAAGGAAGAAATATTTTTTTTTCTGTACCTGGCAAGTCTGAAAAAAGGAGAATGCATTCATTGAATCCATTAGCCAGAAGACGATCCCTCAGTTGTTGAAGTATTGCAACTCCAATACAGAATGGGAAGGAGGAATTTCCAAGCAGTAACGTATCCCACAGGTGAAAAATTTTGTGCAACGGAAAAACATCTGCATGATGAACAAGCACAATAAAAAAAAGCTGTAAGCATATACGTTGGTAAAAACATATACACACACGCTTAAGGATTTGCCTTTATACTTTTTTCCCTCTCCTGTCTTAGGGTTATTTCTTTCTTATTAGGGAGCAAAAAGGACTCAACCTGTTTAGAAACAGGTTTGCCTTCATATGCAATTTGATTATTCTGGAAATCATCAGTGTCTTCTTTCATTATTAAATACTTAGAAATGTGCAGGCTTTCAGATTTCAACCACACACAAAATTAGGCAATTTATTTTTCTTTTGGTATGGTGCGTCTATGCATTAGGACATGCATATCAGTTTTTCCACTAGTATGAAGACATTAACTCATTAATCAATAAGCTAAACTACTTAAAATTATATAAGAAAATCAGCAGAATAGACCAAAAATTGATGGAACGAAGGAAAGACAAGCAGAAAGGCCTGTTAAAAATAGCAACATTTTATATATAAAGCTGAAGGTGAGTCTCCTAAAATAAGCTATCCTTCAGCTAAATAGTTCAAACATTTTATTGCAATTCATTGCCTAGGAAACCATCTCCTCGGTGTTACAAAGGTGGCAATTCTCCTGAAAGTTTTAGAAGAATGGACAACTGGAAGAACCAGTGCTTTACAGTCAAGATCTTTAGAAATTGCAATCAAGAATCTCACATTAAAAACTTTGATATTTCATCAGAGAAATAATCCATCAGCTCTTTTCACCCTGCCACTTTTTTTTTTAAATTCAAAGTCTGCCAATGTTGACATGAAATGAAAAAAAAAATCATACCTTTCAAGAAAGAAGATTTTGAAGTGCTTTCTAGACTTGTGTTATTAACGTTGTCCTCTTTCGTTAAAAGCTCACCAAATTATAAAGCTCTTCTTTTTCCTAACATCCATGCACAATTATCATAGTAAACTAGTGCTAGCAGAATAACAATGTGACAAAGTACAATAAAAAAGCTTGTTTTGATGGCCCTCAAAACCAAAGTCGTTCTCTCTCTTACATTATCTGGGTGAGGGCAGGGGAAGGTGATGAGGTTTGGTTTTGGTTTTTTAACTATTATTGTATTGTTTTCCAGTAGATAACAGCTTCCTTTGTGCACTCCCTAAATACTGCATGCATAAAATAAACCAGTTCAAATTTAATATAATAACTTTTTTAGAAAAATAAGAAAATGCTAATTATTGTCAAATCAGGGCAGAAAGCATGTGACAGGCACTGTTGAGACTCAAATCACAACACACATCCTTGCAAATTACAAGCAACCTATTAAATGATAGACACATCACACCAATGAGGAAGGCTTTAGCTGCAGAAGTGAGAAAATTTATGTTTAAGAAATATGAGAACATTCAATCAGAGAAAAAGGATGTATACTCACGTGTAAACATCGTAAGAAACCAAGGAATAGCATAAAGCTGCAAAAGGGGGGGGGTGAGAGAACAAAAAGATGTTTTATTAAGAGCTAAAATTGTGACAATTGCCTACCACATTAAAAACTGCCCAGCTTGGCATGAATGTATTTAAAATGGGAAGTAACTGAAGCAGCAGAAGCACTATCACACAACTTTTAGCACCTCAGAGAAGTTTTTTCCTCCCTCAGGTCCCCAATCTTGTCTCTTTCAAATTACTAGTTTGTGATACTGTATAGAAAAACAACAACAAAAACAACCACCACCCTCAGTAGGCTTATGTCTGCAAAAAATAACCCCAAAGTCTTAAAGAACTCAAAACCCAGCTCTTCTAAACTCTCACAGTTCTCACCTTAGATATATACACCACTAAGCGAAAATTAGCGAAGGATGCCTGAACAAGCATAAAACAACTTGATTCAATGTTTTTTTTTGACTATGGAAAAACCCCTTGTTCTATATACATAATTAAAAATGCAAATCACAATTTCCAACAGAAAAATTAACCATATGTACCCTTTTCTCCTATGTTGGTATTTATTAAAATGTATACTTGTCAGTGAAAGGCAGTAAGTACGTTTTCATTCTCAAAAACACAGTGTCCCTTACTAAACCTTAAGCATTTATGGTTTTCTACTGTGACCTTTAAAGGCGGACACCATCTGAAGAGCCTGAGGCTGCTTCAGCACGTAACTACCATGAGACTAAGAACTGGTGCTGCTGCAGTGGCCAGAGAAAACCTTTAGTTTCTGCACACTTTCATACTCATGTCATCAAACAGAGAAAATGCAGTACACATTAGAGGAGCTAAATATTTATGACACCTTAAGAGTTCCTCAATTTTCACTGAAGTATTTAGCATGTTGACAGCAACAGAATCTCTTTTCATGAAACATCAAACTGCACAGAAAGTCCCCACAAATTAGGAATGCAAGAGCAAGATGGACATTGTTAAATTTTACTCAGTTGCATAGATCATGTGCTCTGTTTTCCACTTCTGAAGATTTACAGTTAGACATAAAGCTTAATATATTACTTTTTAGCTCATAAAAAGTGCAAATTAGTCCTCCTATTAAGCTTTCCCTGGAAGCAAGCAAATGAGAAGCAGAAAGCATAATCGATATTATGTTAATAAATTACTACTTATTCCATAAACTCTTAACTGGGTTATGGCACTGATTAAAAGATGCACACATTTGCTGACAGCTCTCTAAATTTTATTCCTACATCTTCATCTGAGCATCTGATAGTATCTGAACAATACTGTCCCTAAAATTAAAAAAGCTGTGACGACCAGACTGTTTACCACTTTCAATATTCAGGAGGCTTTTATAAAGCTTGGCCTCCAACTCACCAATTGATTTAAAGGCTTCAAAACCCCAATCAAATCCATTTCTATCACCATTATATATTATAATATAAAAATTATACAAAAGTAAATAATAATTATAATACATTCATGCTATTTCCCCGAGTATATCTTTGTCATGCCTTCAATAGATGGCTCTCTACTGAATAACAATGTACCCCATTCCCTGAAATACCCCCTACTGTGGTAGTGATCAGCTAATACCTGTTTACTTGCTTGCTTTTATGCCGTATCTCACTTTCCATGCAGCAGGAAAACAAGCATTCCGAATAGCCTGAGGCTCCTCTTTGCTTGGAGGTACATATTATGTGGACGTCATTTTGAACTACATTACTTCCTTGGTATTTAAAAGGAACTATTTCCTCCTTTTCATATATTTCATTAAAATGTTTTACCAAAGCACATCCACACTTTCTCCTAATTTCACAAGCACCTCTATCTTGCATGCATCTGCATAGAAATATACAAGAAAATACATAAAATCTGAAACATCATATAGATTTTATTAAAAGGTAACCATGAGGCAAAGCACTGCTTTGCTCTAAACCATTCTCACCAAACCTATCAACAGTGACATGAAAAGTAGGCTGAACTATTTAAGTAGAAAGGCAACAGGCAAGTTTTTATCAAAGGAATTTTTCCCTCTGATTTTCATAAATACAATGTTCTAAGACAAGAAGGTCTCGGTAAACCTGAAGAGGTTATGATTACTATTAATAAGCAAGCAAGGAAAAGCAACAACACTGGTGGTATTATTTCACCATGCAAGTCAAATTGAAAAACAGACAAAAAGAACTGCACTGACTTGAAGTCCTCAAATAAATAGTCTAGCAAACTCCTGTAGTTAAAGGACTGCACTTCTAACTTACTGTTAGTAAATACTGCCCTCCAGCAATCACTGGCCGAACAGCACTGTGCCATACCTCCGTACCAATAAGCTGCTTGTTAAAGAAGTTTTTAAACCCTTTTTCACCGAACCCCAAAACGTAACATAACATTCATTTACAATTGAAATCTCTTGTCCTTAGACTTGGTTTCATTCTCTATCTTTACATTATCCCTAGCTGAAGCTTCCTCTCCAAGAGTGCTCTGCTACAAAAATTCTGCGCAGTACCTGTGCTTGGACATGCAGTTCATTGTTTTTCAACGGGGTGAAGATGTTTACTTGCCCATAATTAGATGAGCATCTTATGAGAAAAGTGCATTTCCCATTACATATTCAAAGCTCTTGGAGATATTGGCTCAAATCTCAATGAAAGCCTTTGCTGTGAGGATTCTGTTACTGCCTGTTGTTACTGTCTGGATTCTTTCGTTATTTGACTGTTCCTCCAGAAGATGAGAGCTTTACACACTTTTGTCTATAGAAGACTGAGATTTCAAGTTGTAAAGACGATAGTTTTAAAGATTTTTACACTTGGGGGATTTTGATTCTAAAGATATTTTAGAAGGAATAGCAAGGTGAAAATGAGTGATAAAACTTGTTGGTGGGGATGGTAAGGAGTATTAAAAGGCACTTGCTCTGTGAAGTCTGTAAGAATAAAGTGGCTGTCCTGTATGATCCAGGTACACCTTATGAACATCTACGCACCTGGTTATAGGATAATGAAATTGAATTATTTAAAATTGAAGGTCTGAGTTCTCAAAACATCAAAAACGCCAACATTCTTCACAAGTTCTTGTTTGTTATGCATGTATATAACACTTAAGTTTACCAAAAACTTCTAAGAAAATTAAAAAAAACTCTAAAAAAAGTTTGCCCTCCCACACCTCACAGAATTACAGAGCTGAGATCAAGGTTAAATACCTCAGCATTAAAGATAACAAACACAATAGGAGTAATCATTCTTGCAATCTTTTATAGAAGAATCCTCACTTGACCACCTGTCATTCAATGCAGTGTGTTATTTTAAACTGGTAAACTGTCATGTCTTCACCATTCTAAAAATAATTTACAGATGGATAACAACCCCACCTATGCTATAGCATGTATTTCATGTTATTTTCAGTGTTCAAGACTTTTTTTTTTATGTTGGAGCCTTTCCTTCTCAAAGCTGAAGTCACACCAACAGGAATACAGGAACTACCACAATCAATCGCAACACGGGCAAGTATTCTACTTCCAACAGTGAGCAGCTCATCTGCTTCAGGAGAACATGCTAAAACCCCTATAACAGACAGTTGTAAGACAGTTCGTGTGCCATGCTCACCTGCTTTCTACACACTTTAGGCAGGCGCTAGCTTAAATGACAACAGAAAGGATTCAGAAAAGGTATCGTATATTTCTTTTCTTATTGAATTGTCCAGTTACAAACCTAGATATTGAAGATCTGTTAAGTAATCCAATCGTTCTTTCCAAGCTTGCTAAACTAAAAGACCATTTGACATAGCTACACAGAAAGGTGGTCAAAGAATGAAACAGTGATCCTCAGGTAAAAGGAATCCTCTTCACCCTTTGCCCTGTCCCCCCTCTGCTGTGGTCATCCTCACCAAGCAGTGAACCCTGGCCTCCCACCACTCAACAAACGATTTGCCCGTGAGCAGGGGGAGAGACACCTCCCCCCACCCAAGTCCCAAAACTTCAAGGCCCTGCTTGCTTTCTTAAAAGTACTTTGAAGGAGAATTTGTTTGTATTTTTTATTAACATTTTATATTTTTGTACATATTCTTAGGAGCTCTGCCATTTTCAAGACATCTCGGATTGACCAAGAGAGGGACTTTGAAGTGTGTATCTCTGTTACCCATCTCTGACTTTACTTGTGGTGTGACCAGGCCCAAACCATTATTTCAAAGGACACAAATAAATGCTTGTAAAAAAAAATAACCAACAAAAAACCCCCAAATATAATAAAAAAAATATTTACAATCTTATTCTGAGCATTCCAGTAACTTTTTTTGTATATGTACTTTAGCTGTACCATAGATCATGGTTTGTATGAGGTGGCAAGGACAAAGACAAAAAGGGTTTGTTTTTTTTTTTTCCAGTCTATGAAGTTGCTGTTTATTTTTCTTTTTTTTCTTTTTTTTGGCCTGTTTGATGTCTATGTGAAATAATGTTGTCCAACAATAAACCGGAATTTTATTTTGCTGAGTTGTTCTAACAAGGCTGCCTCCCAACTGCAATTTGTTAAGAAAAAATTTTTTTTGCTCTCTACAGCTTCCTGAGAAGTGGAGGGGGAGGTGCTGCCGAGCTCTTCTCCCTGATATCCAGTGCTAGGATGCATGGGAATGGTTCAAAGCTGCGCCAGAAGAAGTTCAGACTGGACATTAGGAACCATTTCTTTACCAAGAGGGTGGTCAGACATTGGAACAGGCTTCCTAGAGAGGTAGTCGATGCCCCGAGCCTGTCAGTGTTTAAGAGGCATTTGGACAATGCCCTTAACATGCTTTAACTTTTGATCAGCTCTGAATTGGTCAGGCAGTTGGACTAGGTGATCGTTGTAGGTCCCTTCCAACTGAAATAGTCTACTCTATAAAACCCTGATCTTGCACCTTCATGTTCTGTCTTCAAAATACATATGCACATACTTAATTAACTTCAAGCCTGTATGGTGCCTAGACAATTAATCATATACTTAAATGCTACAGAAAGGTGCAAAAATGTTTTGATTACTGGGGATGCAAAGACAATGCAGACTCAGTCCAATTTTTAGTATTAGATTGTCATAGATGACTCATCTATATGCACCTACAAACAGAATTTGAAGAATGATCACTTTCCTCACAAGATAAAAATACCAGCAAGAAGCCTTTCCCCAGATTCACCACTACGTAATTGTGTAACAGAACAGAGATAAAGTACTTCAACCACAGGATTTTTAATTCTCAGTTAGATGAAGCCTTATTACCGACACCTCCTGCATATCGCCAAAACCAGCTAAAGTATCTACCTATGACAGCAGCTCCAGCACAATGATACTAAGTAACTGCAGCCAGACTTTGTCACCTCTGTTAATTGCCAGCTAACAACTCTGTCTAGCTTCCATAATTTGTAGCTGAAAGCTCTTTAGACGAATTTATGGCTATAGTTACCATTTTAGCCATGTAGCACACTTCCTTGTTTTTCTTCAGTTCAGAATGGTCTGCTGTTGATGTCAGAACTGCTGTTGATGTCAGAATTAATTCAGTATAATACAGAACATGTTATAAAGCATTATATAGGGTAGGGTGGGGGAGATTATAAAATTTGGGAGAGTGAGCAAAGAACTGTAAGATTCACCATATATATCCCTCTATTTACATGTAAATCACATAGCCACAGCTGTGTACTTAATCCAGGCACCACATCAGCTACCAACATTCACAACTATTCAAGCTTCAGCAGTGTTCAATATTCTGAGAGCTACGTGACCCAAAGCAAATGGGAAGGGTGCCAGGAAACACAATCTTTCCTGCAGCAGAGCCTGCGTTTCAATGATGAAAGATTAATCAGGGTTTACTTTGATAGGATTAGTACTCAAGCACGAAACTCTGGTTCAGATCTCATTACTACAGTGCACATCCTTCACCTTGATAGATCCTGTGCTGTCTTGTTACAGGTATAAAAATCACATCTCTTTCTAATCTAAAAGGCAGAACAACTTTTATTTATATAAAAAAGACAATTTAGGAAGGACAACCTCTCTTCAGAGGTTAGTGTTAATTTTAGAAGTAGCATTGGTATTCAGTTCAATTTTTTTTTTTTTTAATGTATCTCTGTTTTGTAATTATTTACTGCATTACCTATTCATCTCTAGACTGTAATACTTAGAGGCAAGGCTCACATTTGGCTATGTGCTTCCAATGCCTAGTGCAACACAAAACCAAAACTATAACCAAACAGGCAATTTTAAACTATTCCATCTGACTTGCACCTTGAAAGTTTTCAGTGGAGAATTTTAACTGTTTAAGCAGACACAAGGAGCTGCTGAAAGATAAGCTAACACCCAAGATGGGTTGCTACAGAGTTCTCATGTAGGTTAGTAGCAGAAATAGGGACCTGTAAGATGGTCAGGGAAATTACCATCTCTACCTCTTCAGTGAGAGCTAGTATCCTGGACAAAATACACAGAGGAATTGCTTTGGTCATCCACAGCCTTTAACAAATAAACATAGAGTGCATTTACGTAATGATGCTGCAAAACAGATTATTGCTCGGGAACTTAAAAAGTTGCTGTTACACATGCCCTTTACCCTCTCAGATATTTAGGCTCTCTACAGATGAATGCTCTCCCTTCTCCCCACCTTCCCTTCATCTTCCTCTCACCCACCCTCTTCAGATGTGGGTAATCAGCAATACATGCAGCCTTCGCAAACATCTCTGTCTGTAATGCAACACACTGGCTTTCTCTTTGCTCATTTTAGTGCCATGGTATCTTTCAAATTTGTATAATTAATAAACAACATTATTATATTAAAAACACCACTACAAATGAAAGCATATATTTGCTTTTCCATTACAATCTTTGTAAACAGTGATAATGAGTATCTGCCAGTCCTGAGACACAGAAATTCACCCAGGCATTGTGTATAACATATGATGCTCAGAGGCTCAGCCTTGCTGCTTCAAGTTAAAGAATTTCCTAATAAGCATAAGGCTTTTCTGATAAAATAAGCTTTACACTGCTTATAGAAGAAATACATATACATTTCTTATTTATGAAATGGATATTTCTACACCAACATCTCCTGACTTGAGTTTCCTTCTTCCATTTTGACCTTTCAGTCATCATCTGTTCTTACAACAAACTTGTGAATACCAAATTTCTAAATTTCAAATATATTATTATACAGACTGTATCAATTAAAAATGCTGTCTCTATCCTTGCCTAAATCTACTTTGCAGAAACATCAGCCATAAACTTTGATAATGCTAAATAGGCAGAAAAAAATTTTTAGAGAGTATTATCTGGGTTTTCTGGACTACACATGCCTGTCTAAACAAAGGAGGAAAGCTTCATTATTTACAGTGATAGCTAAAAGAGACAGTCTAAAGAAGGCCTTGTTTTGCTTTTTCTAATACACCCCTCCCTCTCTACTACATTTTGGCTGCGTTCTCAGTTCTCATTTTCCTCATCTTTCAGACTTCTTCCAATGAAACCATAAAACTTAGACACAAGTTATGCACTTGTCCAATGTTTCTGATAGAGACCAATAAATAACTGCTAAGCATTTTCCAAGGTCTGACATATATACAAATTAACCATCAATTGCACATATTTTTTGTATTACTTGCAAATTAATGTGTCTTTTTTGTTAACCAATGGCATTTAGTTAGTTTGCAGAAATTTTGCTATTAGTTATTTATGGCCACATTTGTATATTAATCCACACTTAAAAAATAAAATTATATACACCTTTTAAGATAAATCTGTAAGCTATAATAACTGGCTAGTAGTATTTTTATGGTATTTATCATGCCAACAGAACACAAAGGACTGAGTTATGTAAAACAATCAAAACTTTACCATCTTATCAGCACACTGAGAAAGGGCCATTAATATGCAAGTTTCACTTATGTCAAACTGAAACTCTCTGGAAAGGCATCTCATCCTAGCTGCCCTCGTTTTCCATTTCTCACCTCCTTTCAACTATACTTATAAGAATCTTTAGCACTTACATCTGGAATAAAACCAATTTCGTTAAGGTGGTTACTCAGCTCCGGGTCATGGAATGCAATCATCTGGGAAAACACTGTCAGGTATTCTGAAATGACAAGCAAATTCAGGATCATCATCAAAAATACAAGCCACCACATGCTGCTAGCTCACAACAGAGCTGTAGAAAAGAACACTTTTTTTAAGCCTACAATAAAACAGCAAGTGAATACCAGTACTGTCCTTCTTGACCACTGTATTCAATACAGAGGAAGAAGGGTTTAATTTCTCTTGCTTAGTACTTCTCAATTTGGATTTTCAACAATGCCTCATACTTCGGTTGTGATGTATGTTCCACATGCAAAGTTAAAAGACTTTTCAATACGAGCCACAAGATAGTGAAGCAAATTAGAACAAGACAAGGATTCTTAAGACCCAATCTGTGTTAGTGACACACAAGGTGGATACTCTTTAAATTATATTCTGTGTGGTTTCTTTTCTACAAAGTTAAATTTTGTAATCTGGAAGTTGAGGTTTTAAGGCAATGGGGCTTTAAGGTTACCACTTCCATAATCAGTAGTATCTTAAATGGTATTTTTTTTTGAAGAGATAAGGAAAAATAGTTATGTAAAAGATAAAATTTATAACATCTTCAGCATGGCACATTAGGCTGATGGGTGCAATTTCATTAAGTTGTCCAAGTAACACTTGCTTTTAATTGGAAGAGAAACAGACAGCAGAACACAGACACTGACAGATTTCTTCCTCTGTTCTGCCCCTCTCCCAATTTTGTCCACACTGTCATATGCTTTGTTAGAAGGAAGATGAAGAGGCAATAACATTGCAATTTCATAACAGATGGCAATCCCCTTTCCTCCATGCTCCCAAGAAGAGAGGAATTAGGGCCCAGATAGCTAGTTTAGGGGAGGAAGAGGGACAGAGAATGCGAACCCTGCTCCCAGACCAGAACGCGCTGGCATCTCAATGCTCCACAGACTGCTGTCCCCAAATATAAGCCCCTGAACACTGGGTCCACACAGCTCCACAACTTAGCTATCCAGCATTGCCATTGCTTCCTTTAAAGCCTATTGTAAGGACTAGATGCCTACAACTTTCTTGCTTGGGGAGAGCAAATAACTCCTTATTACTCAGTTTGTGTTCATCTCTGAAGTGGCAAAATTAAATTCTAGTTCCACTGGTAAGAAGCACCAAAATAGCTCTGCTGGGATAATACCATGTATGGACACCTTTATTTAAGAATAGAAGTGGGTCTAAACATTCAGTTGTTTATAGACTCCTATCTTACTTAAATCTCGATTAACTGCACTCAGGTTAGTTCCTGTCAGGTTAAGCCAGCAATTTAAGAATGATCACTCTGTAAAATAATTCTATTTGGACTAGAATTTTAAAAGCTGATTCTGCCTCAGGAGGACTGATAAACAATGCTCTCACTGTAAGAACACAAGGGAAACCAGCCACAGTCCTACTGCAAATTATACTTGAAAGGATGCCTAATTCTCCAAGGTAAGTTGCACTAAAAATTAAGGCCTCTTGAGCCTACTTCAGAATTTCCCAAATTTTGCTTCAAGCTGCAAAGACAAAGCCACAGCACACTACACCTCTTAGGAGGTTTCTGGCATCTTAGGAGTACCAGCCTCTCCCCTCTGATGCTGCATCTCCATTATGCCACAGATGCCCTGGCAGCACTCAGCCGGGGAGTTAAGTGGGTAAAAACAGACCCACGCTGAGTTTTGTGTCACCGAGGCCAGACTGCTTTGGAGCTACTCACATATCTCACGTTTTCTCAGTTTCAAGCCTAAGTTATTCTTATTCACGCTCATACAAGTAAGGGAGACAAATGAATCCATGCCTTAAATTCATACCACACTACATGGAATAATTTTTAAAACGTGCATCTCTAAGGCGCATCTTACATGAGTTTTACTTCATGAAACAGCCACTAATCACAAGTCAAATGTAGCAAACCAGTAATCCTACCCCTTCCCACACATTCAGCTGTATGCTGATAAAAACAATTTCACAATTCACTTCCCTGAAGTGCATTTATTTTAAAAAGGAAGATTCATGCCCATGATGGTTCTCCACAGATATACTACAGGTTGATAAATACCATCTTTGTTTGACTAGCTAGTCTCATGAAATATAATTACATGGTTAATTACAGGTCTATTGAAAACACACAAGTCTTCACAAAAACGTATCGCTTAGGTCCAGCCAATTGCTGCTGGTTGGAATTTAATTACACAACTTTTTGTTTTACATAATTGGACATTCCATACCCAAACCCTTTTAACTGCTCTTGCTCTTACTTCATGTAAGGAATTACATCTGATAAGCTTGGAAAAAGCACCTGTCTTCATTGTATAGTACAAGCTCAGAAATGAGGTACATTGAACTCTGCAGTTTGAAAGATTCCTCCCATCCATCCCTACATGGAAGATACAAAGAAGCTAAGAAACTAAAATTGCAGTAGGTAAACGACACGTTCTTAACACTTTCTTCCAACCCAATAAACAGGGAAATTACACAGAATTTTCCTTTAAAACTGTATTTACACATTCATGCTTGACATACAACCCTAGAAAAGATTAAATCAGAACACTGAAAGAATCCTAAAAGGTTCAGTCTCCCTGAGTCCTTGATGATGCCAGATGTTGCACAGGAACTCAGGAATATCTCCAACGTTTTGGTTCACAGAATCCTACTGACCTACATTTCTAATTTTGGCTGATACATATTTTTGTAAAGCCCCTTAGGAATAACATCAGGGAACACTAGAGAGCAGAGTATTATTTTATGGAACAATATACCCCTCTTGAGAAAAGTCTTTACCAAGCTATTAATCTTGAAGTCTAAAGTGGTTGTCTCCACAGGAGCATCTGATGCAATATACTTACTCTTTTCATCTTTAGACCTTTTCCACCCTTTCTTTTCCAGCAAGCACGCTTTCTTTACAGACAAAAGGATGCAAGCAAGTTCTCTTGAATAGTTTTTCCAAACTATTATTTTACGTATTCATTCATAACACCTCTTACCCATTTTTTCATATTTAAACTGTCCTAACCACTGTGTTCTCTCCTTACATTAGCTCTCTCCCTATTATCCAATATGTAACTGCTTTTATGTCTAATTATTCTTTTGTTGATCAGTTCTTAATTTCTTTTTTTTTTTTTTTTGAAGACAAAAAATGACAAGACACCATTTCTTAGTTGAGGAGTTTCACAAGTTACGTACAAAAGAATTCTTAAAAAGAAATGCAAGGACAGCAAGCCATGCTGAAACCAAGTATTCAATAAACACTCCTAATGGCTTGCAATTAAAAACATTCATTACCACCTACTTTTTCAAACTACTGATGGCTTTTCAAAAAGCTTCTTTTAGTTTTTTAAAAACTGACTGCAAGACGAATTATCTTTCCAGATAACAGACTGTGCCAATGTGGCTTTCTAGGTCTAGACAAATCCTTCTTCATGTTTCCCTGAAATTCAGAATTAATTTTCAAGTAGAACAGACATTTACCTCCTAGCTATTTTAATGTCTCTGAGTTACCTATATAGTTGTTGAAGACTGAACTATGGAACTTTATTCCTCAAGAGTCTCCAACTCCTGTCCTGTATTGAATGACATTATCTTCTGTTCAGTATGAAATTCCCCTCAAATCCCTAACTCTCTGAATACCGTAACTTCTATTTTCTGACGAGTCCCTATTTTGTACTGTTCCTCTTAATTTTCTCTCATTCTCAAAATAGCTCCTGTAACAGTGTGATTTTGACTATCTGAAGGGTAGGTCTGTATAATCTAACACTGGAAAGACTACTTCCTTATTTTACTACTTTGCATGATGAACTGACCCTGGCTATTACACAGAACATTTTGGGGTGGTTTTTTTTTGTGCGCAGTTGGGGTTTTTTTTCTGCCTGCATCTTTATCCACTTATTTTGTTCCTATTTTTCTTGCACAGCTGTTGTTCTTACTTATCTAAAATAAAGCTTTTGAAAGAAATAGGTGGGTATTTCTACAGTGTGATTGTAATTATGTTCCATTTTTACATTCACTTGAAAAAGTGTATTTACCTAGAAATAATTCTATTTCTCTTAGAACTAAAAAAAAAAAAAAAAAAAAAAAAAAAGGGGGACTGACTTACCTTGAATAACATGAGAATTATCCTTCAGAAAGAAGTTATACAAATACTTGGGGATAAAAGCAGACATGCAGGCATATGCCAGAGCTGAAAGAATTAGAAAAATAGAAGCAACTACAGAGGCAGAAACATAAATACACCTAAAAAAGTTCATTATTAAGCCAATAATAAACATAAATACTGAAATCAATCTATATACAAAAATCATTGTAAAACACATAAAAAGGGCACATTCTTATTAAATAATTGTAAAAGCTCCTAAAAAAGTCTCCTCCTGTCACTGAGGATAAAAAGCTGGCTGGACCTGTTCTGCTCCCAGCTTATTTCCATACTTCTCAGTGACAAAGATGATGTTTGGAAAGCCATAGTGATGTTTGTACCAAAAAGTGAAGGACCCTGGATGAGCAAAACGTTAGAAGACAGTTTCAGACAACTGCATTGTTGCAGTCTTCTGGGTTTGCCCTACAGAACTTACACCCAGTTTATGCCCCATCAGTCTTGCATCACATCTCTTACTTCAGCTCAGAGACTAAAGACAATAGAATTCAGGAAAAAAACCACAGAGTGGAATATAATTAAAAATACTGTCAAAAAGATCAACAAAAACATCTTCTATTTCTCAACAGCTCCTCACATACATACCAAATAGAGATTAGAGGGTAAATACTTAAGTGTTTATCTCCTTACTAATTCCTGGGAACTTGGCTAAGAGACAATCTATTGTACCACAATTCTTAGCCATGGTGCTAGACCACAGATACGAAAAAGAAATATGGGTTTGTTGTAAATTGTCTAAAGATAACAAATGTAATTTTAGACGTTTCTAAGCAAAACATCGGATTTATTGCAAATATGACATAGGATCATGTTATAAATGAATTCCATGTTACAACTTTTCTAGCACCGAAAGCACTTTTTAAACATCTGAGCTGAATGTATACAATTAAGTTCATAATCCAGAACACAAAATTTTACATAATTGCTACTATTATATTTTGTTACAATCAAACTGTATAGGAACATGTCCAAGACCAAGAAAAATCTGTTGAAATATTTAAATTAGTATGCACAGTAGGCATAATAGGAGTCATTGTCCTAAGAAACTAGTTTTCCCACACACAGAGCTTATATAAAGAAAGCCAGGTGCAAAAGAATAGAAGATTGGACTAGACCTATTCTGAACAAATCACATTCTAAGAAGGTAAAGGCCACATATCCAAAGTTGGTCTAATAAGCTTTTAGGCATTTAAAACCATCATCAGCTTTTCTGAATAAAGCTAGTCTGACATGTTAATGGTTAGGTTAACAAATACTGCATTCACATTAAACAAGGCTGTACTATAGCTTCACTGAAAAAGACAAGTATAGAGAAGCATTTCTTGCTTTCCTATAATCAAGGTTATTTGTGCTTTTTATTATATATTCATTATTGTACTTCGCAATAAATAGAGGTTTTGAACCCCTGCTTGAAGAGCAGTACACCACATATGCTTTTCAAAAACTAACCATTTCTTCTGACCTGTGTCAATAAGAGCTTTAAAATTCCTTTGTAGCTACAGAAAGTTTCCATCTATAAGCAGGTGCACACACATCAAAATGTCTACAACAGATGACAGACTGTACTTCCCCTTCACCCCCAGAAGAAAAAGGTACTCACCTTCATTGTTAAAATTCAAGTACAGAAATGGCGCACAAAGAGAATCAAGACCTAAAGAGAGAAGAGCCATGAAGAAATGGCATAAAGAGCTCATTCATTGTAATGCACAAGATAAATTTATTAATTTGTCACAAAAATCTGCATACTTGACACTGATTATAATTCTGCAATGTCTGGTTTCACCTGTAATGGTGACAACTGCTGTGAAATCAATGCATGAAAACAGAGAGGATTTCAAATTGTTGAACTATAACGCTGAATTGATTATCCTGCCAAGGCTTCCATGAAATGCGATTTACCATCCCAAGAACTCACTCAGTAACTTCTGCAGCTTTACCTTGGAACTGAACAGTAAGCAAGTGACTGAAACTTAAGGAGAGTAATTATATCAGAAAGAGTGGCACAATTTTGCATTATGAATTAAATATAAATTATTTGGATCTAATTTTGCAATAACCCACAGATTCATTCTTCAAAAGAAACAGAAGGGAAAGCACTCAAAAAAAGCCTACATTGTGGAGAAGAAGGGGAGGTATTTTTAAGTCAGTCATAGCTTTCCAGTTAATTATCTGACCTTGCCAACTCGTCAAACTCACCTTGCCAGTATACCAAATCAGGATGGGAAACAACCCAGGCCTTTAATACACGTCTAAACTTTGCATGACCCTCTGGTGATGACAGCAGTTCATCATACTGATGGCAACGAGGAATATCAACTTCAATCTGCACCACAGCCAAGCATATAATATAAAGAGAAATCAGGATAAGTGGGGTATTACTACAGCAATCTTGCAACACTAGAGGTGGAAATCAGCCAAAAGATTGTAGGTCAGAGCACCATCATAAATACAATCTGCTTTCTCCATCACTCTCAAAACCAAAACTGAAAGGGGACATGGACTAGCAGCCCTGTCAAAGATTAGAAATAGATTTTTTTTTTCTTTTTTTCCCCCCCAGATTCATATTTTTAAAAGGATTCTAACCCCTGAGAAAGGTAGAAAGCAGATTACAATTACAGGTTTTTTTTCTGGCCCAATTTTGGACTCATTTCAGGTGCTAATATCACTTTGCTCTAAAGGACAATCAGAGTTCTCAGAGCATTGTACCCAATTTAATGGAAAATATTTCTTCACCCAGCTGAAAGGAACAGCTGTTGCTCGTGACCTCTTTTTATGTCTGGCAAGACTTCTTGGAGAACCAAATTGCTCAAGAACCCATTTCTGTGAAGCACAGCTCACCTTACAGGATCTTAGGGTACTCAGCACTTTCAGGTACAAGGTCCAATAGGCACAACAAACATCCGATAAAAACTGGACTTTTAACAATATATGAGCAATACTGTTCACTACGCTTTGTTGCTGGTACAGAAACATTGACTGTGAAGTAAAAGAGGATTTCACCTTCCACATGTTATAAACTACTTGTTCCTATTGGTTTTGCATGATTCTTGCTATACCGTGAATAGTGTTAGAGGACAGGGGGAACCCTTTTAATATTATCAGCTACATCTGCTGTAAAAGGTAAATTACTGTGACTGGTGGGAAAGACCTTTGCATTACTTTAAGTGACAATATTTGATAATGCCGAAGTCTTACTTGTCTGTCTGTAGGGATCGGTGTGTCTTTATCAATGGCATCATATTTTGCTTTTATGGCACCCTAAATGGGGAAGAATACTTGAATTTAGAAAGCTTTTACTAACATAAATGCATATTACAATGTACACACTGATATACAGAAGTTGATTGTCTTCGTTAGGTGCATTAACTAGCAACCTTTTTTCCCTGAAAAAAATTTCCCAAAGTACAGAAAATTCTGAGAGCTGAATTTTAACAAAACCATCTTTATTCTGTTATAATTCAGGACATAAAGATCTTTCTGTGACCTCCTCAGTACGATCTTCAGTGATTTTCAGTTGTTTATGCAGAAAGCTATGTACTTGACAAAGTTTTCCATTTTCAAGTTAAGAGATGCTCCCAATTTAAATTCAGTGCTTACCTCAGCCACTGGGAAGTGGCTTTCAGCATCATCCCTGCAAAAGCACTGAATCTGTCTGCCTGTTAATTAATATTTATATTACCAATATACACTACTCTTAAGTAGCCTGCCCTTGCACGAATCCCAGACAGGCAAGCAAACAAGTCCATCTTAATATTATGGGACAGGGAAACACTATCCACAGTGTACAGATAGTAAGCTGATGAAGAATGAGAACTGACTCATCTCCCAAGACCCAGGGTACAACCCTGACCAGCAGTTGTTCTTTACCTTTACAGCTTTTTTTTTGGTCATATTATATAGCACTCAGCAGATCAAATCCTAAGCTAAATATCTTAAGTAACCTGGGATGCATTATCTTTAAGAACCTCTTTGCCGCACTACTGCAAGTTGAAAGCAAAGTAGATGCAAAAGCTGGGTAGTCAAGCAATCTTTGTGAGGAGTCCTTATTTCTGGGACATTCCTGCCCTTTGTCCAAAAGGGTTACTTTTAATTTATTTATTCTCCAGTTTTTGGAGGACATGTATTGATTGGTAGGTGAGAAAAATACATTTGATAAGTTCCATCCTGTTTTGCGCAACTATTGCTGACTGAAGCAGAAGGATTCTAACTGCATTTGTCAAAAATATTAAAAATCAAACCAAAACCCCCTGTTAACTACCAATTTAAACAATCTAACAAAATTTGGCTGTATGGGTATTATTTTTACATCCCATAATCAAAATTAAAGGCAGTCAAGTTTACATACCCCTTCTCTGAAATCAAATACTAGAGACAAGAAGGAAGTTTGTCTAAACATTGTCTTTGTTCACACAATTTCATGACTCATTTTATTTGAAATTCCAGTAATTCTACCTGCCAAATCTTCAAATTAATTCCATTTTCCCTGTCAATCCCATTCCCTCCCCAGTCAGTACTGGAACTTCTGCAAATGCCCTCCCATTACCCTTACCTCAACACCCAACAGGGCAGCCCAGGTTATGCCTCTCAGAAGAGGAGGGATGTCAATCCTGGCTTCTTTCCAAATTTGGTTTTTCTTATATGGGTAGGCCTTCAAAGAGAAGAGATTAACAGCAAAAAACTTTACCGTGTAACTGAAACAATTCAAATCCCAGTCCTGGGATGGTCTTTCCTCCAAAGGACAAATGCTGTCAGCCTGAACAGTAAATGCAAGTTTTACAAGTAAATTTCACTCCTAACTGGAAGGCCTGGGTGAAGGACTACTGTTTGAAGTAAAATACCCACTTCTTCTCATAAATGTATTCATGTGCTTTGGTATATACTGGATATAGAAATTTACTAATCCAATTTTACTAAAAGGTTTTTTTTCATTGTATGTTTCTTTTCATACTATGTATTCAACTTTGTTTTATTAAACATTTCTAGTTTATACCTTCCTAAGTACTGCACTTGATGATGTGCATCAGCTCTCTCTCATTCTTAAGCAAGAATCCATCTCTCTGCATATATGTAAATTAGGGACTGGCATTTTCCCTCCTCAGTATAAAACTGGTGTTTCTAACATGGCACTGCTACAGTAAAGACGGATATTATTTTCAAGTACCTTACTGCTTTGAAACACAGAAGTGTTACAGGCATATTTATACCTGTAATAGCTTAGTCTGTTATGAAATAAAGGATGCAGAAGTATTTTCTTCAGTAAATAACAGGTATTAGCAGCAGCTCTATTTTCATGTGCATACTTTAAGATCT
Source organism: Egretta garzetta (assembly GCF_000687185.1). Classification (NCBI taxonomy): domain Eukaryota; kingdom Metazoa; phylum Chordata; class Aves; order Pelecaniformes; family Ardeidae; genus Egretta; species Egretta garzetta. Next base: position 546,773 of record NW_009258309.1, read on the forward strand.
CCTTCTACATTAATCACTACTGAAAAGACCTATTTATCTTTTTTTTTTTTTTTTTTTTTTTTTTCTTTTTTCTCTCCAATCTCTTTATACTTCTGTAGGATTTTCTTCCCCATTCCCCACTGTGGTCTCTTGTACCTCTGCTTCCTTTTTCAATTACTTGGTCTTTTAAAGATCCTCTAATTAACAGACCAAATCCAATTATCCTGCATCAGAAAGATTCCATACCTTCAACAGCCTGTCAAACAGGACAATTCTATTTAGTTGGTACTCTGTGTCCCTCTCCCGGATGATCAGAGGAAGACTAGCAGCTGCAGACAGCTCATTACTACTATTTGAATGAGGCAAAGTTGACTGGCTGGAAAAAGAGTTAGGATAGGAGTGAACAGCAAGAAATACAAATCATTGTGAAAAAAATTAATATCCTGTGATGCACTTCTAAGTCAGAAACAAGTATAAATGGATAATTTTGAATGTTCAGCACAAACAGCTGATTTCCAGAACAGAGAAACAGGCTAGGATCCTCAGTTTGGTATCAGGGCCCCAAGTCTACCAGTGCAGAGTGCTTATCAGCTCTCCCTGACTTTAAGACTCAAACAAGGACATGTTAGGTTTCTTTTTGGAAGACAGTTGTGTCTAGCTGTGCAAATAACTCAAAGTTCAGTCCCTAACATAAACTTATACACACACTTACTCATCTTCAAGCAATGGATAAAATGCTTCCCCACCAACATCTTTCAGTCTCTGAAATGAAGAATAACAATAATTCATTATTAGAATGCTGCTCAGAATCCAAGTGGAAATATTTAGTGGAATATGAAAACTATTAATTAGTAATTCATTTGCCAAATTTAGTAGCTTGCCTTGAGACCTAAGCATTAGTTCAGTCCTCCCTCAGCAAAGAAACATACAGCCTTTAATGCTAAAAACTTTTGCTAACACAGGCTTTTTGAGTTGATGGAAGTTCTGCCTGAAGATAATGCTTCTCTCATTCATTCAGCTATTTCCACACAAAAAATAGCTTACATATGCCATGGATTAATAGATCAATAGTATTACATAGTTCTTCTTTTCCTCACTCTTCTACATGGACTTATCCAAGTAGGTGCAAAGCAACTGCACAACTTGGTTTTAAGGTTTTAACCAGTTCAAGAGTTATGCAAATTTGAATTCCTTTTAGTAGCAGCATCTGAAAGCTGCACAGAAATACAGACACTCTCTGGAAAGGTGACAGACAAGCATGCCTGGACTTTCGCCTGAAGTTTTCAGACACCTTTGGTGCATCATTTGGGGGTGGGACTTAGATGATCTTTAAGGTCCTTTCCAACCCAAACCATTCTATGATTCTATGATCATGATTAACGTTTAATATCATCCTCCCTGCAGTGCACTGTTTTGCAGTTCAATCCCTAACTTAAAGGCATACAGCACACAGCCTGTCCTCCTGGGATTGACAGAGCAGTTCATTCTCAGTTCATTCAATACTGACCCTCTTTTGATTATAAGCATCATGCTCTGCTCAATGAAAGGTGTTTGAAGAATTGCTTAAGTTCAAAAATTTATTTCAACTAACACTGAATGGTTATCTTCCCCAAAATGAAACTTCAGTATATACTTATTTGCTGCTGTACTAACAGAAGTAGGCAACAACATCCAAAATTATGGATTAAAAAGTTTAAAAAAAAAAAAGCCTTACAAGCTGCCCTTTTGTAGGAACAACAGTAGGAGCTGCAGCGCATATTACCTTTAAAACAGCTGTTGCATACTCTTAACCTTATCCCTACCCCCCAAGCCCCACCAACCAAGCACACAAAATAACAAACTTCTTTGGTCTGTTTTCACACATTTGTGTGAAATTTCTTCAGTAGAACTTTGCATTATATGTTTACACAGTATTTGCCACATTGCCCCCAAAATAAAGGCAATGGTGGCAGAGATCAAGACTTCAGAAGTCACGTTCCTTTCTGTATTAACCCCTGCAATCACATGGAAAGGTTTTTTTATAAAGACCGTGACAGAACTGCATTTGCTACTATAAAAAGCAAGCTGCAAACAGTGTGGCATAAATTTCTAATTCTACAGCAGTAAAGCTCTACATGTGCAAAGACATGCGACTAACTAAAACATTTCAGTGATATATTCAGTAAATCTTGAAACTGATCATTACATCAGGCAAAATTTTGAGTTATCATACATTGATTTTTCCACTGAAGACAGAAGAAAACTGCATTACTGCATTTTTGCAAAACGGTTTTAAGTGATCTTTTGAACTAGTTGTTTAATAGTTATATATACCAAAGATTAGTAATTAACTCCTGGAAACCTGGTCTCAACTTTAAGTATAAAGCCTTTAAGGAGCTGAAACTGAATTAAGTTGATCTTTCTTTTGAATATTGTGAGCCACCTACAGACAGGAATTAAAGAATGCAAGAAGACACTCGCTGTCCAATTAGTTTAGCAATCGTGGAGAATATCAGGTACTACAGAACTATTTGGGCTACACCAGAACAAAGAAGGTAACAAAAATAAGGAAACTGAGCGACAGAAGATAAACCAAATTTAATGAGCTTTTGCAGACAAAGCAATTTAGTAGCATAAATCACAATCTGACTTGGATGCCGGGAAGTGTTCTCTTAGAATCAGTAACTGTCATTTGTAGGACCAGCAGTAGGAGCTGCTGTTGCATATTGCCTTTAAACAAATGTTTCTGCAGTGAAGACATAAGAACAAGTGCACGATATCATTCTTACGTTTCGGAGCTGGCACAGAGACAAAGTCACAGTTGTGTCATCTAGGAGGGAACTTCTATCTCGTCCTTGCCCAAAGCTCTCACCATCTTCTAATAA
>NW_009258309.1:550026-551615 GCF_000687185.1 Egretta garzetta
AAATCAGGTCATTTTATAATGTAAGACTTGAGTTAGAAAAAAAACAGAAAATATCTTACATCAATCAGTTCCCCTTTTAAAACAAAATACTAGCTCTTAGAAGTATACTGTATTGACTTTGTGGGCATGAGAGCTACTATCAAGGGAATGTACAATCACCTTAAATTATTCAAACAGGTTTTGCTCTAAAAAGGCACATTCCAGGTTTTCTGTAACTTTGGTTTGCACACAAAGGAAGAGTAATGAAATATGGGATTAATATTCCCTTTTATTCATTGACCTGACACAGACCAGGGCTGCCATTTATTGTGAAAAGCAAAAATAAAACATTATTGTCATCTGAAAGCCATTTCCCAACCATGACAAAAAACAACCACCTTTTCTGTTGCAGTCCATCTAAGGAAACAAATGCATCCAAGAAAGAGTATACACAAATTGTCTATTTGGTGATGTTTTTAAAGCAGACAACATGAAATTGATTTCCAGAAATTAAGCTAACATTCTCAGTATCACTTAGAATATGGAGTTCAATTGCATTTCTGAAATTAACACCACATCTTCAGGATAGATTGTATGACGAAAAATGTTTTCCCTCCTAATTCAAAAGCACATGCATTCACCTGTGGGTACAAAAATAGGCAAAAATCTTACACTAATTTTGCCACCAAAATATCACTTAAAATCCAGCTCCACCTTTTTTTCCAAGATATTGTGTTTTGGCTGTACACTGACTTCATATGTTTTTTAAAACCCAGAACCAGCAAATTGATCTAGATGGACACATAATTATGCTCATTAAGATCAGATTGTAGGATTAAAACATGAATATACTACATAAAATTGCAAGGTGTGCATCAGTAAGACTGAAGTAGTAATGACTAAAATGCTGTTACAGAATTATGTCCTACAACTAAGCAATTTAAAAAAAAGTAATCAGCTGATCTGCTGAAAAATTGGGTTTGACCATGCAGCACTGTTGCTCTGTAAAAGGGAATTCAAAACATGAGAATTTGCTACAGAACACATTAAATTAAATTACAATTACAAATATGGTGTTGAAGCACAGTGAGATGTTTTTACTAAAACTTAATGCTGTTGGAAAGTGTGCTAAATTTAGGGACTTCCAGTTCAGTATTTTGCACTTCACCAACATTTCTTCAAATTTCAGAAAGCAATATGAAGTGCAGGCAGGTGACAGATATAAGGCATTTAAATAATGCCTTAAATTGGATAAGAGGGGAATTGACATGATTTCCTGCTGTTCAAGACCGCCATTTTCAACACTTTTTGCACATACAGATCTTGAAACTAACAGGGCGTGGTGCGTCAGAAGGGTGTGGCGCGGCAGTTTGCGCAGGCAGTTCGCGTGGGCAGGGCGCGTTCTCCCCTCCTGGCTCGGAGGGTCACTCGATTAGCACCCATAGACATCCCAAAAGAGGAGCAAGAAATGGTTTCCACTCGTCCAAAAGCCGTTGCCAGAAAGAACGTGGCGACCCAGACAGAGTCCCCACCTAAACAGAAACATGTGGCTGTCCAGGTTGCTGGCTGTAAGGAGTGCTCAGCCTGTCAGCCGTACTGGAGAATGGTAA
>NW_009258309.1:551943-552458 GCF_000687185.1 Egretta garzetta
AGGGCCAGGCAACTGAGGATGGGGATGAAGGCCCACCTAGGGGGTTGGCTAGGGAGAGAAGGCCACCCCTACCTATTAAGACTGACTGTACAAAGAAAAAAAGAAAGGTAATTGTTGTGGGCGACTCCCTTCTGAAGGGAACAGGGCCCGATATGCCGCCCAGACCCATCCCGTAGGGAAGTCTGCTGCCTCCCTGGGGCCTGGATCAGGGACATTGCCGGGAGACTCCCTGGTCTGGTATGGCCCTCGGACTACTATCCACTGTTGATTGTACAGGCAGGCAGCGACGAGATGCTAGAGAGAAGCCCCAAATCGATCAAAAGGGACTTCAGGGCACTAGGGAAAATGGTTGAAGGATCAGGAGCGCAGGTAGTGCTCTCCTCGATCCCATTAGTGTCAGGAGGGAACATGGAAAGGAATAGGAAAACTAAAGCGGTTAACATGTGGCTCAAAGGTTGATGCCATCGGAGGGGCTTGGGGTTCTTTGACCATGGAGAGGTTTTCACGGCACCGGG
>NW_009258309.1:555347-557581 GCF_000687185.1 Egretta garzetta
AGGCTGAGGGGAGACCTGATCGCCCTCTACAACTACCTGAAAGGAGGCTGTAGTGAGGTGGGGGTCGGCCTCTTCTCCGTGGTAACAGATGATAGGATGAGAGGGAATGGTTTGAAGCTGCGCCAGGGCAGGTTTAGGCTACACATTAGGAAAAACTTCTTCACTGAAATGGTTGTCAGGCTCTGGAATGGGCTGCCCAAGGAGGTGGTCGAGTCCTCCTCCCTGGGTAGGAATTTAAAAGAAGGATAGATGAGGTGCTTAGGGACATGGTTTAGTGGTGGGATGGCAGGGTTAGGTTAAAGGTTGGACTCGATGATCTCAAAGGTCTTTTCCGACCAAAGTGATTCTATGATTCTATGATTCTTTCCCTTCAAGTGTTTCTCCTTCCTTACTTGGGAAGTGTGCAGACAGGTGGCTTTGATCGAATGATTTCCTTGTTGACAAGTTCTTTCTCCAGGTCTCCTCCAGCCAAACACCAGAGATAATAAACCTCTTCAATTGATCTTTCTGCTAGGTAATCGCTATCTTCATCTATTAGGAGAAACCACATAAAAATGAGTTACAGCTTTTTAGGCAGCTTGTATTTCTTCCTACCACTCTAAACTCATATTGTTGAAACAAAAAATTTATTATGCTTGAAAGGTCCTTGATCTTAATGTGAAGTTAGAGGAGAAGTGATCTTCCCTTTGCAAGTGCCCTTTAGGAAGATTTAGGAAAGAGCAGATGGGCAGAAGTCAGAAAACAGCAAGTATTTCTGCACTTTGCCTTAGCACCAGACAATAGAACCAATCAGATAAATACATTGAAGTGTGGACTTTGCTTCCCATGTGTCTTAAAAAAAAAAAAAAAAAACAACCACAAAAAAAACCAAACACCAAACATTATTTTGAACACAACACAGCTCTAAGAGTAAAAATAAGAAACTAGTGATTCATACTGAGTAGTTATAACCTATCTTCCCTTCACATACCATACCCATACTAAGGTATAAAGGTGTAAGTTCTTAGTCTCCAAAAATTGTATAATGAGATTTTCTAAACATGTAGAAGTTTTGGAGTTCTTCAGAAAAAGTTAATGAGGACTTAACAGTGGTAACATTTTCAGCATACTGTAGTTTTTAAACTTAGAAATGTCGTCTTTTATTCTAGAATGCGACCTCTTCCACAAGAATTTAGTTTTCCAATACTTCCAAAAATCATCTCGTGCTATGATCCAGCAGAATCCAATTACCAATTCATAACACAATTCAGTGAAAAAAGACTGTGTACATGCACATGTCTAAATACTAAAGGCAAAAGGCGATATTGATAGTTCAAAGCTGGACTTGAATACTAATGGTAACTGTTTGTTCCCTGAGTTTGAAGCACAAAATCAAGATGCCCTCCTTTGACTTGCACACATCCCTCAAAACATGGTTGCCCATTTCTCTGCCCATCAAAAAAGTTATTACAAGAATGTAGTATTGTAACATTTAATAGTTCTCTCCAGCAAAGTATTCAAAGAAAATACAAAAACATTTTATTTTCCTTCCCCCTCCAATGACATTTATCCCACTACCTGCTTTTACCTTTACATAATTGACTTATGTCTTCAGGAAGCGTTAAATTAGCACACCTTGGAGAAGAGGAGAACAGACCAGCAGGTTTGAGGAAGGGAGGATATACTGAGGATACTTCACTGAACAAACTGTCATGCAGTAATTCCTCTGGAGTTGGCCTTGAATGAAGAAAAGAGAATAAAACACTAAGAGGAAAGTGCCTCCAAAAATGTTACATTTCAGTAAGAAGTGTCCCCAGTAACAAATATTAGAAAGTTATGTTAAACTATATCGGATTTCAGAAATTTTAATAGCAAAAATTGTTCCAATTCATGATGCGTAACACACCATGCAGTTTGTTTACAACCCAAGTTCAGATCTCACTTTCATTTAATTTACATAGCAACTGTTTTATTATTTCCTCTTTAATTCCTTTAAGCAGAGATTGAAAAATGCTAATGCAAAGACCTGATTAAAGAACGAAAGCATACTTCACTTCTCAGAAGAAAATTGTGGTGGACTGACATAATGAAAATGTACTTTGAAAGAAGAGATTTGAAGAAAGCAGCCTAATTCTGTCTACAAGAGAGCTATAGTAACAACCACCAACTTCCACACATGGAATCAGTGAAGCCTGAATAGTTTCCCCCAAAATACTCAAATTCCATGTCAAGGTTTTGCACATTTGATTCCCCGC
>NW_009258309.1:558012-578716 GCF_000687185.1 Egretta garzetta
TTCCTTTAAACACTGAAAAGCAACAAAACCAAGAATTTCCTATAGGTAGCGCAAACTGCCAGTATTTCAAAAAAAGGTTCAGCAACAGGTGTTCCAATTTTATAGTATCCCAGCAGAGTTTACTAGGCATTTGGACTGAATATTTACCTCTTAGAAGGCTGGAATGTAAGGCATTTCTTCAGTAGAGCTATGATATTTTCAGAAAGGTCCTGGAACATAAGAAAAATATGGAGGAGGTCTGTTTATTACTGTCTTAATTCAGCAAGCCACTTAACTCATACTTAACTTTTAACATACAGGCTATTCCTTTGAGAGCAATAACATTTCACACCTACACATATGAGGTTAGCTGTGTCAGATCAAAATGCTGGTGAAGTAATTCTCACCACCCAACCCTGCAACTGCTTTGGGGGAAAAAAATCTGAAAAAATTGCAATGTATGCAGCTTTTTATTTTAATTTTTATATTTAGATATTCTGTACCCTGCTTGAAACAATGCAGTACCTGGGAACTCCCTTCTGCTAATAGTCGGAATCCTTTTACACAGCGTCTCAAAATATACACAGCAAAATTCAGTGATTAATTCTGGGGGTGGGGAGAAGTTGAACTGCATAGACCTACACTATTAGAACGTGTAAAGTGGATGAGACAGAAGACAAAATTTCTAGAGGAAAAATACTTACCTCCCAACACTTTAAAGAAAAATTGTAACTTATTAAGCTATCCAGAGAGCATTAACATTTATTGAGACTGACAGTAGTTTTAGGAAAGAAAATTATCAGTACTGGCTATTTGAAAGGATCTTAGATACGTAGTTTAGGCTTCAAAATTTTTCCTTGTACTGCAATACACCAAGTGTCCAAAAAAGCTAAAAAAAAATATATATGCAAACTACTATACAACAATAATAAAATGTTTTGGATAAGACAGCATAGAGGAGCAAACTAGTTCCACAAACCTTAATAATATCAAGGCAACCATGTTCTTCAGCCAAGACAGTTACTATATCATCTACACAGCCTTTGAAAAACAAACAGAACAATAAAAAGTTAAAGACTATGAATAAAGTGATACCAATTAAACAGGATATCAGATAAAATGCCACCTCAATAAAACACACTTAACTTTGGCTTTTTATTGACATTGCCACATCACCTGAGAGTGAATTCTCAACATTAGAAATTAAAATTATTATTCTCACCTATGCAGACAGAAAATTGAAGCCTAATAAAGCTAAGTAGCACATCTAATTTAACAGTGAAAATCTTTTTGCAGGCTTAGTAAAACCAGAGTGTCAGTCTCTGCCAAATAAATTAAAACAGTCTTTTGACTTATTAAAAAAAACCCAACCCTTGAAGAACTTAAAAATACCTGCATTAAAAAGTAATATTAATTTTGTTGCGACTTGCAGATAATACTATCAGTATTTTATACCTTGTTTTCAACACATTGTTGAGAAAATAATTCCCAAGTCAGGACATGAATGTTTTTCAGTGGATAAAGGTTACTAATAACTTGCATTCAACTTGAAGGGGACTGAAATGCTTCAGGAAGCTCTGTTAACAAATCACTTACCGAAACAGTCAGAATTTCAGCAGCCAAGCACTAACTGCTGAATGATAAAGATGCTTCTGCTGACAGTAACTAACTTTAACAGTATTATTATTTGCTCTGTATAATAACAACTTACTGATAAAGCTTCAGATTGCAAATTCATGTCCTTCTCCTCCCCATATATAAGCTCCACAAGAAATCAAGTTTTAAAATCCACAAAATAGTCCCATTTCCAAGTAAAAATTCCACATCTACAGTAATGTTTTATAGTTTGTAGGTGAAGCCAAAACCAAAAGCCTGGATCCAGTAATACGGTTCTCAGCCCTCTTTTTATTTTCTTTCTTCCTACTTGGGTCCTGCTTCTCCCTGCCTGGGGTTTGGTACACAAGGACTGATAGTGCGGGGACAGTTTTTGTTAGCGTCATACAATTCCTACCTCATTTCAGAAACCTCCTGCAACTCAAAAATCAAAATGACAGCCTTTCCTGAACATGTTTTTTATAGTTTGCCCTTATTCTAACATACTCATAGCTCTTCTGCAAAGTTATTTTTCCTGGCACCCACCTTTGTACCTTCCCTAGACAAGCAAACATGCTTCAAATGCCTATTTAATTCTGGAGATGAAACCTGACAAATGTAAAGTGCCTTAGGTCTGAGCATCACAAGCTGACTAGTCTGTAAAACTCTAATTATAGGACTGCTTAGAAACTTAAAAAATTGATTTTGTGCTACTTACCTAACATAATTATAAATTTCAATCTTTCTGCTATTTCCAAACTCTGGAATAATTTTCTCCCCTAAACGAATAACAGAAATCAACAGTTGAATGCCACCACACAAAAATATTTAGATAGCATACACACACATCTATATACAAAGATGGTGAAATAAGCTTCTACACATGAATTTTAGATTTAGGAAAACTATCTGTTAGAACTGAAAACATTGTTTACCCCAGCTACAGCGGAAACAGTTTCATGCCATCATAAAGAAAACATGTATCATTTATAACGTCTCTTAGCTGGAACAAATGCAAAATCAAAAAAAATATGCAAAACAAAGGCCCAAGCTGCCTTAGCAAACCTGCAGGTTTATTATTAATTCAGTAACAGGCTTTCAAAAACTGTGTTTTTTCCAACGTGAGCACAAAGTTAATTAATTACTAAACATGGTAATCATCATAGTTTGTATTATTGTACAGTGCTTTTGAGAAGTCATCTGAAAATCCCTTTAAAGCTGTTTCAAAAAAATATCATTATTGCATTTTTAAGAAAATGTATTTCATCAAAAAAATAAACAATGATTTATGAACACTATGTAAATTTATGGAAGAGCAGAATATACAAAAGAAGACTATTTCCAATGTCCCGATCTAATCACCATTTAAAACAGGTTCTTGACCATGCAATTGTCTGACAATTTAGTTATCTTATATAATGAGACTAAATATCAGTGTTGAGGTATTTGCTAGATCATACCTCCCTACAGAATGTTGCTGTCTTTGAATGAAAGACCACCAGTTTAACATATACAAATAGTAAAGCTTATGTTGTCATAATTTATTTCAATTTCTAGAGTCAAATAAGCATTTTCCAAATAAACCCTTCATTCTGTACAGAAGCTTTTTAAACTCTGGTGATAAGGCAGATTCTCCCTTATCCTCATCTCCATGAAAATTTACTAGTTTCTCGTCCTTTCCAAGGAGAATGATGGCATGACAGCAATGGTTATTTCATGCTTAAAAGCACAATTAAAACAACAAATTATCTAGAGAAACTTCTTGGTTCAGAAGCTATTCCTTGCTAGGAATTCAATCATACAACTACATTATTGTGGCTTAACAGGCAGCTGCCCTTCATGGTTAATACGTATCTACTCATACCAAGCCAAGACACATCCTACTACTTGAACCACCACCAATACTGTCCAGGTAGAAGCACTAAAATATTCAGATATTTGGACTCTGGTGATGGGCAGTGCCTTTAACCCCATACTCAAGAGCAATCAAGTTGATGTAACTATTCCCCAAGAGTCACAATTGAGAGAATTATCCTCTTACATACCATGCAAAGCTCAAATAATATTATACCAAGAGACCACAGATCTGATTTAGGGCCAGAAGGCAGAGGCTTCTCACACTGAGTATGATCACTTGGTTTGACTATTCCCTGTGCAATTACTTCAGGTGCCAGATACGATGGGTACCTAGAAAGATGCAGCAACATTAAGTAATATTCTGTCTGTCCAAAAAACCTACCTTTCAGTTACAGTAATCAAAATAATTTTGCATTCTGAGAAACTAGAATTCACAGCAATGCAGATTGTTCTATTTCATTCAGTGAAAATCTACACATTGCAGCAAAGTTTCACTCCAATTGCAAAGTACACAGTGCCCACTACATAAAAGATCAAATCTTAATCACTAGAGCTCTGTCTTTTTGTGAGAGGAAATAACAGCACCTTTCAAAATAGTATATCTACATATCTCAAAGAAAAAGCATATTGAGTTTCAGCACTAGTACATTAAATAAACGTATCCCAGACCCATATTTGAGGGTGGTGGCAGTATTCCCCTCCACTGAGAGTGTTCCCATCAAATAACTTCTGAATTTGTAAAAAAGTAACATAAAGTGTTGAGGACATTCTACCTGCTGCAAGGTGATTCTAAAATAACATTACAGCTTTTTCTGTCAACAATTAATTATAATACTTAAAAAAAATCTGAAATCCCCTTTTGAAGGGAAACATCATTACTTGTTTTGGGCATGTCTTTTGGGCATGGCTCAGTATTTCCACTGTAAATAACATGACACCTCAAAAAACCAAAAAGTGGAAAGGAAACACTTTGGCTAGACAGTAAGATCAATTGAAAATTAATCACAAAACAATAAAGAAACAAGAGGTCTACAGCAGCATGCAACAGCGAAGCACTGGTTGTGCTTTTTCCCAAAATTGAAATCAGATTGTACCTCCAGAATCCAAGTCACAGGGAGCTACTAGCATTTGAAGGCAAATCTAGGCAACAAGGACTGACATCACATAGTTATAGTAACATGCTCGCATGCACCCCTTCTCTGTCCTTCATTAATTTCACCTATTCAGATGATAATCTCTTCAGTGACATTATCAGAAGACATTATCAGTAAGGGTTGTATGCAACAGATAGGAATTAAAACAGCAACCTATAACCTGTGCATACAACACATTTTTGAAGATGATTCCTCAGAACAAATATATTACCTGAAAAAATGCATCCCTGATATATTTGTATTGTGTAGCTACATCCTTACCCTATAGGAAAATCAACATCAACACCTTGAGCAGTCATATGGTAGAGTCCAAATTTAGCCAACTTCACATGTCCCTGAAAAGGAAAAAATAAATGATCAAGAACAGCAGAATTTGACATTGGAAGAATCTATATTTAAGTAAAAAAGAAGAAGAAAAATTAGTCATTTCAAGTTGCATTAGCTGTCAGAAGACAACAGATACCTATAAAAATTCACCCTCCTACATTTCTGTCTCATCTATTACACAGAACTCCACTGCAAGTTAGTAAGGTTCTTATTTCTAATGCTTTTACATTCCAAGAGCATTAAGTAATCACCTTGTTCGGAACACACAAGAAAATCAGAACTTTTAAAGTTACAGTACATTGTAAGTAAATTAAAAAGGCTTAAATACTCTATTGAACATTTTTCCTGTTTGAAAACTGTTCAAAATCTTGTTTGAATCCTAGAACTCCCTAAGTATCACCAGCATTCCCTCACCTTTTCCATTTGCTCAGCCTTGCTCCTCCAGTCCTTCCCATCAACTCATCACTACCTTGCTCTACTTAACTGTATCAACACATATTTCAAACAAACAAGTTTTCCAGGTGCTTGCTTTTATTCTGTGGAGTTAGAAAGCTAACACCAAAGCAACAAAAAATAGGCATAGGAGTTGAAGTATTGTTTTAGCTGGATTTTGAATTATACTCGGCCAGCCTGCAGATGGCACAACAGTGAAGGCTATATCAGCAAGTGATTCCAAGTGCAGGGGAAAAGTTTAGAAGTTTATGGTCTCATGGCCCCCTTTTGTTCTTTTATTGATTTTAGGAGTATCTTAAAATCCTAAAGTATTTTTGCTTGTTAGAGCATTATTATGATTTTCATTTATTTACAAGTATATAAAAGATAGTGTTCCTTTCTTCCTTCTTCCTCTTTTCTTTTTGCCTTCCAAGGGGAGGATCTAGCTAGTCTATCTATATTGAGTAAGAAGGGGAACGAGAGAGGTGTTATGCAGACAGGCTAAGCTCTTTAGCTGTCAGTTGAGATGAAGCGACTTCTCTGAGTACCACAGCAGCTATTACTTTCTCTCATCTTTTATGAGCAGAACCTGTATTCCACCCTGCCAACTCAATAGTCTGTGAAAACAGAATTGAAAGACACTGGAATTAATTTAACATGAGCAAAGAAATATGTTGATATCTTAAAAGTCAAATATCAGATCACCATGAAACAGAGGAAATATTATTAACAGCTAATTAGCCAGAAGAAATATTTTCCTATTCAAGCAGCTAGGAAGGTCTTGTAACTAATTACAATGATGACAAGTAGAGTTGGATTACCATCTTAAGAAGAAAAGGGTGAAAAAAGTGGTTTGGCATAGAAGAAAATGGGAAAAGAGAAAAATAAAATCTGAAATACATTTGAAATTTAGGAAATGGGGGGAAATCTGTAGTTTAAAACACACAAACAAAACCAACACCTTTCCAGATATGCAATTTCTTCCCCATCAGGAGGACTATGACTGCCCAGTCTCCACATATGACATAGCATGCTACTTGTCGGCAGCAAGAAGAAAAAACCAAACAAACCCATAGATTTATTCCTGCAGCTGTACCTTTCGATCCAAAAGAATATTGCAAGGGGAGAGTGCTCGGTGGACCATTCCATGTTTGTTCATATATTGCAAACCTTGCAAAACCTCATATGCAATGCATAAGATCCTTGAAGAACTGAAAAAAAAAACCAAATCATGTTATATTGAAGTTCCCCTTTTTAATTTGTAAATATGTAGTGTTCCACAGCTATTCCAAACACAAGTGAGACATTTACAATTCCAGAACAGTTTAAGAGATCAACACTGAATATGGTAGGATATATTCAGTGCCATACACAATTCCTAAATATCCCACAACTAGGTTTCTTCACCCTGAACTGGTCCTTAAAAACATCAGAAAATGGTGACAAAGTTTAAAATACTCTCTGTGATAGGAACTATGACATATACCTCAACTTATTGGGGAAAAAAAATCCCAACCCTCCTTTATTTTTATTTGTTCTTCCTAAGTCTGTTATTGATGTTCATAGAAAAGTTCAACTGAACATAAATTTTTGAAACTCATATGTCAACACTGGAGCTTATCTAGAAGATAGTGTAGAGGCACAGCTAGATCACACCTATAGTCTTTGGTCATCTCAACATCTAAAAAAGAAACAAAAGAAAGGGCAGAAAACTTCGTTTTCAGCACATTTTGTTTTACAACCTTGGAAGCATCAACCTTGCAGTCTCTGGAAAGAAAAGATGAAGTTTACCATCCAAACCATTTTGACATAGCTATATATTTTGACAAAAGTTATCATCTACTATTAGAACTGACAGAAACAGGAGTTTCTGTGAACAAGTGAACAGGAATTTGTAGAGACCACTAGTATTAGGCTTCCAAAGCGTACCCAAAATAAGAATGGAAGGCACAGACCTACTGTCACCCAGAGAGATTCCCTTTACTTTTTACCCTCCTTGTTTCCTGCCCACTCCCCCTCACAGCATTTTTCAGGTCCCTTTGGCAACACTGTCTCTGAAGACACTGATTTACAAAATGTCCAGAAAACAAAGCATAGCTACTTACAAAGGCCTAATTTTGCATTCCCATTGTTTTTTAATTTAATTGTTAAAGAATAATATACAATAGCATTCTGGACAAGGCTCATGGCTCACCACCTTCCCTTGCTTATTAGTAATTTGCACAACAGCAAAATGAGAAGGAGCATTACAGACCAGTGAGCGTGACAAGCCAGGTAGCAGATTAAACAGCAAAGTTAATTTCTTTATTAAAGCTTTACTAGCTGCTATTCATACCTGACAGAATGCCAAAATTTTGTCAGAAGAGTAAATAGCTAGATTTTAAAAAAACACTATACTTCCAACAAATTCTGAGACCAGGGCAACACAGAAATACTGAAAAGAGCTGTTTTAATAATCATAGAATGTTTTGGGTTGGAAGGGACCCCTAGAGGTCACCTAGACCAACCCCCCTGCAGTGAGCAGGGACACCACTAATTAGATCAGCTTGCTCAGAGCCCCGTCCAACCTGGTCTTGAATGTTTCCAGGGATAGGGCCTCCCTGGGCAACCCATTCCAGTGTTTCACCACCCTCATTGTAAAGAATTTCTTCCTTATATCCAGTCTAAACCTACCCTGTTTTAGTTTAAAACCATTACCCCTTGTCCTATCACAGCTGTCCCTACTAAAAAGATTGTCCCCATCTTTCCTATAAGCTCCCTTTAAGTACTGAAAGGTCACTCCACAGCCTTCTCTTCTCCAGGCTGAACACAATAATTCAAGGCTACCATTAAGTCACCTTACGTGTAGCTATTCTCTGAACTCTAACCTTTTTCCCAGAAGGACAGCTCTGTACTACTTTACACTAGTTGTGAATATACACTTTTAGGTTAAAATTTGAGCACAAAGGGAATCTATTCTAACATATGTCCACACTGCTGTAAGATATATCTTAGATCATAGCATTTGGAAGTGATTCACAAGGTTTTAGCAATTCAACCAAAACCACATGGCTAATAACCACAAAAACAAAACAAAACCCCACAACTATCTTGCTCCTCCCTCACTGGCACTTTTTCTTCCCCATCCCTCCCACCCCCAAATTATACAATACACCACAGCATCAGACACCACTAGCTATGTAGTGTTTCCTCATTCTTGGGTAAAGATAGAACTGTGGTAAAAAATTTACCTCACAGGCCTTCAGCTTCCCTGTATAGTTTTTTGCCTGCAACACAAATATTAATGATAATGGTTGCAGACAGAATCCTCTCTCTTGCTTTTTGCACAGCTTTGCAAAACAAGACTTGAAAAACAAATGGTGGAGAATTCATGTTTCCAGTAAGGAAACAATTGCATGTGAACAGTTAGCACATCATGAGGTAGTTTAGCCTAAGAAGGGTTTCTTTGTATTAAAAACCAAAAGTAAACATAAAGTGCAATTTTTCTGCCATTGCGCCTGAGGAGCACGGTGTGCTCTGGTGGCACTAGGGGGCCTCAGCCACCCATTTATTCTCCATGTTCTCTTGCAATGCATAAAACCAGAACCCGAACAAATGTCTGAAAATACCGCTTTTGGATTCTTTGCTCTTTAAGATAAATCTTCCACGGCATTACAATGACACACGAATGATAAATATTTTTCATTGCACATAATTCTCAGTGTTCTTAAGCTCTTGATGCCACCCTGCTGGGCAGAAGCATTCAGTCAGGTACCTCACCCTCAGGCTGAAGTACATACATCACCGCCCCAGGAGCGAGGGAATGCTGTATAACAAGCTCTTCATAGTGCTGTTGCACATTATCTAGTTATTAGGTAAAACACACTGTGGTTATTACCTGTGAGATTTTCATTTAATTGCAAAGGCCCTGACAACAACACTCATCGCTGTTATGGAGCACAAGAGAGATCTCTGCTTTAAACTCCCCAAGGCCAAATTCAACAGCAGTCCCTTGCCTCACTGGAGATGGCTACCAAGGCTATCCCCTCACTTCAGTGGGACTCAGCTGTCTCCCAGTTTCTATAGCCCCTGTCAACACTATGAGTGTTGCAATGCGGTTCTCCAAGTGCAGCAGGTGTACTCATGAAGCTGCTTCCAGGCTTCAGGTTAAGTTGACCTTTAAAAAACCCCCCATAAACAGAAAAAGAAAACACAGCCCTAAGTGAGGAGGACATTTACGATACCCAATGTTGTGGCGAGGCCTGAGCAGATTCGGAAACTTTTTCCCCAATTATCTGGAAGCCTGTTTCTCAATAGACTAGCTAGTGTCAAACTATGATAGAGGAGTGGTCTAGCCACTGGGGCTCTTGAACTGCAGAGGTTTCAACACCTTCCTTTAACAGGAGATGTGGGGGGAAAAACAACAGCAAAAGCACTAGAAATTACACAGGAGAAAAGGCAGCAAAATGGAGGAATAGCAGGTTTGACACCAACCATCCTACACCACTTACCTAACGACAGCCGTAACAACAGTTGTGTGGCATGAAATACCCTGTTCATCTCAGCAGCTGATGATCACGGTTGTGACTCTAAACTCTTTTGAAGCAAATCTTTCCACTGCTCAAGGCAGTTACACTAGCAGGCAGTAAGTAAAAGCATGAAAGTGTGAGATGCACTTCGACAACTGTCAGATCTGAAGGGGCACTAGTTGTCTTCAGTTTCCTAGTCTCCTAACAAGATTTGTTTTAAGGTTCTTCTCTTCTCCACCAACAGGAGAAAGAGAGAAGCAACAGGAGTTTCCCTGCAAAAGGAACACTCCACAGACGGAACAAAAGGCATGATCTCTCTACAAGTACCAGCGCATTTTCAAGGAGAAGGCTTCACTTCAATCCTCAGTCTAGATACCAACAGGTCTACTCAGCTGTAGCCTACTCAGCTAGACTTTTGGAAAGGGGTTCTCTTCAAGTGAAAGGACTGCACACTGATGTAAAATCAAACTGCTTGGATTTAATCATTGCCTGCTTTTTTCCTGGTTTGGAGCAGAAGAAGTGTATCCATGAAAAGGGGCCATTTTGTGTTCCTTCATTCTAGGAATGAAGAATTAAATGAATATAAGGATTAAAACCAATACCAGGTCTAGGTCTGTAACTTGAACGTATAGAACCATAGCAAAGGAAGCACAAACGATAACTGAATTCCTCCCTCAAAAATTCATCTTGTAAGTACAGGGGGAAAGAAAAAAAAAAATGTCTGCAAGTTGATATGCGCAAGTTCAGCCAACAGTACAAACCCAGCATGGTTAAGAGAGGCATGTGCATGGCATTTGAGGGTGGAGAAAGAAGGGAAGACGACTTAAAAACCCACAAAAATGAGGATTGTTTTATTACCTCCAGAATTTGTCAGGCCAAAAGCTATACCAGACAAATGACTAATTTCCACACTGTAATAGTACACAGGTGGCTGCATTGTGCCTTCACAAAAAACATTAACTTTTCCACTTCGCAGTCAGCCTGATCTCCAGCCTGTTGAATTCTTACTGTTAAGGACACAAAGCCATTTTCTGGAAGTTTACTTCAAGAATAATGAACCTAACCTGTCAGGAAACAGATGTTTTAGCAGAGTTTCAATCTCCTGTGGTACTCCAAACCCACTGATGAAATAATCTGATTGCTTAGGACACTTTTGTCACTTTTTGGATTCAGATAGCGGGGGGAAAAAAAAAATTATTCTTAGTGCACCCACTACAGTCTTCTGACTGAGAACAGCTTCTGGGCCATGGTGAAAGGGAACAGTTGTACCAGAAAAAAAAATGGCATACTGAGAGTCTTACCTTTCTTCAAAAGGATCAGATATTAACAGAGAGAGGGGAAAAGAGGAATTTATCAGGAACCAAGTAAAGACAATAAACCCCTAAAATAATTAGTGAAATGGAGAGCTAAGTGAGCATACTCACCCAGTAGTAACAGAGCAGTACCTGAGAATAAACATTTAGGGAGAACTGCCCAAGCCATAGATCAACATAAGATCAAACAAAAAAGGTTGGAAATACATTTAGAAATCAGAAAGTTTATGACAGGAAGGTGGGATTCTGAATTCTTGCAAAAAAAAAAAAAAAAAACAACCCAAACCAACAATATTACCTATAGCATTATTCAGTTCGAATATTTATTTATTAACTTATAATTTGTGATTATTAAGGGGAATGATAATGCAACTGCTTGTAGAAGGAGGAAGCTGGACGCCAAGATAGAATGCTCTAGAACACAAAACTTTCTGCAACTGATTATTTCCATTTTAGGTAAAATTCCTGGTCTTCCAAACCCTAGGAATGGTCATACTAGTTCACACCAAAAACTATTTCAGACCACTATCCTGTTTCCAAAAAGATGACAGGCAGACGCCTAGGAGAGAGGGAATACAGAGCAAGCATATATGAAGCATCCAAGTGTTTCCTGATATTCTCCTGGCTTCCAACCTCTTTTAATTCAAGCTTGCTTCTGGTTGGTTTGGGTTTTTTTGTTTGGTTTTTTTTGTTGGGTTTTTGGGGGGTTTTTTGTTTTTTTTAAAAAAGCCTCCTGAGCATCATGTCTGACAATGTCAGAATGTAACGTAACCTCTGCAAGCCTTAACAGCTCTCATAACAGGATACCTATTATTCCAAGTCTTTCATCCTTTTTTTTTTCACAGAATATTGCCCATGAGTTACTGTGGAAATTCACAGCCACCAAGTATTCTGTTGGTAAGATCTCCTTGCTGTCTCTTTTATCACAAGGTTCTCTTTATGGTGCTCTGTTGCTCTAACTTCCAGAAAGCCAATTTTAAATTTCAGCTTCAAGCAAAGAAAACAATTGCTTAACTCCAGAGTAGGAAAAGTGATTTTGGAAAAATGCATTTGACAGCCAGCAGCAGTAGTCCCTACATATACCACAGATTGCCAAAGGGAAAATAAAAACTACTTGATGCATGACATCTTGAATACTTAAGAACAAGAGGATTGTAGATCAGACATTGGAAACTGGAGATGGGTGGGGTCAGGAAACTTGACCTATTAAACGGCTGGAATAAAAGAATTCCAACATGAGAAAAGAAATAACGAAGAGATAAAATTTCAGTGTTCATGTCAGAATCATGGAAGTTACGGTTCACACAAGTTTCTTTTCCTCCAGTTTAAAGGAAAATTAATGACAATCTGCACATGAATTCACTGTATTCATCATCTTTAACAGAAGTGCATTTATGGCCTTAACTGGAAATACATCTTCTCCATCCTTTTTGGTGCTGCAATAAAATAGTTTAACATGGAAGAGTAACCAGGTATCTAAAAAGGTCTTCCTGCCTGCTTACTGTATCCAGTCCTACCTTCTCCTAGACAAAGCAATCTCCCCTTCTGATGACTTTGACCCAGGCAGCTGTAGCTATTGCGATGTAGTTAATCAGAACCCATAGATGTACCTGGAGGGTAGTACAGAAGCAAAGATAACTAGGGCTGGAGGAAAAGTGGTGGCAGCAGCAAAATCTTGGGGAGAGGAGAAATATTTCTGGTTGCTACAAATGCATTTGTGGTATTTTTAACTGATTATGGCCAGGCATACATTTCACTTGCTTTCATGCCATTTTAACAGCCAACATGGAGTACCTAATCCATTTTGTAGAAGAAAGCTGTCCCTGGAACATACTGACAATGTAATCAACACTTAATGTACTATTTAGAGTATTTCATCTATTCTGTCACTACAAGAAGGACATTGAGGCCCTGGAGCATGTCCAGAGAAGGGCAAGGAAGCTGGTGAAGGGTCTGGAGCACAAGTCTTATGGGGAGTGGCTGAGGGAACTGGGGTTGTTCAGCCTGGAGAAGGGGAGGCTGAGGGGAGACCTTATCACCCTCTACAAACTACCTGAAAGGAGGTTGTAACAAGGTGGGTGTTGATCTCTTCTCTCAAGTAACAAGTGATAGGATGAGACAAGATGGCCTCAAGTTGCACCAGAGGAGGTTTAGATTAGATATTAGAAAATTTTTTTCACTGAAAGGGTTGTTAAGCATTGGAACGGGCTGCCCAGGGAAGTGGTCGAATCCTCATCCCTGGAGGTATTTAAAAGACGGGTAGACGAGGTGCTTAGACAGGTACATTGGGCTCGATGACCTTAAAGGTCTTTTCCAACCAAAGGATTCTATGATCTAGTGAAATGAACAGAGGCTCCACTGGAATTTGAAACAACACAGGACTGGCATCAGAAAGCAAGCCTCATCATCTACTTAACTATAGAGCGCCCTGTAATTTTTGTACCTACTGGAGACGTGTATGTGGATTAGTGTTAAGTCATGCTTCTTCAATGCAGTGGCAACTCAAGGCAAGAGGAAATTTATAACAAAACCTGGAACTAGAACATTTTGACTTCCCCCAGGAAGGCAGAGCAAGACCAAACAGGATAAGATTATTCTGATGATACCAAGTTCTCTTTCCTCAGACTTAGAACTCATAGATATATACACAGAGATGCATGCTTAAGGAAGTCCTTTATCAAGTCTGTGCATCTTGTTCTAACATTTTATTATTGCTGTAAACAAGTAAACTCTAGAGGAAGAAAACCTCAGCAACCAGGAGTCTTAAGAAGCTTATGGCACTGATACACAGGAGCAAAAACATGGGTTTCCTTTCCAAAGATGAGTGTCAGACAGGGTCTGCCCTGAGGAAGCACACCAGAGCAACACAAACCAGCAATGTCATCATCAATCACTACCCCAGAACTTGCGAAACTAACACGCATTTGGAATTCAGGAAGGAGATTCATCACAAAAAATTGTGTCTGTTCAAAGTGGAACGGAACCAGGTTGTGAACAGATGTAATGTTTCTGAACTCATAAAAGTGACAATATTTCAATACAAGCACAACTATAAAACAAAGAAAATGACATTTGCAGTTAGTTCCATTACCGCCAGCAATGCAGATTGACTGGTTAGGAGTGGTGTGGCCAAGTGGTTACAGCAAAGTATAAAGTTTGGGTATAATCCCAGCTGAGACAATCACTATACTGACCTCAAGAAAGCCATCTGACCTCCTTATGCCTCAATCAACCAGCTGGGAAACTGGATAAAAAGCAGGACTGGGTTGAAAAACAGATGTGCAGATAAATTGGGTCTTCCTGGGTAAATAAATTACCAAATACCCTATACAGAACATAAAGAGTTTGATGCAGGTGGGAATGGTTTATTTAGCACTTTATTATGTGTTTGATTAAAAAAATGGCACTAGGGACCAAGATTGTAAACACTGCCAATTTATTTGGAAATGCATTCACATTATCAGAATGAAATGAACTGGAAGGGAATGCAACAAGCAGAGAATACAAGACAAAAAAAAAAGAATTTTATAGGCAGAGTCCTCAGGAAGTCTCTAACTCATGCACAGAGGTATTTCACACAGGATATCTTCAACAAGTTCATATTGCTCATCTGAGGAAACTCAAAAAGTCTTTTCATTCCTTTTTTAAAGTTCTAAGCGGCAAGCATGTCTTTAAAAGCAACATGAATTATGTTACATTTTTATGAAGGTCTCAACTTGTATGATAAAAAGTCCATAAAACAATGGATGAAGGTGCAGATAAAGAAGAACTTCATATATAGAGCAGACTGCACACAAAGATTTTTAATAGGTCGTTTTTTTAGATAATTATCACTCTGAATGATTTAAGTGTATCTGCTCCTCATAAAGCACAAATTTTAAAACATTGCACCTTGAATTCCTTTAAGACATCCGGCATTCATCCTGTATATTGGGGGAGCAAATGCACAAAGTCCTTTTCAAAAGTAAGCACACCTTATAAAGCACCACCTTAATGAAACCTCTAGTGCCATTTGGCTCAATGTACAGAAGGGGAAAGATGCATCCACATTCCCACTTTTTGATCTTGCCACTGACGAACTTCCAATAAGTCATTTTTTGCATCTAAGCCTCAGCTGGCTCATATGTAAAAGGTATAACGATACTTTTCATTGGACCAAAAAAGTGCAATGAAATAAAATTTCAGTCACCACACGTAAAGATTAGGTAAAGTAGTCCTCATTTAAAACCAAATCACAGACTCTACATTCTTATCACAGACTGTACATTCTGAGATAAATAACACAACAGAACTAGCTGCACAGGTCACAATAAGAGAAAAAGAGTCAATGGGATGAAAACCAAGACAATTACCTCAAAATATCCAATAAAGAACTTAAGTTCAATAGCATTATATACATGTATCATACGTCACACTGCCAACATTTAATTAAAGGAAACAAAACATCTCATTCTCCTCTCCTTCTCCAGAAAGAGTAAACTGGTAAAATGTAGTAGAATTAAGATCAATTGAAGTCAGATCCCCAAAAACCTTTATTTTGTTTTCTTTTGGACTTCATCTGAGCAAAATACATGCAATCTTAAAAGGCCACACATTTTGCGATCAACAATCCTGGCAAGGTCTATCACAATCTTGAGAGACTCAGGAAACCAATGAGATGACATAAAAAAAAGCAAATAAGGGAATTAACTGCAGCTAGGATACTCGTCCTTTACAATAAAAGGCACCACATCAGATCTTCAGCTGCTTGGGAATGTCTTGTTAAGTTAGCTCCAAACCAGGCACCAAACCCCATGCTCTAGGCAAGGACTATCATTCCTTTGCATGTGAATACACCAGCATCTAAATGTCTAGGTACAGGGTATATTAAGTTTCAGCTCGCTAAGTATAGAGGCCTTGACATTTGTCTATTAAACATTCACTATGCAGTAAATGGTACAAGTTGCAGTATTACCAGAGTCTTAAACCATGCAATCATTGACGAAAAAGCAACTTCTAAAGATGCATGACAAATGGTCATAATCACAATAGGCAGCACCTATTTCCTTACCTTCCTTGTTAAAGTGAAAGATGTACCTGAAAAACAATTGTTGTTTGCATGCTGAAATGCCAGCTGGCAACTACACACCAGTGTCTGGCTTGGACCCTATGCTTTTGAAGACACCCAAGTTCATAAGCAGTCTGAGAGTGACTTTTGTAGCAAGCAAACTTTGCTTGCTTCCTAAATCCTGCCCTATCACAATTCTTACACAGTAACAATCTTTTCAGACTTAAACCTAATATACATGTTTAAATAGAAAATAGATGACAAAAAATAATAGACCTAGCAAAGGTCACATCTAAATTATCTCAGTTTGGAGAGTTAAGGGTAAAATAAAATCATATGTTGGGATTTTTCACCATAACCCTTGTTATGACAGCAAACCCAACAGCTTTATACCATGGGAAACCATTAGAAAAGGTGGATGCCTGATTCAGAATGACTAATAACTAAATAATTTTAAAAAGGAAGCCACCAGATCCACACCTTCACAAGTCTGACTTCAAAAAAAATATAGTGCTACTGCTACAAGGAGAGGGTGGGAAGGATTACAAAAGCTCACGGTTACCGCCATATAGGCAAGATTTTTCTCTCAAGGATAAAGAAAATATTCTGAAGTGACCAAACTGTACTAACCTGGCATTCTAAAAAAAAAAAAAAAAAAACCAAAAAACTGCAACACAAAATGATAGTTACAATACAATGGCAAGAGTAGGCAACGCTGACCTTGCAGTGAAAAATTACAGAAAAAGAGTATGAATGCATGAAAAAGCATTTCAAAGTCCATGTGATCCCTGTAACTCACTAGTGACAGCACATCCTTTCAGCAGATATGGCAGTGTAAAAGGTGGTTACAGACTTGGGAAAGTGGGTATCAAGCATCAAAGCAAGGTGCTCCACAAAACATTTTCATTATCCCTCACTGCAGCATTGCACTGCTGTGAAATTTTGCTGATGCACAACTTGACAAATTCAGAATTTTTGTAATGTAGAAAAGTTAAAGAAATTGAGGAAATCTATTTCCATTTCCTACAAAAAAATCTCTGAGGAACATAAACAGCAAAGATGACAGCCAAGAAGTATTCTTGCTTTGATACCACTTTTACACCAGAAAAGTTAAGATTCAGTTAACACATGTTAGCAACTTCCATACAACCAGAAGGCTGTGGAGATCTGGAATACTTTCATACCTGAGAAACACAGTTATGTTAAGGGTCAAATCATTGCAACCCCCTTCAAACCAATGATCGAAAGGGGAAGTTCTCCATCTGCATGCTTCACACTTGCTGTGAAGACATTGTTTCCAATGGCTGAAGTTGGCACATGAGACTATCAAATCCAGGTATCAGTCAATGCACTCTCTACACAAAAATCCTATTTTGAGCTGGAGATCTCTAACCAATACTCATTTAACAGAACATAATTTGGCCTATTACTCTTTTCTACCACTACAGATGGTTTGAAACTATTACTAACATAAAATGATGACTTCAATGAGACCAAATTTACAGAACCTTATTCTTCCACTTTTTTCCCCTCAAAAACATATTAATGATTTAAGAAAAAATTATATTTTAAATAAGCTTACATTATATATTGGCAATTACATAGTGTAATGTAAGCTTTTTTTTAAAAGTATAATTTTTAAGTGTAAGTGTTGACTTAATGTCAATTATGACCTCATGCATGTTTGAAGTGCTCTTTCAAGGGGAAGAACACAATAAAATCATTTTTTTATAGTCACCACAATCATTCACCATAAAGATTTTAAACAAGATGATTTCTACTCACCCTATTTATAGTCAGATGATATCTTTAATGATTGCTGAATCCACACAAAAATAGCGTTTAATACCCAGGCATTAATTTCTAATGGAACCAACGGAGTTATCAGAAATTATAGTAATTAACCTAAACTGCCCATCCTGTGTTGTTAGTCCACCAATGAATACCCAAAAGTTACTCAAAGCTTTCAATACTACATTTAAAATAGGCATTACCATGTGCTTGTTCAGCAGCGATTGTGTAAAGTCAGCAAGTCTCAGTACTATTTGCATTAGTCACTCAAAATTACTGCTTTTCAAAGGTTTGCTGACAGGATACTGCTGATTAATTTCATCACTGCTTTTCTGCCTCCTCCCATTAAGAAAAGAGGTAATATTGCACAGTTTGCTAGTATGATCTTTGCCAGGAAAAAAGGGAAGTGGGGAGGGTGGGAGGATATATATAATATACAGTTAGTAGCTTAGTGCAGCTTCCTTCCATACACCAAGGCCAGAAGGAAAACATTTTCTTAATCAAAGGCACAGCCATGTACATAAGCATAGCATCAGTGGGCCACCTCAGATCATACGTTTGAAGCACTGTCTTAATAAAACAAATGTTCATATGCTTGTGGTACATTATTTTCAGATACTAAGGTAGCATCTTTTCACCTTGACCTGCTATACCATTCAGGCTTAGCTCAACAGGATGGCAGAATATTCTTCTCCGGCCACCGCTGTCTTTATCCAGACAGAACTCAAGCCTCATAAACTAGAAGCTGTAACTGAATACCCACTTTATAAAGATAACTGTGGTTTTACTAGGGCTGAGGATTTTCTGCAACAAACATCAGTATCACAGCAAGATTTCTTCAGAAACAAACACCAAGACAGCAACATTTTTAAGTTCTGATGGGGAGTGGGTCATAATCTACACTTGTTCTTAGGAACAACTCTGTGACCATGTCATTACAAGACTAAAGGTCTTGTCAGACTTTCAGCTGTGAACAGAGGGATTATTTTGAGGTATCATCACTAAGAGGAAGCTTTCTAGAAAGTTTTTGCTTGGAGTGACATTATTCACAAGAAGAAGTTAAAGATACTTTATTTTGAAACGATACTTTTGGTTCAGTATTTCAGCAGGCACTTTCATTCCTATATTATATAGTCCTTGATCTAAAGCAACTGTATGCACTGAAATAAATTAATTGAGGAATATCCACAGAATTCCAAGTCTGCTTTAAGCATTCTCTATAAAAAAAAAAATTAATCCATTTTTTAGCTTAAGCCAATTTGCTTGCATATAAGCTTCTCTGCTTATAAGAACATGCATATGCACAGCACACACAGAGGACTGTAACAGTGGTTTTACAGTGCTAAACATTATTTTTCCCCCATAAAGAAAAGCAAACACACTGTTTTATTAATTTTGTAAATACCACACCAGCAAAATAGCTGAAGTTGGCTTACACCAGTTGTTTATCAACTTTGATAAAATTACAAGAGCAGAAGAAAAATGAGATTTCAGAAATCACTACAAAACAAGACCAAGAGAGGGTTGTCTGCTCAGGACTGGATAGAAAATTTGTACAGAAAGGCACCAAATGGCTAGGCATAGCCTAAGTATAGGAAAGAAACATGTCTCCAACACTCATCTCATTTTTCATTGTCATCATATTAAGTCTGCGGATCTCTGAAGATCAAAGTGTCTGAATAGTTAAAATAAAAAAAATAGAAAAACCCCAAACCAATGCCTAGATTTCCTCTAGTGTGTTTTAAACCTGAATTACTACTTCTGAGAACTACAAAATATTACTGATAGGAGTCAGGAAAGAATTCATGTGCCTGCCTTTCTATTTTATCACAAACTCGTGCAAACGTCAGTTATGTCTGGAAGCCAAACATAAATTAATCACAGAGCAAGCAGGCACTGCACAATTCAGAGTTTTCCTTATCTTTGAACCTCTCCCAGCTCGGACAGATGTGCCACTCCTCACTACGCTGGAAGAGAACAGAACAGATGAGCTCCTGGAAACCCAGCTTTTATACTCAGGCACTCAAAGCAATGGGCTCCTAACTATTAAAATACTACCCGAATTCAAAGATCATCTATTATCAATTACTGTGTAATGTGGTTAAGAAAGAAAATGTTAGTAACAATGGGATTCTCAATGCCATGTCTTCTGCTCCTGAATAAATCCAACATTTTTTTCCCTTTGTTTGGGCATTAAAAAGAAGTGCAGTGCACAAAAAGCTAAAGGAATTCTCAAAACACTCAGACGATGAAAAAACTGAGCGCTTCTCTTCTTCAAAGACCTAAAAGCTGAAGAACTGAGCTCCCTCTAAGAATTTAGCTTCTCTGAGCAGAACAGTCTTCTTGCACACATAAGTTAGTGCAAGCAGCAGCCAAGGAATAATCTAAGAGGTTAAAGATGATCTTGTGACTATGACACAAGAATCCTCAGGTGAGAAGGAAGTCTGCATTGAAAGTAGGTGTTATCATTCTGTTAAAAAAATCCCCGAACACACACAAAAAAGTTTTCTATGGTAGCAAATGGTCAAGAAAATAACACAAGAACAAGTGTTCAGAATTTTAAGAACTTGCATGAGGGCTATAAATGTTATGCCATCTCACTATAGCTGCTCAGAACACAAGTGAGCAACCTCACAGGTACTATATTTAAAACTAAAGAACGTGTAGAGATTACTGAGGACATAATTATCCCCCCCCCCCCCA
>NW_009258309.1:578957-589452 GCF_000687185.1 Egretta garzetta
GAGATTTCTGAGGGAAAAAATACCCCCCCCCCCCCCAAGAAGTACACACAAACACATAGAAATTCACACAAGAACCAACTATCCTCATCTACTTTAAGCATTCTAGAAACACAGAGTAAAGCAAGACCTATGCCCCACAACTTCTAGCTTCCCTTGTTTCACTCTGCACTGAAAGCAAGTATTCAGTCTTTGAAAATTAATGGACAGCTGCTAATGGGCATTTGACCCAGAGCAGACTGAAGCTACATGGAATCAGCACCCCTAAAAGATGTGTAGCACACTTTGCTTTACATACCTGTTCCTGCTGGATCACATTACTTGCTAATAAAGAGACAGTACGAGAAAGGTCCATTTCCTACGTACATGCCATCCCAGGCTTTTTTACCTCATTTTGTCCTGTGGTAACCTATGCTCCTGGTTTCCGCAAAGACACTCTAGCACTGCGGGCCAAGGGGAGTACAGCCAGCCTACAGGCCGTCCCTACAACCGAGCCAGGTACCAACCTCAGCCAGCATTTCCTGTATGACCCCCTACCCGCAGCACCAGTAGGGCACAAGCAGGGGCGAAAGTCTGAGCTGCAGTTGTCCACAGCTTCTTCCACCACAGCCAGGGAGCATACCTGGTTAGCCTGTCAGGGTGGAGGACTCTTGCCCTACTTCAACTGAGGGCCAGGTATTGAGAAGACATTTTAAGATCACAGGGGTGCTTTCTCCCATTTAAGGTTCCAATGGACAACTGCATATTTTACTTTATTTTTAAGGAAGACCTACATCTATGGCATGAGAATAGAGTTCTGCTTAATGTTAGCCATGCCAACTTTCTCCTTCCACTGCAACAGAAGTGATGGTTCCCTAACTTCATTATACAAAGAGACAGATTCTCATTCTTTCTGTGCCCCAGGCGGATCAGAAAAACCTCAGTAAAAATCTGATCAATGAAAATTTTTAAAAGAAAAGCTGAAAATGAAGTGCAGTTATTAATGCAGTTAACATTATTGCAGCTGTGTGGCAGTATGAACTGAACTGACAGCTCTAGAAATCATGACTAGCTAACAATAAATAATGCTGTCCTTGCAGCCAGGCAGGATTGATTTTTTGTTATTCATTTCTGTAGTTCTGTGAAGCACTGCCAGCTAAAAGAAAAAAAGAAAAAAGAAAAAGGGAGCAGGGTAAGCCTGTTGGCTACTTCTTGATAGCATAGCTGCAGATCTAACACATTAGATAATTAGGTTTTTAAAAAATAAATTACATTTTAAAAAGAAAAAGGGAAGTAATTTCAAAGAAACAAATATAACCGCTAACTCTAGTAAGTTCAGGTATTAATAGGGATGTAACTGAGCATGCTTTCTTTTTTATGAGTTACTGGATAGTTAAGAAAAGCACCTGGAACTTCATAAAACCACACTAAAGGAGTCTCTCCAATTTCTCAGGCTTTGAGAGAAAGACCGCACTTTAGGCATCTCTGCATGAGAGGATTAAGCATTAGCAACAAGCCACATTCCTAATTAACCCCCTGGCCTCCCCCCACCCCCCCCATTTTATATGGGTGCAACAGAATTTTTGAAGCTATGAAGAAAAATTGCAACAGCACACAGCTCTTCTCCTAAGCCAGGCATTTCCTGTAAATCAGTGGACTTTGCAACAGTGTTCTTTTAACAAACAATCTGGCTACACCACACTTAAAATAATCTAAATATAAGGTTAAAATCCATACCTTTTTTACATTTTAGTAGTTAGCTCAAAAAATCTGGATCCTTATATCAATGGTACAGATGCTACTCAAAAGTGAAAGAGAACAGAAAGTTCCAAGAGAAGAACAGTCTGCAAATGCAGGTGATCAAAGGGACCTTGCAACTAGGCCAATAAGCAATGGTGCTGTTAGGAATTTCATAGCTAACAACTAAGATTCCAAAAGGCATTAGAAGTTCATCACTTTGATCTATATCCCAGTATGCGTCATCACAACAGGCAGGAAACACCTATCTAGAGAGGTAACAATAAACTTAAGTGTAGCCAAAGCAGATGCCTGTGACTAGAAATTAGAAATGTATTAATCAGCATATAATTTAATATTAAATTTACTTGAAAGTGATATGAGAAATGTGATCACCAAAGGGGGCAGAGATGGATATAGTGGCACGTAGGAGAAATCCACCCAACAAAAGTTGCCAGACAAAAGAACAAGAGAAGCATACCAGACTGTAAATATGCAGGACATACTCCCAAATACACAGGAAGGATGACAGGCAAAACATAAACCAAAACCAGCAGTACTGGGAATACAGGAGACCATCCCTTGCAGGGGCTGAAGAGTGGCAATAACAAAAATATCAGGCATTAGATAATAGTTCAAGAAAGATCAGTCCACACCAGTTCTTACTTGACTCAAAGAGCTCTCAAGCCCTATTACCTTGACTTCCAAGAACCACCAAGGGCCACAGCTACCACTGTTAACTGTACAGTATCAACTTCATGGTATTGTATACTCCCATCTAATTTACAATACATGTTAAAGATCAACAGTTTTGTGTACACAGTGATGATTTCTAACATGCATGAGTTAACCTTTAGCAAGATACCTGCTGTTAATGAATGGAATTCAGAGTTTTAAACCTTAAAACTAGCCTAATCTGCCAGCTTTCTAAACATTCCTGTCACAGCAGTCTCCAATTCCCTGGTACCTATCTGGCTATAATATAAATATAAATAGCATGTGTGAATGCATATATTCAGTCCCAATACAAGTTCCTTCTGTCTGCCTGTGTATTTGTCCATCTTTAGGTCCTGTTCACTAAGGAGCCAAGCAATTAAATTTACTCAGTGCTGTGCTTAGGATATGGTACCCACAGAATTGCAAGGCAGCGAAAAAGGGGCTATACAATGTTTTCCATAACATTATGTTCTGTAAATCCTTTCAAGTCTGGCACAACATTGATGTAGGGACAGTATGGCACTAATGCAACTTCAGGCAGGAAAGCAGCCAGCTTTGAATGAAGGTACAAGTCTGGCTCTATTTGAACTGTAAAACGAAGGAGCTTGAACTCAAGGACAGAACATCCATACGTACAGAGAAATGATCTCAGACCACAATGATGTTAGAGATGTTTGCAAGCATATCAACGCATCTAAATAAACCAGCTGTCTGATCCCTGATTAGTGACAAATGCTCCCCTGAAGACATTGCTCAGTAAGTTCCAAATGCAAGAACTTGCACTTTAAAAATATAATCTCTTTCTAGAAGTCTGCACTGTATAGCAAGTTTAACAAGTGTTAGCTCTTCCTTTTTTTTCTTCCTAAAAGCAGGATGAAGTGTCAAACACTGTATTAAGTTAGAATAACCATATACTAACCACATCTTGTTCTGCCAAGTCTACAGGCAATTTTTATTCTAAACACAACTATCATAAATCAACATTAAGATTAATAATGTGGCTTAAATCCAGTAAGATTCGCACAGTACAAATTTGACATCTGGGTTTTCAGCCATTAGCTCATTAGTAGTAGTTTGCTCATTTACGCAGAATAGAATTTTAACACTGATCCTTACACAGTTCCTTGCAGAAATCTCTCTGCAGGATTAAGCCACCCTCCCGTTGAGGATAGTGTTTGGTCTGTTTGAGAGAAACTTAACTAGATACTGAAGACTCAAAACTGTCTGCTACTTTTGTTCTCAATTAACTCATCTTCAGCTCAAGATCTTTAATACTGCTTTTAGCACGAAATCCGAGTGTCTATAAGCAACTACAGAAGCAGCACAGCAGAACAAAAGATTGAAATACAATTACATGCTTTTTCCACATCTACAGACTTTATATTGCATACAGCCATCATATCTACTTGTTAATAGCAAGAAGCAGAGACTATCATAATCTCAAAAGAGTAGGATTCTTCTATTTTATTTCTTCCTGGAAGAGACAAAGAGAAGAAACAAGTGTGAACTCATTGTTATGTTTCACACGTAAGGGAGACATGGACACGTGTTCTGGGATGGTTTTGTGCTGCCAACACTGCAGCCAACTATACAAGCAAAGAATTTGGTTCTGTACCTAAAAAGGTCACTCAGACATCAAGAGCAACAATGTTCACCTCGAGTATCTCATGAAAGCTATACCCCTTTTCCATTTCCAAACAATCATTTTCTCGTTGTGAGGCGAAAGGCAGTCACAGGAGACAACCTATGCTAAAAGGAATGCTACAGGAAAATTTGCAGTCAGACTACAAATTACCTACAGAAGTAAAAAAAAAATACTCCTCAGTGAAGATAAGCATCATTGGACAATATATAAACAAGTCTGGCCTAATGGCTAATCTTCCATCATAGCTTTGGAAGTAAAGGATTGGCAAGAAACTAAAGGAAAACTGCAGACACTAAATGCCCAAACTATAGACTCTCAATACATTGAAAAAAAACAATTGCAAGTTTGTTTATTAATGCTACTTCATTTTACTACTTCGTCATTTATTCTTGATAAATGCAGCCTCATTACGACATATGGATTTCTCATGTGAAATTCCAACACAGACTTGATTCAAAGCAGAATACACTCGGCCCTTGAAGTTCTGTTCATATGCAGCTCTTCAAGTCAAATCATGTAAAACCTTCAGCCTTTTGATGACTTGCACCTGTCTTACAATATTTTTGAAGAATCCCTGGCTACTCAGAAATTACTCCCCTCCCTTCACCCCTCCACCCCCCGTCTAATAACCTCTTCTGTAATGTAGTTTCACTTCAAGTTTGCCAAAAACACATTAACAGCAAGGATGGCATAAAGAAATCTAATCCAATCAATGAGCAGACAACTGTTTAATATATCCAAATAAAATGTACTCATCCGAATCAGTCAGATCATGTTTTCTCCAAACTAGTAAACAGCTGCAGACACAGTCTGCTTCCTATTAAATGCTCTGTGTATAACAAACTATACCTTGTATCTCTGATGGTTCACTAGCAATTTTTCAAAACCATGACTTTCAAAACATATGACAACTATATTTTATTAAAGAAAGGAATAGGCTTAGACTGCCCAAGCCTCAAACTGAAGACCAATCCAGAAACTATTGTAGGTGCCAAAAGTCTGCTGAATGTCAGTATTTGCTGGCATTTTTATTATTATGAATACAAGTGCAGACCAACTTCTTCAAAGAAGAAACACACTTCAAGCATGACGGAAAAGGAAAAGCTCACAATTCCTATTATAACAGCACAGGAGCAGAGAAAATTACTCCTTTAACACTGTCTGGAAAAGGTATCCCAAAGGAGTAGTTATAAATCTGTTTAAAAGATGGAGAACCTTAAAAATAAACTCACATTCTGGTCTGTAGTATCAACAGTGCTAGAATATTCAGCAACTTCGAAAATCTAGTAAATTTTGATTGCCACAAACATGAAAAATACCCTTAGCGAGACTGATGAAGTACAAAACTTCTACTCACTGTAATTTTTTGTGACTTAATTCAAATTCTTTCACGAGAAAAAAATCCTCCCATGCATTAAGATGACACAGAGGAAGCCAGCCAGCCAGAGACACATTTTCAAATCTCTGAACAGCAGTAAACTATTATGAGCTTAAATCAGGTATTTACTATTTTTGCTTGACTTTGTACATAAATTCTTAGCCTTTTAAAAATTTTAATGACTCCTGAACATACTTCAGAGAGCTGATTTTGCACTAATGTGACTGTTATAAACTAAAATTAAGCGCATGCTTTCTTTGACTCAGCGTAACAACAAACAGGACAACAAATCGGGAATAAACAAACAGGAAACAATGACCCAGACCACAATTTCTCACAGACTGGTCTAGTAAAAAACAAGGGACATCAGTGCCTAAAACTCTTATCCTATCCTACCCTACAACTCTTATCTATGATTGTAGCCCAAGCTCCCTGTGCCACACAGTTCCAAAAGAGCTCCCCTGCTATTACTGTGATGCCCCGCGGAAGCACAGCAAAGAAAATTGGAATTAATGTCACTTTTTGAAGCATTAATTGTAGTTATGATGTCCACATCGCATAGCATGTCCACACATCCCTGAATAAAACACAGAAAACACTGAAGAGCTGTATTAAATTCCTTTTCTGCATCTGGTTACCTATGGCAAGAATTGCAAAGAGCCGTCTCATTTCATCCATTTGAGAGTTCTTGAAGTTTACCCAACAGAGTTCTAACAGCAGCACACGCTGCTTCTAAGATCCCAAATACGCATCGCTCAAAACAGAAGATAATTTGGCCATAAATGACCAAACACTTACTTGCATTACACTTTGAAAGTGAAGTTGAGCATGTTAACTTTGAGGACAATGACAAACCATCTTTGTAATGCCTGGAGACTGCTGTCACAGTACTGTTAGGCAATGAATGAATTCTTGAGTATATCACAAATCCAAGTTCTAGAAAATTTTTGGTGGTATGCTCAGTAAAATGACGTTACTGCACTGTGACAGAGCCGCTAAGGTAAATGTTAGACCTCTAACTTCCAGTATTCGGCCCCTGTGTGCTATTGATTCATTAGAATTAGAAAACTTGGGGAAACTCTGAGATTAATTGAACAAAGAACTCCACTACATTTATTTTTTTTAATATAATTCACATATTAAGTAATGTATGCTACACTTGACGCATGACTTCAGGAAAGATTAACTGCAAATAACTACCAAACAGCTGTATGGCCTGTTTTCCAGTATGTATGGAAAGATAGACAGTCCATAATGTAATGTCTTGAATTTCAGCACTAAGTTACTGGCAAGCATAAGGAAAATTAATCTAGAAACCAGAAGAGCAGCTTCTCGCATTCCATAAACAGTTTATAAAATTAATTGCAATAGCATACACATCAACTCCGGATGTGTAACCAGCTATGCTATCATGGACCAATACAATCAGAATACATAGAAAAAGCCAAATACTTCCCTCCAAAGGTAACTGATATAGACAGATCACATAACCAATAACTGGGAATCGGTCCATCCAAGTTATTTCTGGAAATTTATGGGTCTCACATCCGAACAAAAAAATGTCTCTTTTCATTAAAAAAAATAGAAGTAGAGGGAAAATGTCAGTCTTGCAAGAAATTTCATTTGAAGTGAACGTAATTTATCTTTTAGCTACTACTGCAAAAGCTGTAATTTACAGTAGATGAATCAGTAATGTCTCTTAGAGCTATGAACATACATACAGGCTATATTTTAGCCCTATACCTCAGGTGTTAGAACTTCCTGAAGAAATCCCAATCAGATCGTTAAAAGAAAGATCAGACAGTAGAATAACTTATTTCAGTAAAACTCTCTCAAGCCAAGAAGAAAAAATAAATACAGGGTTTATGCATCTACTCTCAAAAGAGCCACAGCACAAATAGCTAAGGTAACTGTCACAAACTAAGTAACTTCTCTCAGCATGTCAAAACCCCCAAGCTGTATACCTTAGCAAACTGTCTAAAAAGGTCTCAAAAATCTTTCTGGATGCCACAAAACACATGCTAGTATAGAGAGGCATAATGCATGAGCATACAGACCACAGCTGTTATTTGAGAAAGTTTTGTTTATAGAATTATGATAGAGAAATATATTTTTTTTTCTCCTCAGAAAAGGGCATCTTGCCCCTTGCAATTCTAAGGCTGCAGGATCAAATTGCAACAGAAGTTGTCAGAGAATCTACATAAGTATACTGTATCAAGCAATTCAAAGCAAATTAAAATAGCTACATGCATGCTTTTCCAAAAACAGTCAAGAGGCAGAAGACCATCGGGCTGCTTCTCATCTGACACCAAGATACACATGTTCAAAGAACACTGTGAGAACTGAATGAAAAAGGAAGAGAGCTTCTGATGCTTTAACTATTTCTGGAACTTTGCACAATAGGAACCGGATGCAAAACTGTGTGAAGTGCTGTAATATATATCACACATGAAAAGCCCTTCACACCTAAATACCACTCTATCTTAAGAAAAGATGGAAGCCATATTTGCCTAACATTCCTCAAGCTATAGTCTTCTGCCACACATACTGTCATACAAGCTTAAGGTCACAAAAAGCTAACAGACAGGCACAGGGCATTTTGCATGCAGATTTATCTCTGCCAGACAACATTGTTAGCATCCTATTTAAGGGTTGCAAGGCTCAAAAGGCTACAGAACCAGTATTATTCCCTTTATACAAATCTAATTTGGGATCAGTCGCAGGAAGTCTACCTGGATAGCATCTTATCAAACACAGCTCACCTGAGATGCCCAACGTTAACCAGGAAGACACATAAAAAACTGTCGATTATTTTACTGACTCTATGCCTGCATGAATATCAAGAGGGATGAAATCTAATGCTTGCTAATAAGCTTTTCAGAAACTAGAATGAAGAGACTTTGGATTTTCTCTAAATGTGTTTTATATTTATTTACTTGTGTGTTCTGGAAATAACCAGTTATCCTACAATGCCTTGCCATCCCAAATGGACATAACGTTTCTCTGCTTCCACTCTTCACATTTTCCATGTTACATATTCTTTAGCACAAGAGAAGACTTCATGCGCCAGAGGTAATAGTGATAGACTTTAAGATTACAGTTTAACACTTTCAGCACAAGTCTGATGGGGATTTCGCTTGTTTGTTTGCTTCTTTAAAGATACAACTCGACTATTCTATACATCTTAATATGAAAGCGAATATTCTTGACACCCAGCCTTTGGACTTGGTTTCGATCAAAGCTTCGCTGAAGTGACTGTATTAACCCACATTCAAATCACTTATTGGCACCCTGGCCTATGTATCTGACATCCTATCCCCTTTCTAGTTAATACATTAATACATTTCTGCATATGAAAAATGCACACCAAATTCTGTCCTTTATAGCAAAAGTTGTATTTCATCATCTGGCAGACATCCAGTCTTCAAATTAATTCTTAGGAAGATATTTATCCTGTCATAGGTATGATTTTAAAGAACACTCCAAACTACTATTACAAGACAGACAGAATTTTATGAGTTACAAAGTATTTCAGTTGTAAGCAAGTTCCCCGTAACTCTCCTAGCTTTTAGAACTGTACTCCTTCTTTCATGCGTGTGTTTTTCTGATAAACAATGTCTTTAGGTTAAACTTCAACAGAGTGAAATTTATATAAAGCAGTAAAAGTTAAAAAGAAGTCTGGGACTTTGCCACAGCGTAGAGAACCATTACTGAATGTAGTTTGTCTCGACATTGCCATTGTACCACTGTTTTCCACCACTCAGAAGATCCTGCCCTCATGGTCTGCAGACAAACAACACCATGCACCTGCGGAAGGCCCAAGGCGCGAAAAAGGTAGATGGCATCCGAAGGAGACAGCACGTATGGCACGAACTGCACATACACCAGTGTGATCTGCGCATGAGCAAGGGACCCCAACCCCTATAAAACGAGTGTGTGCGCTCCAGTAAGGGGGCTCTTTCCTGTCTTCATCCCTCCCCTTCAGACCTTTTGGAACCTGCCTCGACAAAGCCAGCGTTGCATGGACTGAACCTGGAGTAGCAGACGGGGGTGCCGGAGCGTCAACTATGCCACAGATGGAGGTGCTGGAACATGGCTGGACCCAGGGCGGTGGTAGCTAGCCCTCTCTCTCTCTCATTCACCCCGTCCTCCCTGACGTAAACCTGCTCCCCTTCTAGCTCTCCTTTTCTCTCATCCCCCCTTTTCTTTCCCCCCTCTTTTTTCCTCAGTTCTTCCCCTTTGCCTTTCCCCATTCACCTCCTCTGTTACCTCCTCACGTGGTTCCCTCCTCCCTCCACGTCAAAAATAAAGTTGAAAGGTTGTACAACATTTGACCGGATTTGGTGTCTTAATCTCATCCTTGGGATCGTATCAAAACCTCCTCAACATTGGATCGGGACACACAGATAATGTGAAATTATGGTGAGTGAGTTTAGCCTGATGCCTTACCTGACTGGCTTGCTTTCTCGTAGCAAATCTTCCAGACTCTTTTCACAGTGTTCAGCCGCCACAACCAGTCTCTCTAACCGGGGGGAAAATAAAAAAGGTTTAAGAGGACTAGAACACAAATGAGACAATGGGAGTATACAGACTTCTCAGTCTACCTATAGGGCAGATGTTAAAG
Organism: Egretta garzetta; assembly: GCF_000687185.1. Lineage (NCBI taxonomy): Eukaryota > Metazoa > Chordata > Aves > Pelecaniformes > Ardeidae > Egretta > Egretta garzetta. The sequence continues at coordinate 589,035 of NW_009258309.1, forward strand.
TATTTTGACATATATTGTATGGAAAATTACACATAATTTAATATGTTCGAGATGTACAACTTCTGTATATCACCACCATTTTCATTTACGAGATACAGTAGATTATCTTTCCTGTTTTCTCATGCAAAGCTGTCAATCCATCCATCAAGTGACTTTCTAATAAATGTGGAACCCCTCTGCCAATGTCAGTCAGATTTGACTTAATAGAGGTCTCAAAGAAGATAAGCACCTAGAAATTCACAGAAATCTGTGGCTGGGTTGATGACCAAGACACTCAAAGTAACACCAGCATTGAGAAAGGGACTCAGAGTGAGAACAGGAGCTTCAGTCCTGATGGGCCAACTAGCACGTTACTAGCTCTAGTACCTCTTGCCCAACAAATAGCTATGGGACTTGCAGGGGCTGGCTCTGAATACAG
>NW_009258309.1:589515-598156 GCF_000687185.1 Egretta garzetta
AGGAAAAGACAATGGTGTAAGAGGTTACATGGGGGTGAGAGATAACTCCTAAAGAAGCTAGGCTTTGCTACTTCCAGTACTCTTAGAACAGCTATTAAGTGAATGTTCAGATTCAAAACCAAATCAAACTGAACTATTTCAAACATATTTTTGTAAGAAGACTGTTACAGTAAGATAAAGCTGGAAAATACTTTGAGGAACACAAGTCATCACATTAAAGCTGGAATGCTTGTTACTCAACTCTTTGTTTCTCCTTTTTGAAATCAAAAGGACCACTTAAGCTTTCTTTGAAAGAAAAGAAATCTAGGATTGCCTTCTGTAATGCTAGCAAAGATTTACAAGTAGTTTAATTTTACCAAAGAAAAAAAAATACTCCATTTTTAATGTTTTTCTATTACTTCTATATTCCGCTTCTGAGGGTCTTTGGGGGGGGAATGCATACATCTAATTTTTTTTTCTTTGCATTGTTTTCCTAGTCTGCTTTCCTATTTCTCCATTAGGGTAGAAACTGTCATTTGCAAGAAAAATACCATTAAGTCACTATGCATAGGATTGACAAGTAACAAATTCTGTCAGTATCAGAATGATAAAATTTGCCACCAAATTTGCCATATTATTTGAAAGTGATTAACTGCTATTCCAATGGCTCGGAACAGAACAGTCTCGTGACTTCATGGTTAGACATTTTATTTGCTATTCTCCAAGTTACTTCAATCATCAAAAGGTATTTTCTCTTTCGTACTTATACACACCCATAAACCTTCATGTCATTGACTCTTCAATGTCAAGAAGGCCACGTTTTCCTATTTAACCTTATCTTTTATTTACTCAGTGTTATGTTAGCTAATGTTTCTTAAACTTTCATCCCAAACAGTATTGTAAAGAAAATCCCAGTTTCCAATTCAAGAGGTACTAGTAAAAACAAGATGAAAATGAATAAACCTCCTATATCTCCTGGACTGCAGATAATAAATTTGTGTGTTTTCATTTGCTCTCAAACTTGTAAAGAACCCCCTGCTCCATTGAATACATCAGTGTTTGGAGTTGGCAACATTTTCTAACTACCTGAAAGATCCTATCATACTGCATTCTAAAGGGGGAAAAATTACTTGCTCTACTTTATGAGACACTGTAGCTAATCACACAAATACATATAATGCACTTTTATATGGGAACATTGTTGATTTAGAAGTTAAAGGTGGCAACCACTGAAGTTGTCACAGGTGTTCTAGCCTTGTTGTGGAAATTAAGTGCTGTACTCCTGCTGAGCTTGCAACAGAATAAGATCATCTGGAGCACAAAAAAACAACTGAAACCTTATTTGAGCTAACAATAAGTGTGATAACAGTCACAAAAACCAAAAATCTGTACTAGAATAAAGTAATTGTTAGTAGGAGAGGTCCTAAAGAGCTAGAATAAAAAAAAAAAAACAATAATAAGGGAAGCTTGCAGCCAAGACACAAGATGACTGAGACAACAAGAACAGCTGCAAATCAGGTACAAGGAACCTAACCATCATGTGAAAATGTTCTCAGGATGAGAACATGAGCGTAGGAGCTCAGTATCAAAACCACATGTATTTCAATGTCCTACACAAAACCACAGCACAGCAACCACGTACAAGAATTTTACAGCAAGGTATAAAAAGAAGAAAGTTCTTAGCTTTTATCAGTTAGCATAACATATAACAAAAGAGAACAGACAACTAGCCTCTGCCTTGACACTGTAGAGAAGAAACAAAAGGACCAGTACTGCCAGTCACAGCAAAGGCATACAGTCATTTTGAGACTGAAAACCAGCCACTTTCTGGTGGTATAAAGGCAATATTCTGCTCAGTCACCTTCAGATACATTGTCACAAAAATAAAACTGTAAGCATACATAAAATTTCCTTTTTAAACGGATACTCACCATGTTTACCTCTGGTAATGTCAACGTACTGGCAAAGCCTGGGATGGGTGATTGTTTTAAGGATTTGAAATCTCCCCAAAATTTTGATGGAGTTAGGTGTCAGAGGAAGACCATTACTTCCACAAACATCATGTGGCAGAGCTGAAGCGAAGAAGGTGGAGGCACCCATCTCGGTGTCTTTTAAAGGAAACATCTTTTTTTGCACAGTCTTAAGCCCTTTGGAGCAACTAGCGTTTCTTAAAAAGAGAAGACAGAGTAAAAGTTTATCTGCAAAAGATAGAGATGTCTTGTGACTCACCCTACTAGTTGTTTCCTAAATAATGCAATTACAATTTTTTTTTTTCCTTCTGTTATGGGGGAATGGGACATTTTTGCATAATGAACACAATAATAATGATACAGTGCTGCTGCATCATAAACAATACATTTAAAGATGAAAATATAGTGATAGTTTTAAACACAGATTTAAGACTCAAGTAAAACTATTTTTAGGAGCAGATAAATGCTTTAATACAAGCAATCTTCCAATGACTACTTTAATATGGTTGATTATTTATTTAAAAAAACAGTAAAGGCTCCAAACAGAAAAAAACACTTCTAAAATACCTCCTTGTATCAGCAGGCCACAAGTCCAGATTACCACAGCTTTAGTGATAATGCAGCATCTATATGCTATAGCATTCCTAATATTTAAAGCTATGAGGAAAGAGTCTTCTGTCCTCCCACCATTTCTTTTCCTACCCATAGGTAAGCTGCTAGCTCACACACTGACTCAGTAACAAATTAATGAATTAATCTACAGTAAGTATTTCTGTGGGAGAGTCAACTAAAATAAGTTAGCTTGCAATTTAGTTCCAGGAGCACTTAGTTTCACGACCATTTTTCTCACCAGCAGGAACAAGCTCTCTCCTCATTTCAATTCAGCACGAGCTAAACATTTTCTCTGCACTTTTCCATTATCAACCATTATGCCATTTAAGAATATGAAAATCTAAAACATGCACAAGTGACAGAGAACTCTACAGTCAGCTAGGCCTCACATAAAACTGCCTGGCATCTTTTTACTAGCAAACTAAGAATTTAGTCTGAGGCGACAAGTACCAAAATCCAAAAACTGAATCAAGCTTCTATTCAGCTCATTTCTGGATTACCCAGATAGTGACTCAAGACACTACAGTCATTAGGCAGTATTATCCCTCTGTATGTGTTAACTTCCGTAGCACATACATACTTGTGTATCAGGACACATATAAACAGATATAAAAAGGCCAAGCTTATACACTCTTAAGTGAGCTCTGGTCTGGAAGTTGTGATGGTGAAGTAGGTAGCACTTCCACACAACATGGGACAAGAAGCCACAGAACAAAAAAACCTTCATTAATGAACCTATGCAGAATACTACCATCCAGCTCACTTCAACTCCAGAGACACTATGGTACAGGGTCGGGAGGCATCTGTGTATACAATCAACAGAAATAGTTCACCAATGTGGAAAGCACATCCAACTCTCTTATCAACTACACAATAGTAATTATAAATTCTGAAGATTAGAAACAGATATGCGGTTGCTCCAGGAAAAGAGGACGAAGAACCCTCAGGGTTTGAAGCCCACAAGAGAAAAGTTGAAGTATAAACCCAACATAGTTCTTTCAAATCATATGTGATAACTTTTTATCATCTTACTGGCTCCATGAAACAAAAAACAAGTAGAACAAGCTTATACAGAGCACTAACAAAGCTAAGTGCTACTTTTTAATTATTCTTTCAGCCATCATTGACCTGCTGCTTTCAGGAAAAGATATTCTCTCACGAGAAAGTCACACAGAAAAACAGAGCATTTAATAATTTAGTGTCTCAAAAATATTTTTTCTCTAAGGGAACAACCTTGTTCCCAGCACAAAATTCCCAGGAAAAAAACCTACTAAGTTTCTTTTGTGAATCCCAATTGAGAGAGTGACCCCATAACAGGTTGCACAGAGATCCTTATATATCAAACATATTTACTAAGCCTATACAAATGAAAATTACGGAATGTACCTTTAACTAATACAGTCCAATTTAAGATACAAAGCAAATGTAAGACTGCTCATTTGGGGGGATGTACATTTAAATTCTAATATACATCATAATATTAAATATGAATGCATAGCATTAAGGAATCTAAGTTAGGAAATAAATCTGCAACAGCATTGAGCACTAGAGTTTTTATAGTAGTATTTTTGTATTAAAAGTCTTATTTTTAAAGATACAACACTTTCAGATCTTATGAATATTTAATATTTTTGGAAGTGATTTATTTTAGGATGCCAACAATGCAATTTACAGTTAGAATATTCCATTGGAAAGATATAAATTGGACTAAGTGGAAGCACAAAGATTTATTGGCATGCAGCAAGTTCCAATTGGAAAGCTCTAACAGCGTATTTATAACAAGACCCACATTCCTGTAAAACCACCATGTCTGCCAAATGAACTACCTGGCTTCAGAAAGAAAATATATATTAAACATGAAGAAAATAAAATCTTGATTTAGAAAATGAATTATAATCTTGCTTGGCACAACAGTCCTCTAGTAATTGCTCTAAAATAAATTAAAAAAAAGTTAATATGACCAGAATTGAGGGGAGGGAGAGTAAAATTATGCCAAACAGTGAAATGCATTATGTCTCTAAGAAGTTAAATATATAGTGTACAATATATTTACTCAGGTAAGAAATGTTTTCATTTTACTGCAGAAAAAAATCTATAGATAATACTTCTCTAATACATTGTATCTGCATTCAGCCGACATTTAGAAAGGAATTTTAATAAAAAGAGGTTTTTAATTTCATCAATTCAGTAACCATTCTAAGATACTAAATTTTTCTTGTACTCTAGATCACTTGACCTACAAGGATGAATTAGACCACCTGCAATGCTTTCAATGAGACAACAGCAGATTTATCACTCATTTCCTTTGGTTAGGAAGCACACAGACAAAAAGGAAGACACGAGAAAAGAAAACAATCTTTCCTGTCAGCCACCTAAAGGAATCAATAAAGAATTTTAAAAGGTATGCATTCAAACAAGTTGTCTTATTATAGAGTTAATTCTCTGGAATCCACTAAGGCAATGAAGAAAATTTTCTCCAGTGATGGAAAAGAGCTAGTTCTCAATAGCTGCCTTCACAATTAAATTCAGTCCTTAACTCTCAACTTCCGTAAATTCCAGCAGCTGACTTGAAAAACAAACCAAGTAACCCCAAAACTAAAAACTTAATCCTTCCACTACCTTTAAAAAGGGCCACACATTACAGCTTAAGTGAAAAGGGTTTTTTTTAAGCTAAATTATTTCAGCCTAGTCATTACTCCAGTAACTTACTAACATTTCTAAATTCAAACAGAAGTATTACACATAGTTTAAAAAGTCATCTGAAAAAAAGATCATATATAACTGTTTTTTAAATTGGGGGGAGGGCTTGGTTTTTTTTGTTTTTTAAATCCACACCATAGTCTGGCACAACTATAATCATAGGGAGGACTACACATCCTCCCTCCTTCAAGGCACACGATTATACTCCTCAAACTCACCTTTTCTATACAGAAAAGACACATTTTGCATCAATTTCATGATTTGGAGGAATGAATTATAACCTGCAGAACTTCCCTATTACTTTGAAATAAAAAGAGGAAAAGAGAAAGAGAAAGGTTTGTTATTTTAAACTGACAACTGAGACAGTTAAGGCAAATTCATGTTTGGGACTAAATTCTGGAAATCCAAAACAGTGAGGAAGGAAGAGGAAGTGAAGACTTGTCTTATTTGTGTCATCTAAAATTACTGAGTCGTCGTTTCCATAGCACCGTTTATTCCATATATGAGAGACAGCCTATCACATCTGCAAAACAGGTCTGGCATAAAGATTAGAAGTGCAGAAGTGGCCTGTTTTGCATCCCACCTCTGAATGACCTTCCCTAGCCCACTACCTCCATCCAAGTCTCCCTTAGAAACCTTTACGGTACACAAAAACACTAACCAACATTCTCAGCAAAATCCACTGCAAACAGAAGACCTGTACAAATTTCTATTTAATACTCAGATTAGCACTGTTTTCATAATCTTTCACTTGAAAGCTTTTCCATGAGTAACATGAGAAATAAAATACAAAAGTAGCCCCTCATCTACTGAGCAACTTATTTGCTCCTCAGAATACCTACTGCTCTCAGAGAACAAGCATTTTTTCTTCAGAATTTAGCATTTTCTTGCCATTGTTTACAACTCTTTCACTGCAGCAGTGCTAAGGTAATTGAGTCAATGGACACTAAGAACTTTGCCCTCAAAAAAAATAATCAAAACACATCAATTTGACTCAGAAGCAAATACTGTACAAACAGATCAACCTGAATGAATCCATTCTGTGAAACACATCTATGGTTTCTAAAGCGTCTACGTGCAGAAATAAAAACAACTAGCCATGTGCCAATACCTGTTAGTAATTTGAAACAGCTAGTTATTTAAATGATTCCTGAGTACCCAGGTGTAAATGTCCCTTGCCTAATTAAGGCAGCTCTTCAGGATTAAGACATAATTATAATCAGTAATGCTACTGAATTATTTTTAAAGCAATTGAGGACAATTTCAGGAGAGCAGGTGGCCTGAACATCCTATTCTTACACTGTTTTTCATTAAATCACAGTATTTTCAACAAAGTAGACCATTTTGTAAGAAGAAATTCCTTCACAAAATATCTTTTCTTTTGCTCTTAAGTCTCAAGACATTCCTGTTGCAACTATAGTAATTACTAATTTGATAAAATAACTGAAATAAAAAATGCAACTTTAGCTACAGTGTTGCCACTTCACAAAAAACCCAAACCGTTTGATTTGCCTCCCACTGTCTCCCGTCACTCAGCTATTCAGAAAGTTCATTAAAATGCATAACAGATATTGAAGAAGAGCTGAATTCAGATTCTTATAGAAGGGAACACAGAAAATAAGTAAGAGTTTGTTAGGACAATCGCAGTAATGAGGTGAGACACGTTCACTTCATAATAGTAATAAAAGATATTAGCTTAATTTTTGCAGGGGGTGGGGGACTGTGGATTAAATTTAGTTCACCTCACAAATCCTTTTTTCTTCTGCAGTGCAAACATCTATTACAAACACCACTTACACCACAGAGATTTCATAAGATTGCTTACAAATCTAAATGTAAGCAGTATGGCGTTTAACCAAATGTTTTCCCCTGTGGCACAACATCAAAACATCCTCTTCTACAAAATTTTCTAACTTCTCTAACATTCACTGAAGTCAGAAGTATTCTACCTATAAATAAAAAAATAACTACGGAGTCATGGGCAGATAATTACAGACCATACACATATTAGGCAACCTTAAGGAAAATAGTATTTTTTAAGATTGTTATTCTGTCCAAACTAATAAATTCAGTGCAGAAAAAAACCACTTTGCTTCAGATTCCACCTACACCGATTCAGCGATAAATAAGCGTACCAAAATTTTCATTTACTTGAGATAAACAGGAAATGCAAACCAGATTTCAACAAGGCTCCAATATAATTATTTTGTCTTCAATGAATACACAAATTTGGCGGAGGTGGGCAGGGAAGAGAGAGACAGGTATCATGGTGGTTTTGGCACAGGTAACTGACAAATACTTGAAGAGTTATTTCATGGAAACGCTAAATAGGAATTCCTTGCCCTACTCCTGTAGGGATATCAATGCATCATTTCACTGAAGTGAAGGATAACCCATCAGCAAAGATTAAAAAAATGCTCTGTCTCAGTAGTATTTGGAGAATTTTGTCACATACACATGAAAGCCTGTGTATTCTATATAGCTATTTGCATAAGAAGAGTTACTGGCACTGTTTGTAGCGTTTACAGAATCACAGAATGGCAAGGGTTGGAAGGGACCTTGGGAGATCATCCAGTCCAACCCCCCTGCTAAAGCAGGTTCTCCTAGAGCATGTTACACAGGACTTCATACAGGCGGGCTCTGAATATCTCCAGAGAAGGAGACTCCACAACCCCCCTGGGCAGCCTGTTCCAGTGCTCCGTCAACCTCAGAGTAAAGAAGTTTTGCCTCATATTCAACTGAAACCACTTATGTTTCAGTTTGTACCCATTGCCCCTTGTCCTGTCGCTGGGCACCACTGCAAAGAGTCTGGCTCCATCCTCATGACTTCCACCCTTAAGATATTTGTATGTGTTGATGAGGTCCCCTCTCAGTCTTCTCTTCTTCAGGCTGAATGTTACTACATAGATTAAGATGTTGCTGCTTTGAAAGCCAGGCGTAAGAGCTAATCAGACACACATCTCAAGTTTCTGCTAGAACAAGTTGCGGGTGGGAAAAAGTAACAACACTTGGACAGCATAAAGAAAACATATAACCTAATTTGGATCAAGCAGGATAGACTTTTAGTCACATCTCTCTACTTTATAAACCTGTTATTTTTTTCAGTTGTTTATCAGTGTCTTTTAGTTACAGCCTGGCTGCCTGTTCTGCCATGTCAGCATCCCCGTGCACAGAAAGACGGGTTGGTTACCATTTGATTTATACGTTATACACAGCTGTTGAGGAATTAAACCTAGTAAAAGAGAAGTCGGTTTTAACCGGTTTGCTCAAGGACTGCTAGAAGCGCGGGCAACCCTGGTAACCTCCAAGGCCCTGCAAGCAGGCCAGCCGGAGACAACCCCCCCCCCCCCCCCCCCCAGTCACCCACCCCCCGCCCGCCC
>NW_009258309.1:598965-620912 GCF_000687185.1 Egretta garzetta
CGTAGGGAGGCCGCTGCTGTCCCTCTGAGGGCATTTCCCCTGCAGCGGAGGGGCAGGATGGGCGTCTCGAATTAAGGAAAACGTCGCTGGGTTGTTTAATTTATATAAGGGATTTAATCTCGGTGTTTAACATGCGCTGTAGCTGTAGGGTGGTGTTGCAAGTACATATACCGCGCTTTGTGGGGAGGAAACGTGCACCTGAAGTGGTTCTGAAATCGGTTGTATTCCTTTATTCGGCCCATCGACTGAAATGACAGTTTCGAAGTGACGTAGTGGTGGGCTGTTGAAGAAAATGCTGTAATAGCCTGGAAAGTACAGGCACGGAGTATCTGCTGTGCTTTGCATAGGAACAGCTGTTACTAATTGAAAAGTAGATGTTTTCTCTGTTTTGGTAAATGGTATTATTATTTATTATGCTTTTGCGTAGGCTTCAGTGAGAGAAGGACAGAGTATAACTAAGCATTTGGCCCATCCTCAGTAGAGATACTTGAAAGATTTAACACGTAGCACATATTCTGTACAGGGATGCGTGGATTGGATAACAGGGATGAGTTTATGATTTGTTGCTTGCTAGGTTACGTTATGAGCCCGCAGCTAACCAGCATACGGCAATGATACCAAAGTACTGTACACCTTGAGCTAATCAGTAAGTGGTTTTGTGCTGGGTTTAGCAGCTGCCAAAATGAAGAAAATACTACTACAAAAAAAGTTATCCTTGCATTTCCTGCTCTTTCTGTTTCTTTAGCTCAGGTATTTATTATTTTTAATGCAGTCTTTGTTTTTCACAAATAGTTTTCTGATTCAGGATACTTACATGAAATCTGTAGTAGGGTGAGGCAGTAGTGATTAAATATAGCATCCCATTTTTGTATGCCCTTATTGTTCACTTACTGTATTATTCTCCAGTTACATTTAAATAACAACAGGTTATTTGGCAGATCTGTTGGAAAGTAAGCCCAAAATCTGTAAAAAACAAAGTCCTAAAACTGGATTTTTAATACTGGATATTATTAAGAGGGACAAGGCCTTAGAAATGAGTAACAGAGAGAACTTCAACAAATCTTTTAAAATAGTCAGTAAAGTGGGGGGGGTTGGGGTTTTTTTTAGGCAGCCTCAAGGATCTTTGCTTGTCAACACAGCTTCATAATATATATCATCATAATGTATTCTGCCTACCCCATTGCAAATTAACAATATATTCTTGTTATGGAGATTAAGACTTTAACTAATTTTAAGAAATATATCGGTGAGTTGCTTTGATGTTCTAGCAGCACTGAATCCTGAAGGTGCAAGCTATTGAAGGCAGAGACATTTAAGTCAAAATGATTCTTTAAATGATCTTCAGCAAATTTGGGCTCTAGAATGTCTTTTCCACTTGTAAATATGAATTTTGTGCATATTTTCTATATATTGCTGTAGGTGTATTTGTTTGTTTTACACCTTTAAATGTAAATAGAGAAGGAAACAACTTCTCATTCCCCGAACTGAAAGCAGCAGCGAGTCTGGAGAGAATGGTATCAAATAAAAAGGGATATTTGCAGAAAAAAGGGACATTGTACAAATCTGAAAATAGTCCATCAGACTGGAAATAATAGGACTCTTGAGTTATCTAGAGCCTTTAAGACTTGATGCTTCTAACAATGAAGCATATGTGAGTGGGAAAACAATCTGAAAAATAAAAGTTTAATCAGGTGCGATGAAGTTGCTTTGACATCATTATAACTCTAATTTAGCATGAATTTAACAATGGCAGGCTAAACTAGGGCCTCTTTATTGAAGGAAGGCCAAACAGCCCATGGATATTTCTTTATTCTATTTTGCTTTAGAAGGTGTTCTCTGTAATGGCTTTTCTCCTAAATATATTTGGCTGAAGTCTGTTTAATACGTTATTTTTATTTCAATTATATATGTTATCCAAGGTGACTAGCAATTAAGTTAATTGTATGCTATGGTGGGATGAAGCACGCAACCCCGTAGGACATCTTATGCTTTTGCAAAATCCTTTAAGCCAAGTCATGAAAATCAGTCAAGGCATCCTAGTCTACTTGAGTTTTTGACTTTATACTGATCTGCAAGTTTCACAATGTTATGTTTTCCTGAAAAGAGAACTATAAAATGTCATGTGAGTAGTGCTCCATCATGAATGGCGTATTGGTGGCAGACCTCCCTTTTCCTGCTCTCGTTCTTTCTGAAGTTGCCTGCCTTCTATCCTTGGTAGAATCACATTTTTGAGGAACAGTGTCCTAATTTAGAGAATGTTGAAATATATATATTTAACTGTAATGTTTATCACTGAAATTTCACGCTATATGCTTTACACACTGAATTCCTAATTTGTGACACATCATCAGAATAATTTGATTAGTGTCTCCAAATTCTCTCTTTACTTTTGTTTATTTTTCTTCCATATGCTCCACATACACCTGTATGGTTGTGACTTTGGGGGCTGGGGAGTGTTGTTTCTCAAATTAGGACTAAAGTAGAAAGTAAAAACTTCAGTTTTATATTAGTCTGTAACATAGTGAGATATAGTACAATTATTTCAGTTGGCATGAAGCTTTAAAAATAGTTTCTGGAAATACTGTAAAAATGCCTCAAAATACTTCTATGCTTTTATTATACAGCACATTTTATGCTCTAGAACTGTGCTAGTTTGTATTATAAGCCAGTAAGAGATAACATAAGGTAATAATCAGCTGTAGTGATTTGTGTGTTTTCTTTCTGAATCAACAGACCATGTCTAAAATTGCTGCTCTGTGTAAATTTAATAATTAGCAGTAGAATCAAATTAGAAAACTATCAATTTATCAGTTCCACACACCCCACCCCACCCCCCAATGTTAAAGTAGAATAAGTAATTTTATGGATGCCGTGTTATTCTGTTCATTTCTGAAAAAGCCTTAAGGAGCAGCAGAGGTAGCTTGTACGTTCTGGAGGACGAGAACTCAAATAATGGCATCAAAATGAAGAGTGGCTCTTGAATTGGGAAGAGATGCAAAACAGGAGATAAGTTTTATCCAAGACCTGTCTAGACCAAGACTGAAAAGAAAAATTGAGGTCTTGGGTGCCTACAAATCCCACCTACTTTACAAGTTCCCGTAAGCATACTGGGGAAATATCTGTATACTAAAAATAACATAAAGCAGTTGCTGTAAGAAGGATTGATCAAGTGTACAGGAAGACAAATCTGGTATCTACCACAATATTTTTGAACTTTTCTGATTATGATTTGATTGCTGTATGCCACAGCTGCCATGTGAATTCACATTTGTCTCTTCTTAGAAAGTGTTTTCTAAAACCTAAAGAATGTCAAATGCTAGACAACACAGATAAAACTGAGGGGTCAGCACAGAGGGCAGCTTCTAGGAACATCAGATGTGAGCAAGGTAAATAGTAGCTCTGTTTCTTGTAATTATATGAATTACATGATGTCAGTCCAGCAGAGATCCCCAGAAACCCCTGTTTATTCTCATACTAAACAGTTACCTGTATGGTTCTTATTACTGTCACCAAGAAACATTACCCTTGTTAGATTTCCTGTCATACTGAGGGTAAGGGGGAAATAGATGTTTAGTTTTCATTTCCATGGTTACATTAGTATTAAACAGTAGGGGGAAAAAAAAGTAATTTCCATGGTTACATTAGTATTGAACAATAAGGGGGGGAAAAAAAAGTCTCTGGCTTTTTTTCCCTGCCCTGGTGTGGTGGAAGCCATTTATTATGGTTTCAAAAAGATTTGGATACTTCTCAAATCAGACTTCTGAATAAAACTGCTTTAATTGTGTTGATTTTTTTTTTATATATATATATATATATGTATGTATGTATGTTTGTTTTTGTCCTTGGGAAAAGTGCTTTCCTTTGAAAAAAATTATTTAAGCAAAAACTGAAAAATGATCTACTGACAGCTTGGTGACCACAGATCAGTAAGTCATTAGTTAAAGTTTTCCCAATTTTGTTTTATCTTGGAGAACAAGAAAATGTAGTACTGTCTGTGTTATGATGTTAGAGGTCAATTTCTTCAGAGTGAGTGTAAAATTAATATGTTGGTGTTTTACTTCACAGCTGGGTTATTTATGCTGCTTTCACAGTTATCAAATCTTTGATGCTTATATTCTCCCCAATAATCACACTTGAATATGTGGAAATACCAATATTAGAAGGGTAGGTTTTACAACATATTTTCTAAAGTTAAATAAAATGCAGGGATATAAAAGAGGGGAATATTATTGGTTTTGTAACACTGGATGTAATGAAAAGACCTTGGCAGAAGAAGAGCAAGAGATCTCAAGTTCATTCTCATCTATTATACCTTAATCGCCTCTGACAGATGTTTTCCTAACCTGTTTTTGAAACCTTCCAGTGATGGATATTCCACAACCTCCACAGGCAGCCTGTTCAGTCCTTTACTTTTACTTGAAAGTTTTCCAAGTGTCTAACTTAAATCTTCCTTGCTTTTTCCTGTCTGCAGTAGACCTGGTGAACAGTTTAGTCCCATTCTCATACCAGCTTCCTTCACATTTGAAGAACAAGACCAAGTCTCCCATCTACCTTCTCTTCTATAGACTAAACAACTACACTTCTTTCAAGCTTTTGATCTACTTTGAAGTGTCTTTAAAAAGTTGAGAGACAGGAAAGGAGAATCTGAACAAAAGCCAGTATCTGTGGCAGTTGTGGGGGGTCTTAAGTATGCATGAGTGCAATCTGAATATTGCTTGGGAAGCTTCTTGAGCAGCTGAGACAGTTTGCCTATAATAAAATGTGGCTAGTCAGGCCTTTCCTGACTTGCCTTTCCTTTATCTCCTTCTGTCTCCCTCACACTTCTTTTCTAGAGAAATTACAAGTTCAAGCTGGTATTTTTTTTTTTTTTTTTTTTTTTTTTTTCTCTCTTTAAACTGGAGGGAGAGGCATGGCAAGGGAATAGATTCCCAGGTGAGAAGTTGTTCTTCTCTATAGTGTTTGCGGGTATGGTGGTGTGTTAATTGATTAATTTATTAGTTAGTTGCCTTTATGCTTTTTGAGCCATAAAGTCTTCTGATGGTGAAGTCTGTATAAAACATTTTGCAAGCAGGTATTTCCCTCCTGAAAGTGTAGTCCTTGTGGTTCCAGTCAGTTGAATAGATCTGATAGACAGAACAAGGGAAAGCACTTTTTCAGCATAATAAAAATGTGCCGGTTTGCTTGGGTAGCATAATGCCTCCAAATGTTTTGAGATTGTCACCATATTCATTTGAGTATTCCTAAACTGTCCAACACAAAAAGAAATCAGTTTAATTTATAGGATTTTTTTTCTAAATCCTGGTTTTGACTTCCTCCTCACCCACCCCCCAAGAAACCATCTTAAAAACGGCATGCCTTTGAGGACTGGCAGATGGTGGCTGTTTCATATCTTAGTGTTGTCTTACTTTCTTACTGTGAGTTTGTAAAATAGTTTGCAATTTCAGTTTTCAATATCATATTTTAAATAACCCTCTGGTTCAAATGGAAAAAGAAGAGGAGCAGTTCAATCGCTAGTTTGGTCCTTTGTATGCTATTTATTTTGCTGTGGTAGTTAATCTGCTCCAATAATTCTAATGCTGCTGCTTATGGGCTAACATTGAGCTGCATTAGCCGGTAGTATGTGACCACCAGAGAATTTGTTTCTGGGTCATTGTGTATATTCTTTCTCTTGAATGTCCTTGGCTCTGTTCGTCTTCTGTTACTCAACAGATTTTGTCTCCTACCATGGGATCGGGACAGGAATAGAGGGATAAAAGTAACTAGAAAATTAAGTCAGCATCTGAATAGTCTTATCTTTGAAGTCTTGGAGCAGAAAGACTTCCAGTTCACTTGCTCATTTGTGGTTTGTTTTGCTTCGTTCTGTTTTGTCAGGGTATTGTCAGTTGGTTAGTGGCCTTCTGGTAAGGGTAGGTCACCCATTCTGTCCATAGAATCTGAGGAGGTGGTGCTTGTCCAAAAAACCTTTTATTGTCCTGTCTGTACAGTCTGAACATTATTAATAAAGGTATGAATGACTTTTAAAGGGATAAGTGAGGGAATCATCTGCCCACTGAGTTGAAAGATAAGGTTTCTTTTAAGTTACATTTGCAACCTAGAGATATGATAGTCTGAAATTGATCTATTTTTATGATTATATGCATTAGTGGGGGTCTGTAACAGCAGCTGTTATATTGTGAACATTTGTTGACACTTGCTGTTTCTAAAGAAAATGGCTTTGATACCTTACTGAAATGGGAATTAGATAAATTCCTCTTTGCTGTGTACAGTTTTCAGAAGTCAAATTCCAAAGAAAGAGATCCCTTCTGCTGACCCAGCTTTTACAATTTTTGTTACACTCCACAACTTTGTATACAATTCTTATGCCACTTTTATATAAATTAACAGCCTAGAAACTGTCCCTTGACTTCAAAAACTGCAGAGAGGGAAGCGTAAACTTCATATTAGAAAGCAATATATACTGTATTTAACAATCATCGGTTAAACACAATTCATGTAGAAGAACCGAATCTTCTTTCCTCAGAACATCGGAAAAAACCTGACAGAGATTCTATGCTGGATTAGAGGAAAATTGAATTCCTCTCATAACAGCTTCCCTGGTGTGTTGTCTCATATCCTAATTATCTGAAAGCAGACAGATTCCGAGATGCTTTTTACATTTGAAAGCGGCTGGCAATGCATAAAACACAATCAGAAGTTGCCTCAAGTTAGCAAATCTCTTCTTGAGATCATTTGGTACAATCTTTTGGCATAAAACTACCCATTATAGAAGACTTTTATTTCCATTTCCTTCTCATCAGGAGCTTTCCCAACGCAACTTCAACTGAGCATGAATGAATAGTTTAAAGATTAGTCTCTGACTTCAGGACCCTCGCTCGGAAACGATCCACAGCTATTGGATCTGGTTTCCACCCCAGAGTGTTTCTCAATTACAGTTTAATATACAGCTTTGTAGTGGCATCGTGTTTCGGACTCAGAAGATAAGTGAGCAGATCCCTTCAGCAGCTCAGTTGGCCGGGGCAGCTAGGGGCTGCTCTTCCCACAGGAGTGCGCGGGCTTGCATGTGGCATGCAAGAGGCACTACATTTGGCTTGGTGGCAGCTGCTGTGGAGCAAAGGCCCTAAGTTCACGTTCGTGCTTGTCTGACATTAAGGTTTGAAACCTTCTGCCTGAAGTGCCCTAGTAATTGGTAACAGTCACACACTAAGGAAGTCACCGGTGCCAGCTAGGATATGACACTGAATTGTACACTGGGGAAATTAATCTTTTCTTAGGGGTTGAATTACCCTGTAACGTCACAGTGGGTAAGTAATTTAACATCCGTATGACCACCTATGAAATAATGCTAGTGATAAGAACTAGGCACAGGGGGGTTTTCCCTTTTATGTGTAACATAATTAAATCTTACTGTTAATGCAATGTTAAATTAACAGAGGGAAGAACATGGAGGGGCACAGCTAGAGTTTTGCAAGGGATGCTTAAAGGTAATCCAAAAACCTCTTGATGTTTAACTCTAGTTTAGAATATAGAAAACAACTTGGGCCAAAAATAACCCTTTCAAAATCGCCCTCTTTGGTTTGGGAAGGTAATTTCTGTGTGTCAGCTAGAATAGCTACAAGAGTCAAAAGTGTCTTTTGTTTGCATGGGGTTTGCATTTGATTAATAAGTCTTGGCAAACTGATTTGATTTTCCAAATGTGAAATAAGCATGTAAAATCTGAGCGGTGATTCTCTGTTAATGAGAATTAAATAATTCTAATTTTAAAAAGAAAAAAAACGTGTTAAATATAAGCAGCATTTGCTGTACTGGAAAAAGTGCTACTTTTTTTTTTGTATACAAAGGACATCTCTGTAAAAAATTCTTTTGTTTCAAATCAGTAGAAGATCTGAAATAGCTACGTAATAATATAACACTTCAGCGGTTGTTCATGTCTGTGCTGAAGGAAAGCTGACGTTTTGATTTCAGTTAGCCTTTGAATTGTTACTTTGTGCACTTTATTTAGAAATATTGACAGGTAGTTGCTGTACAGTCTTTCTTCAGAAGTTGTTTTTTTTGTTTTCCCACTGAGAAGAGCGAAGTCTGTCTTTCTTCAGAAGTTGTTTTTTTGTTTTCCCACTGAGAAGAGCGAAGTCTTCATCTACAGAAATGTAAATCTACTGAAAACTTTTTTCTTCAGTAGTTCCTTTCTTTTATCTCCAAATGGCAAAAAAAATACTCTGTATATTTCTACCACAGAAGTTAAAATCGTTGATCCAAACAAAAGCTAGTTACAATACTTAATAGTTATATCTGGAGATTTTTCTAAGTAGGCAAGATGCTTGCTAGGAATTGGAAGTCACTTCGCTCTGTATGTGATGAAAGGAAAGACCTGTGTTTAGAGGCTGATGCCAGGAATATGCAGTGGTAGACTCTACTGGTACGTGGTTTTGAAGTGACATGGAACTGCTGCTGGCTGCTGAGGATTAGCTGTTGTTTAGACAGCCCACTTTAGATTTGAAAGTTAATTTAGGCTTTTCACTCCACAGCTGAATAAATATTTTTCTCTGCACAGGGTAAGTTAGTATCTTCATAGAAGATTTTCATTAAAATGTCGTTCTCCTGTATTATGTGAGTAAATTCAACAATTATTTGTGTGATGAATGAAACTGGGTCCTTGAATGTGCATGGAAGGGTTTTGCCTATGTAAGTAAGACACTGCAACTGCAGGCTCAAAGTTCAGCAATGACTGCTTTTCCCCTTAAAGTTTTCTTTGACAGTTTTGTTGCTCCCCAGTAAGAGATGTTTGCTATTATTCTTGCATTGATTACACACAGACACATGCACACACAAACACGCACATTTTCAGGTTTAATTTTCTTCAGCTTTTATTTGGCCCACATAAAAGAATACCTAAAGTTTCTGCCTCAGTAAATACCAGCAATTGTTAATGCGGTTGTAGTTAGAGAACACTGATTCTTTTGCTGTACATCTGCATGATGTCTGCTGAATGCTTTTGTGAATAAATAATGGTTATTTTTAACGTCAGCACTTGCTCTAACCGGATGATTAAATCCTGTTTTTTCCTTTAGCTGTGTTACAAGATACTACTTTTACATGTAGAAAATGCGACATTAATGTAAAAGTAATAAATTTCAAGATTTATTTTTTTTTTATGACAGTTGAACTATAAGCTACTTAGTGGTCAGGTTTCAGACATTAGGAGTGTTGTGAATTAAAATTGAAACGGGGGATCAATGTTCCTGTGAACTACCTACCATTATTTTGCAGACTATTGCTGGCATAAAATACATTGCTTAATGGTTATTCTTATTTCCAAACTCTTCAAGTTCTTTAAAATGTCTTTTTAGCATCTAGGGTTTTTGACAAGGGTTATTATACTTATTGCTCTGACAGACCCAAAAGAAAAGGATTGGATTTTGAGAGATACTTTTAAAATGTATTTTTGTTCTCTAGTGAGAACTGTCTTAGGGAGAGGGGATAAACATTTCTTTCTTCTTTACCTTTTTTTTAAACTGCTGTGCCTGTTCTTAATTAAGGAGGTAGAGTGAATGCTCACTTTTTTAGGGTAAAGTTTCAAAAACCAATAAAATACCCAAGAAACAGTGTTCTACTTGGTATCAACAGGTAGATTTCAGTGCAGTTATGATTGTTCTTCTTCCATCTGATTTATGGGTAGTTTACTCTGTAGTTATAACAGTAATCTAAAGATTTCACTCCCCAGTAAAATCCTAGAGGGTGAACCACAGTACAGATTCTTCAAGTTCCTGTGGCATATGCTGACCTTGCAGACTTGTCCAGATGCAGCTGAGTCCACTTATATTTCTGAATTTATAGGCATATGTGTGTGTCTGTAATTGTAAAGTCCATCACCTGTCAAGGAAGTTTTATGAGGATACTTTGAGGCCTGAGTAGGAGAAGCTTCTATAAATTAAAAAAACCAAACAAACCAAAAACCTGTCATTTTTTTATGTAAGCTTTCTGTTAAAAGAATTGGACATATTTGGGGTTTGGAAATAAGTGCTTAAGGTCAAAGAAACAAGGTAGCATGTTGTGGGTGTTGCGTCTTTCCCATCATGGGATTTATGTGAGAATTCCATCTGCACGTGGTGATCGTTTACCATAAGATTCTGATAGTACTATTAAAATACTAATGTAGCGGGATCCAAAAGATATCCACTGCTGAAAAAAATACATAAGGCTGTCCAACTGTTTTGGCATATGAGCTGCTACTTAAATTTCAGACTGCGCTATAAAGCACAACCAGATGAATCTCTATTGAACTTCCAGGGGACCTGGCAGATGTAGTGGGTGTGTAACCTGCTGAGGCTTAAGTCAAGCAGTGCAAAGACGTTGCTTTCCTTGAGCCGTTTTGTGAGCCATCCATGTCTATTGAATTACTGGGCAGTCTTCTCAGATTAATAAATTAGGTTACATATAACTTTGTAGACAGTCTTTGTTACTGAAAATTTTCAGTAGCTCCGCAGGCAAAAATTTTGCTACAAACCGCATACAAATTGCTTGTCTTTTGTCTTAACCTGGACAGAACTCCTTGTAGTCATGTCTCTGCTTTGTTTAGTCCTTGGGGTGTGTGCTCAGAGGTGGGAAAGAGGACAAAGTTAACTCGTAATTGGACTGAGGCAAGCGTTGGTAGAAATTTCTCCCTGAATACAAATTTAGCACAAGCTTATAGCCAGGATGTGAATGAAATTGCAAGTACTCTTTAACTTACCTTAACCTTTTGAATGTTGCAGCTGTATTGTGTTAAGATATGATGCAGTTAATTAATATGTTGTGGCATCTACTGAATCTTGCAATGCAAACTTGAACAAAATACTAACATAATTTTTACTTCTGACTATTCAGTGTCTAATGATCTCTACCATACAGATCCAAGGAATCCATTTTAATTCAAATTAAGCCTGTCATAATACTCTTAAAGTAAATTTTATGTTTCTACCTTTATTTGTGCTAACATATGCCTGTCTTACTACTTCATTCATTGCTTCTCATAGATTTGATTTTTGTCTGTCTCATTGATGCTGGGACTTGCTTGTGACTTTGGTACATTGTTCCCTTTCAAGACAGACTTGTCTTCATGTTTAAAAATA
The DNA here is from genome assembly GCF_000687185.1 of Egretta garzetta. Lineage (NCBI taxonomy): Eukaryota > Metazoa > Chordata > Aves > Pelecaniformes > Ardeidae > Egretta > Egretta garzetta. Next base: position 610,071 of record NW_009258309.1, read on the forward strand.
ATCTTTACCGAGTAACTTCTGTTGCCTCAAAATTGGTACCAGTGCATGGGCCTTTTTTTGTGCAATGTTCCATCACATTAAAAAAAAAAAAACCCACCTCTTTCATGCTGCAGTGTTTTTCAATATGAAAAAGTTTGGTTGTGTGTGTTTTTACTATTTACAGCCCTTTAAAATAGGGAGGGGTAGGCTCTTAGGACTACTAAAAGACCTGTCTGCAGCTGGGATTGAGCCTGATTTATCTGGCAGCCAGAAGGCTTGGGCTGTAGTCTCCAGAGCTAGCAAATCATTCCTTAGGGCTGGCATTGCTTCTTGGATGGGCTGTGTTAGACATGTTAGTTGTTTGGAAATCTGCAAAGCAATTATTCTGACTCTCTCGGTGCAAAAGATGTGAGTTGAAATAACATATGGCAGAAATGTACAACTTTGCCTAATAATTTGCTGCTTGGCAAATTGCTTTCAATACTGACTACACAGGAGTTTATAGTTTATGAATACTTTAAAATTGTACTTAAGTCCTCAAAAAAAAAAAAGTAATCAGCCTGTTCAACTGTTTAAAGCCCCAGTTATAGCAGTCACTTCTTTGGGGAGAAGGAGGAAGATAGAATTCTTATGTCTTTTTGCAATTATACATATGGAAAACTGTATTGCTATACTTTACAATACCCTCTTACATTTTGGGCTGTAATTCCATTTTGCTTATATTAAAAAGACCATTCTTTATTTAGCAAAGTACAAGGATAATATTTAAATTTCATTTGGTCTTTTATGGTGCCACACTTCTAGTACCTGGTAAGAGATCACTGATCTAGTACTGAGAGTCAAAAATGAGCTTCCATGATGATTTATTTGATAGTAATTTCTAGATTTTGAGGTTGTACGCTGCAGTTTATCAGTATTGCTCAAAATTTGACAAAAAATACAGTGTTTTTTGTTTTGGGTGGCTGGTTTGGTTTGTTTTGGTTTTTTTTTTAATTGTGCTATCATTGCTAGCTGTTGCTTTTCAAATGTTTGCCATTGTTCTGCCAAAAGTATTTTGGTGGGTCTCCTTTGCAGTATGTGGGGAAAGACCTAGGTGAGCATCTACATTTTAATCATTTACACATATTTGCTTAGGGCCTTAAACCATATTTTTCATTGTGTAAACTTACTTTGATAATGTGAGATTCAGGAAACCTACGTTCTTCTCTCACAGAGCTAACGATATACTTAATTCTGAAAGACAGATGAGCCCGTAGTTAAATCTTAACTGATATGTACCTGCCTTTTCAGTGTGGGTGAAATTTTTAAGTGTAATGGGTTGCACTATGTCTTTTTGCTCTTCTGTAACAAGGAAGCTAGGGCTTTGATTGTGATTAAGTAGTCTCAGGCAATGCAAAAGTTGTATCTAATACCTAAGATACTTGTATTTTCTTTCTCAGCATTGCATTGCTGCATACTGATAACTTAGCCTATTTATATATGGGTTTAAAAGGCACATTTTTTGAAACCTGTTTCTGAACAGCTTCGTGTTCTACTTCATGTTCAAATTGAGAATTTATATTTTTCCACAGATAAAACTGGAACACCTGTGTTTCCAATAAGTAAATATGATTCTTCTCTGTCTTTTGAAGCCCAGAAACATTTAATCTGTTAGCATTGCATTTCCTGAGGAGGAACATTTGGATGTAAAAGCCATGATTGCATTTTACAATGCGTAACAGGTATAAAACCAGTGAAACACCCAACCTCTTGTGGTAGTGATAGTGCATGAAACTTACTGAATATAGCTGATTTCCAAAATGTCCAGGTGAAAGAGTTGTATCACTGCAAATTTATAACTAAATGTTATAGAACATTGCCTCCCTAATGATGAATTGAGAGCTGCTGCTGATCTTCTGTGCTTTAATTAAAGTAGGGCGATGAAGTCAAAACTAAAATTTGATCCCAAGACTAATCAGTCATAGCTCTCCTCATTTTTTTTTTTTAATAGTTTAAATTTTCATAGTTTTGAAAACAAAACCTTAAGACTTTCTACCAAAAATGTGACATCGGGTATTTTGAATCTTAGCCAAAGATATTTACAGCATCAAGTCTAGATTACTTTGTCAGAAGTTAGGAGAAACCTGTAAAAGAGAACTGATTTTTAAAGAACGAATCCCTGTTCTCTGAGACAGGAGAAGTTGGGACAAGATACAGCAGTTTCTTAGTTGCACTGATACTTTGGTTTAGCAAAAGATTACACAGTTCCACTCTTTTTTTTTTTTTTTTTTTTTTTTCTCCTTCTGTTTTGATCTGCTCACTACTGTTCCTTACTTTGCAGAATGAAAAGGTGTGATGTGAGATTCTTAACTCTGATTCGCTGTGTCCTGACAGTTCATAGAAGTGCAAGGCATAGGAAAGCAGAATCTGGCAAACAGCTGGCATGTTCTGTTATATTTATGGGTTTTTGTAAGATTATCTGCCAGAAATGACCATACTCAAAAAAGATGCACAGATAGAAGTCTTTGAACACACTTCTTGCAGAAACAAAGTGATTGTTGATACTTTCTGTCTTTTACAGAACGTAGAATACTTTGCTATAAAGTTGGACACAGTAAAGCATCTTGAGACATCTCACAGAAGAAGGGGAGGAGTTTAATTTGAAAGCTGCTTGAGACTTAAGACCAAAAGGTTAGGAAGAGGAATTGCCATTAAATATTTTTCTATAGTTTAAATTAACAAACTTTGTTTAGCATTGAAGAAATTACCTTTATGTTGTTGATAACTTTTAGGATAAGGCTGACCCCACTGGTTCTGCTTCATAATGACAAACTTTTAATTTGAGCAGAGCATCTCAATTGAAAAGCAAACATGTCTTTTTGCAGACTTCAGTTTTCTCCGGTAGCAGCTCCTTGCCTTATCATAGGTTTTGGTTGGTGGCTAGTCATAAACATTGCATTCTCTGTAAGGTGTATGTTTATGCTGTCTCAGCCATCTTGTGACTTCTATGTACTCTTTGCTAAAGATTGGTAGAATTGGCTTTACTGAGGAAATACTTGATTCGTCCATAGCTAGCACAAAGCAAAGAGCAATGACGGGTCAGAGCAAAGCAGCTGTGCAATGAAGAATGCTGCCTAGATGTGGTGAGCTGTGGAAGGTTGCCCTCTTATTGTGGAGGAGTTAATACAGATGTGGGAGAGGAAGAGAGGAGAAGCAGGCAGTTGTGATTTTGTTAAGGTTTACATCATTTGAAACAAAATTTGGCAACTTTCTGTCTCAACACATGCCCAGGGTGACCAACTGAACCGCACATGACATTTGGTTGTTTTGCGTTAAGGCCCATAGGAAAGAATGAGAAAAAGAAATAAGATGCTTGTCACCTAAGAAAGCATGAATTGAAAATGCTGAAGTAAAGGTGCATCATCATGGATGTACTCGATGCATACCTGGGGAACATGTTGATCTGTAGGCAGTAAGCCTTACTAAGCAGCCTACAGGTTAGATCTTAGTAATCTTACTTTGTGTGTTGACATAAACAAAGCATCACAAGGAAAAGCTGAGAACTTCGAAGTACAGAGCTTTTTTAAATCTCCAGCTGGAAAAAGGAATGCTTAGAAGTAATTATTTTAGGTTTTGGGAATCAGTTGTCTTCCAATTTCTGTTTTTTTGTTAAATGATTGCTTTTCCAATAGTGAAAAGTAATTGGTTCCATGTTCAGACTATGGATAGATTCCAAAAACAATCTTTAGAGTTTAAGTTTTAAATCTTGTCAATAATTTTATGGGGGAGTTTGGCTTTTTCTTGCTTTTAAAAACAGAGAATATTCATATTGAAGAGTAAGCTACAACAAGGTTTATGTTTTTAGCATCTTGGTGTGTTCACTTTTTGATCTGGATATATTCTAAAGTCTAGTCCAATGTTGATAAACCAATATTTGTAAAACGTAGAAATTTGGGGGTAATTTGTACTACATGAGAAGTCTTGATTTATTATAGAGAGTTTGCCACTTTGGGGACTCTTCCACATAACGTGTTCTTGAGAAGCAAAGTAGAATGCCTTTTTTTTCCTGTGAGGGTACTGCAGCTATTTAAAAGACTGCAGGAGGCAGTGCTTTCTGGTTTTTTGGTTGGTTTGTTTTTGTTTTTTTTTTTTCCTAAAAAAAGGCAACTCTTTTAATCAGTAAGTAGAATGATGAGAAATTAAACAGCTTTTATGTGTTGATATGTAACTTCATGAATAACTGCAATAACTTTCATTTGAAGATCAAGTTCTGTTAGAGTGGAGCAAGTGGGTTTGGAGCAGTTCTGAATGTCTTGCAGGTAACAAAGTAGTCCTCAGAGGTCTGGGATTGAACAGTTTTCCTTAGCTGATCAACCAAGCAACTTCAGAAGGTTACCCTTTTCAGAAGGTCTGAATATAGCTACTCCTTACTTGTTTGTCAGAACTGTTTCTTGTTTGAAGGGAAAGCAGCTCATTAGGCACAGTTGTATGAAGTGACTTTACTTTCAGTTGGCCTCTGGAATGTTTTGTGCAAACCAGGTCAGAATGTATTCCTAATAAGATATGATTATGGTTTTTAAGCTATATTATTCCTGGTTTTCTTTCCTATTTTTAGTTTGTGTATCACCAATAGGAATTGGTTGGTTGAAGTTTGGGTTGGGTTTTTTTTATTTTTTGTGTGTGGCATGGGGGGGTGTCAGGGTAATAGCAAAGGAAATAGTGGGAAGGTTAAAAAAAAATTCAAAAAAATCATTGACTGTAACTTTTGATTGTTGTGGTGCTAATGTTTTTAACATGTTTTGTGGTTTATGATAAAGAGTGGATCTTAACTTTTTTTTTTCTTATGTGCCCTTTTTAGATACAGTTTTATCACCCTTCTGTATAGGTTCCTGGGCCTGTGCAGCAGGTCATTTCAGTTTGTTGGCTCTTTATATTAGTATCGGAAATACCTATTCCTTTGTGTTATTGTTACAATACTAGGTTTACAGAAATTTATTTGACAAGTGGGAAAATGTCTACCCATTGTAATCATGTAACTTCATTTCCAGATCTTCAGTTCATTAGCCAACTTGGCTAAAACCTATAAAATGTACCAATTCTATTCGCTTTGAAGTTTTAGTAGCATTTCTGTTGTTGTTGGCAAAGTTTCCACTGTTAGTATTGTAAGTTCCCCTGAGAGAATATGTAGCTTGCAAGAAATCTTACTGGTATGCATACAGTAATACCCCAGGCATTGTATTATGCCGTGTTGTGCCATAATAGTTTTATGTCTATTTCCATTTGATATCTAAATCAGTAACTTACTGGAATCACTGTTCTCCTTTTTAAACCCCTCCATTTTCAGACTGCACATGAAACCAAAATGGTTTTCTTATTAGCAGAGAATAATTTGAATATTAAAAATCACTTCAGTTGTCCTGGAGAGATGATTTTACTGCTTTTTTTCTCCATGAGGGTTTCTTTATTTTAAAAGAAAAATCTGTTGTGCATGAGTGGACGGTGTGATGGCAGTAATACTCTTGCATCTTTAAGCAAAGTCGTGTGTGTAAAGCAGACTTCAATTGTATTAGATCGCAAAGAATGCAAGATGTTCGTTCATTCATCACTTCTGCAGGAGTAATATACCCCATGCATCAGCTGACTACTGTAGCTTTCTCTGTCTTTGGAATTTTACTTTGAGAACTTTTAATTACACTATTTCCAATTCATTGTCTTTTGTCTCTTTTTCCTTTTTTTTTTTTTTTTTTTTTTAATTTATATAGCTGTGGAGAGTTGAGTTCCTTGTAATAAAAGGTCAGATATCAAACGGAAGTTGATACTGAGAGTGCAGCAAAGGTGGTATGTTGCCACTGCCATGAGCATGTTGTATCTGTTCGTCTTGCTTAGGGACATGGTTTAGTGGTGGGATGGCAGTGCTAGGTTAACGGTTGGACGTGATGATCTTAAAGGTCTTTTCCAACCTAGACAATTCTATGATTCTATGATCTTTCAGTTATTTCTAAACCTGTTTTGTCTTCAGCATGGCTTTTGTTGCAAATTGCAACAGAAAATATTCATATGTTAAAACAGATTTAGGTCATGGTGTCAGAATAATCTTGCAATAAAATGGGAAGTTTTCTGCCAATTTGATATGAGAAGAGGCATTTTTGGGCTCTGATAAATTTAAGGAGCAAATGCATGCATCTGGATTGCCGTTTTCTCACCAGTTCTTCCTTTTGTTGCAGTTGATGGGCAAATTCACAGGAATTACATCACCCTTGCTTGTGAAGATCTGCAAGGTGTCTTTTCTTCCCACCTATACTCAGTTTTCTTTCCTGATTTACAGATGAGGCAGCTGTTAGTACAGATTCTTTCTTCATCTGGATACGGAGTGGGAGGCTAAAAGCACAATCTGCTGCAGAGACGGGTGACTGTAACTGTATTTCATCGTTCTGTTGCATTTGAGCTTCAATGGTTTGACACAAATGTTGCAGAGAAGGAAGTAGGCCAAATTTGGTAGCTTTCAAAAAGTAAGGGCTGTACGCAAGGCATAGCTGGTTTCTGGAAGATTAGAGGAACCCAGTAAAAGGAGTTTAATATCCTAAAAGAAGGTTAGACAGCATTTATTTGTGCTCTTGCCTTTACTGGTCTTTTGTGTTTCCTGCTTCTTTAATTTGTTACCTGGGTGCCTGGCCTTCTACACTAGTGGAAACAAACTAAGACAATCGCAGTCAGTGCTAAAATAACTCCGAAGGTGTAAACCTGCAATAAAAGTTATATTAATCCAAGATGAGTAAGAATACTGACGAATTCTGCTTATAAGTAAAAAAAATTAAAATCTTAACTTATGCACAACCACAATGTATGAAGTATTCTGAATAAATTTATTAGAAAAGTTTGGAAATTTTTGTGGGTTGTTTCTGTTTTCTTAATCTCAATAAAATTCTGTGTACGCTTAATAAATTTTTCAGCTAAAAAACAGGATGCGGGGTTCTTCTGTCCAACCTTTTCCCTTTTATTTCCCTTTTTCCCCTGATTTATTCAAACCTTTCTTTCTCAGAAGGTGGAATTTTTTGTTTCTTGAAGGAAGAACATGTTTTCTGCAGCTGGGAAGAAAAGTAGCTTTTCTTCCAAAATACTTGAAAGCAGCTGTCAAACATCAGATTCCATTTAATGTTGCTTTTTGTTTGGGCTTTGTGTTAGGAGGTGGGAGTCTAGCTTGTTCACTCAGCAAATTTTCTTATTCAGCAACTGATTTTTAGAACTGCTTCATGTGGTAAGAAATGGTAGTGTTATTACATTAAGAAGTCGTTAATTTTAGACTGTCTATTGCTTGTCTAGGTTTTTAGCCCGTTTCTTGGTAAAGATGGCAGCCAACAATGCAGTGCTGAACAGACTGGAGCAGAAGGGTGCAGAGGCTGATCAAGTTATTGAATACCTCAAGCAACAAGTTGCTCTGCTCAAGGAGAAAGCTAGTAAGGAATTATCTATCTTATGATAAACTTGTTAACCAGATGGTTAACATTAAATGCTCATAGGAAAAAATGAGAACATGGACAACTTCATTGGTGCTGTCAGCCTTTCAAGTGTGTTTCAAGTTCTCCAAGATAAAGCTTGTAATAGTAGCACCGCTTCACTGTCTTGTGGTTTGTGGGGGTTTTTTGAAGCTGCTTATTCTGAAATAGAAAAAGCATGAATGAGGAAGGATTAATGACACAAACAGATGATGGAAATTTGATGGGACACGATTCTGTTGGGGCGGGGGGGAGCAAGAGAGTCAGGAAGAGCATGCATTTGCCTGAATGTGTTACTGCTTTTTCACCACTATGGGATTCTTTCAAGAGTATCATACCTTCAACTTTGATATTTTGTACATGCTGGTATCAGTGAATTAAGGTGCTCTGTATTACAAACATGTTCAAGCTTTTTCTAATAGGTTTCTTGGAATTTTTTCTTGTGAGTCTGTTTAGGGGACTGAGAAGCTAGTATATTGAGAGGCAACTCGAGTACATAAGTACTGTAAAAAATGGCTATTTCAACAAAAAAAGGATTCCAAAATATTTCTGATTATACACTCCTTGAAAGTTTCCACTTTTTTAGTGTTTGGCTTACCATGTTTCACTTTTCTCTAAAAACAAAACCTCTGTTTGCCAAATGCTAATTATTGAAACCTGCCATTTTTAATACCGTGTCAACTCTAGTCTTGCAGGCATCTCTCCGAGAAGAGAAGAAACTCCGTGTGGAGAATGCTAAACTGAAGAAAGAAATTGAAGGGCTGAAACAGGAGCTGATCCAGGCAGAAATTCGAAATGGAGGTGGGGAAAAATGTGTTTTCCTCCTACAACATAGATCTAGTTAGTTTTGATCATATTTTGAGTATCTTACTACTTCTTGATTTTTATCTTTTTGTATGTGACTCTATGGCATTTCTTAGAAATTCTGGGTTTTCCTAGGTTCCCTGCCTATGACAACTTAATTCCAACATTTTAGTAAGCTACGAGCCTAACAGGTACATATGCCAAATCTTAATCAGACACGAAACTGTTTTTTTTATATGTTTTTGTACTGTGCCTTTCATAATAAGCCCTGAATTTGGCTGATGACAATGAGTCCTTATAATACCTTAGAAACTGATGAATGTCTAACACTTTTTGATACTCTGACTAATTAATCTAGCATGACATGAAAATCAAGCCATAGTTCAACATGCAGATGGGCAGTGACTTACTAGAAAATCTGTCATGATATAAAATTAGAAACAATGTGTTTTGAATTTTTGATTCCATGCTTTAGTACGACCAGCTTTTCATTGCACCGTTGTTTCTTCTTTGCACTCCTCTGTGTAGCTGTTCAGCTTCCGCCATTGTTATATAATTCATACTAAAAAAGAAAGGAAAAAAACCAAAAATGAAGTGTTTTGGATCCAGTGTGTCACCTTTACAATTATTTCCCAAGAAAGCCCCTTCTGCCCTCAACAGCTATTACTATTTTTACTCATGCTGTCAGTATTCTAAATTGGGTGAGATAGTATCCAGTGTACCTGGATGGTAGCATTCAACTGCACTGAATGTTTTACTGGTAAAACAACACATTCAGTCTTTAAAAAGCTTAGCATTTTATAAATGCAGACAATTCTTTTTCTCCTTTGGGCATGAATAAAGCCCTTTCATATACTAAACCAAACCATTAGTTTATATTTCTCCGTTGTCTGTTAGTCTGCAGCAGTTCTTGACAGGTATAGGATATTTCACAGAGTCTCTGTTCAGCTTGAGAGAGAAGTCTCAAAGTGTATGATTTTTTCCAAGATGGGAAAGGACTAGGAAATTGGTATTTGGCTTGACATGCATCTTTCTTTATTTAGCTAGTTTATCTAAAAGGTTGTAGGACTAAATTCAGATCTTTTCTTTTGAAGTAAATTAGTGTATGTTAGCTTTGATAGTATTAAGTAGTTGAGCACAGGAATTTGATGGTCACAGAACATCAAAAATGTCACTTGAGATATTTTGTTGAAAATCTGAGAAACAAAAAGTCTTTCTACAACTAGCAAGCAAACTAGAAAGCAAGTGGTTATTGGTACAATAAATCTCAGATTCAAAGTATTTTAAAAAATTGTTTTTAAGAATATAATTTGTGCAAAACACTTTAGTGTTGAAGAGGGCAGGTATCAACAAACATAGTGCAGTTCTTCAGAAAAGTGAATAAATGTGTCAAGTATAAGAAGCAGCATGTATGTAGAATGGGGAACTGTGTAACAGTGACACTAGAAGGATTTGTCAAACAGTAATTAATCGTAGAACAACCCAGGTTGAAAGGGACCTTGAAAGATCATCTGGTCTAAGCTTTCTTGGGAAAGGGAGCCTAGATAACATTGTCTAGTGCACTGATGCTTACCCCATACAATGATTTGGTAAAAAGCCTTAATGAGATTCTTGAGAAGAGCAGAATGTAGAAGGGAGGTGATTTTTACACTTTCACCTGGTAAGATTGATAGTGAGATGATGTCCAGAATTCTGTGTCAGCAGTTTAAAAATAAATACAAAGGTAACGTGGAGGATTTAGGGAAGGGAAGTGAGAAATCCACAGATCATTTTAAGGCTGCAGGTGGTTTCTTAGAATGTGATTATTCAGGCTCAGTTTCTCCAGTTAACTAGAAAAAAAAGAGTTGAGGAATGATCTGACTACAATATAAAAATGATTTTATGTGTAGCAAATTACAGAATAGTCTCCAGTATGACAAGAGCTAGTAGCTAGAAACTGAAACTAGATGAACACGAAGGAGAAGTAAGGAGGTAGTAGCAAAGAGAACTAGATGTTGAAATAACCTACAAAAAAAGGTGGTGTTTGCTTATATGTTTTCTTGTGTTCAGCATTTATGTTGGAAACTTAAAATGTCATAGTGTTCAAAGTTCTGGTACCCCTTCTAACTTCTGTGGTTTTGAATTCAGTGAAACAGATCGCAGTTCCTTCTGGTACAACCGTTTCTACAGCTTCGTTTTCAGATGATGTTCCACAGCCTACAGCAGTCGCATCATCTACTGGTTCCAAAGATGAAATTAAAGGTGAAGATGAAGAAAAGAAAAAGAAGGAAAAAGTAGAAAAAAAAGGTACTTTGGTTTTCTTAGCTGTGGTAGATATTTAAGGCATTTAATTTATGCAAGTGCTTTTATATAATTTTGGGCAATTAGATTACAATTAGGTTAATAAAACTAGTCACCTATACAATAATTAAAGAGAAACTGAAATAATACCGTCAACATAGTTAAATACACAAGGTCATTTCGAAGACCTCAGTTCTTCTCTTCATGACATTTCTCTACAATAGTCTGGAGCCAAAAAATCAGCTTCTAGCATCCTTTCAGCTTCTTTCACTTTAGAGAAATGAAGTCTTGTCATGAAATAAGGGAA
>NW_009258309.1:620980-637124 GCF_000687185.1 Egretta garzetta
AGCAAAACATATCTGTACACAGCATACATACAGATGCACAGAAAATATCCATTTCAATGCCACAGTTTAAGGATAGAACTGCACTCCTCTGGCCAGTGTCGGAGTCAGCCCAGAATCAATATCCAGAGAAACCTTACAGATGGAAGTTTGCAAGAAGTGGAACTAAGAATGGGAATGACAGAAAGCAAGGGGATTTGAGATACCTCATAATTTTGTCGATTTCAAAAGTGAAAACCAATTTTACATTCTGGTTACTTCGATTGTTAAATTCTATACCTATGATAGATGTTGAACTGCACAGAAATAGCCTGTTCAGGTCTTCTATTTAATGTTCATGCTATATTTCACCTTTTTCCAAATGCAGTGACTGGAAGCAAAAAGTCAAGTAGATTGCTTTCTGAATTTAAGCTACTTATCCAAGATGAGGGGAAATACAATACAAGAAAGTTTTATTTTTCCTTATCAACTGAATACTTGCTCTATAGCTACTGAATACTTGAAGAAAACAGTTAATTGCCTGATATGACATGTGGCTTCTGCTTTTACGTTTACAGTTCTGTGGAATATTGACGTGTCAAAGGCTGCAGTCAGTACACCAAAAAATATAAGCCTTCGTACAGCTCGCCAGAAAAATCAGAGATAGAGTGGCCTGTCAGCATAATATCCAAACTCTGAAAAGCTGTAGAAATCAATTCATAGCAAATTAGTAATAATTTGCAAAAGAGAATGGTTGTAAAATGAGTTTAAGTTACAAGATAGACACCTGTACTTTTGTGCAAGTGTAACAGTTGTATCTTTTTTCTGTTGAGAGAGTTTGTTAAACAGAAGTCAATACAGACAGCTAAAAGAAAAACAGGAGGAAAAGGTGTTAGGAAACCTACACACCTTTCTTCTACATGTTCTCCCTGATGCCAAAAACAGTTTATGCTATCTGCGTTATGTCCTTTAGCCAGTACTTCCTCTTACCCATACAATTTCACCAGTGCTGACATGGGTATATCTGACCAATTCTGATGGAATCTTCACTGCCTGTAAGAATTTTCCAGGAGGGGGGGAAAAAAAGCAGCATACTTAGAAGATTTAGCACCATTCCTTTAGCATTATGTTATGCTACTATCACTTGCAAGGTATTTTGCTGAGTATTTGGTAATTTTACAATTAGATTAATAAAACCCAGTCAGAAACACTAGAGCTCTTTATTTGTCATATATGAACTGAAATATTTTTGAAGAGCTGTTGCTTATGTTAAAAAAAAATACTGCTTTTTTATTACTGAATGTATTATTTAACTTCAGCCCTGTACTAGAGCAATGATAAATCAATCAAATTGCGTGCTGTGTCTGCTTTTCCTTTTTTGCTCCCTAAAGAAGGGAGTTTAGTTTACAGTCATACATAAGCTATCTGGGATGAAAAACAGAATATGCTTATTTTAAGTAAGCACTTCTCGGACATTTCTTAATCCCTCAGAGATTATAGTTGTTAAACAAATCTTGACTGTCTTTTAAACAGGGCAGTCTTATATACAAACTGAATATAACTTGCTCATCTTGAAAAGAATATCTAAATAAGCAGCTGTGTATTGGGAGTGTTGCTTCACTGCTGTTTTATACTATAGAGTATGTATGGGTGACAATAAACCCTTGTCACTTACATACATGTTAGCTACACTTAAAGTTCAGGATGATTTCACTTTACAAACAATAAAACACCTCTGTCCTAAGGTGGTAATTATTATTAGTAACAATCTAAATTGGGGGGTGTATGATGATACTCCACCGGAAACTAGAAATAGAGGTGCTACCTCTTGACTCTTTGTGTTTTACACTGGATTTACACTTAATTCTGAGATTGTAGCTTGCTTTTCCCTTGCAATAGTAATATGTATATATAATTTATGCTTTTTTTTTTTTAATATTTATTTCATGAATTAAACTTTCTTTAATAGGTGAAAAGAAGGAGAAGAAACAGCAGCCAGCTGCAGGAAGTAGTGATGCAAAACCTGTAGATGTTTCTTGTCTGGATCTTCGTGTTGGCTGTATTATTACTGCTGAAAAGCATCCAGATGCAGACACTCTGTATGTTGAAGAAGTGGATGTTGGTGAAGTAAGCCCAAGGACTGTTGTCAGTGGTTTAGTGAAACATGTTCCTCTGGATCAGGTATTGACAAAATTATTTACTAATAGCTTTTCCTTTCCTAAAGTATCTTAAGATGTTCATTTGTTTATGGGATATGTTTTCATTCTGCTGGAAGACTTTTACAGTCATGAAAATAAAAATAAAGTGCAAATGGAAGTAATGCCTAACAACATTTGCCAGAAAATGGTGAAGTACCCTTACTCCAAATCAGTTCTTTTCTGTTTGCAGCGCTTCTACCCTGGGATCCTATTCTGACTCCTCTGTGATGCCATTGGTACACAGTGGACTCCTAAACCAAACAGATGTGACTCTCCTTTAGGTTTCCTCATATGTAGTAGAGAACGCAGAATACCTTTTTTTGCTGTCACCTGAACTTTTGAAACCTTTGCCTTCCGTCTCTCTTTATAGCCTGCTGAAGTGTTTGGCATGGAGTAAAGCAAAGAGCATGTAAATTTAACTTAGCTGGCAGTGAGTGGCTTAAACAACAGTGGAATACAAAATCCATATTTTTACTTCCTTGTCTGGAATATAGTCTGCCTCTAGGCCTTTTTAGTTGATACACTTCTGTGTTTGACATGCATGGTTTATTGTATGTCTTCGGAACAACCTGAAACTTCAAGATTACATTTTCCTTTAACAACTCTTCTAGAGGGTTACTGGAAGGGAGGAATTGACTGAAGGCTGCTTCTAAATTCAAATGCAAGCTTGGCAATTAAAGCTATGTTGTATAGAGTAACTGCAAAACTGGTCGTGAAGGAATTGATCTTTGTGCGAAAAAGCTACATTTACTGAAATGCCTTGTCAATCCCTATTCATGCCCTGTCCCCATGGTAAGACTGCATTTGCAGGAAGCAATTAAAATTGTGATTGTTGTTTTTATGATACAGAAAGTTATTGAACTGGAAAAAAAGACTGAACGCAATAACTGTTGTGCACTGATCACCTGATAAGTGTCCAGTTACTGGATTTGCTGTGGGCAAAAATGCAAATCGCTCGGTTTTAGTCATCAGCTCTCAAGAAAGTGTGTAGAAAAAACATCATGGAAGCCTTTCTATGTATGGTTGCAGTGTTTGTGGTGATTTAGCAGTGTTTGAGGCTCTAGAATTTGTATCATCTGATTTTACTTTTGGTTAGGAAGGATGATGTGCATCTTCATTAACATTTCAGTATGCAGTGCAAGTTATTTGTGGGTGTGAAAACTTCTTGCATGCCCACTTTATATGTGGTACATCGTGTTTTTGTGCACCACTGACGGTGGTGAAGCCAAGTCAGAAGTTGCACCCTCAAGTGTTGTGTATAGATAGATACATGTGTCACCAGTAACAGGGATATATGGTTCTAAAGCTTAAGGTGGACCATGCCAATGCTGAGCTCTTTCAATAGCAGCTGGGGACAACTGGAGAACACTTTGAAATGTCATCAGGAATTGACAGCTTTTCTGCTACTGTATTTGGCTTTTTGAAGTGGATCTCTGTGTGCTCGTAGCATCAATACCTGTCTCAGGCAGTCATTCTGGAAATTCAGACAATTCTCAAGTGCCGCTTTTATTACCTCCTGAAATCCCCTTTAACCTAGGAGATCCTCATGTCAGTGATCAGAAGTGAAGGACAACAATGCAGAGCATGTATCTTAAACTTAGCAAGAAGAAGAGAGGCCACCATCAGCCTCCAGAAACACTATCCTTCAACCATTCTTTGTGAGAGGATGCATTATAGCTGTATCTCTTATGAACTATATAGACTCATTTTTATAGCCGTAACTTTTTCATTCTACTTAGATGGCTTCATCTTTTTTTAGATCATTGTTTAAGGGTTAGTGTTGTCCGCCCAGGAATTAGCAAATGGTACTGGAATTCATATTTCTTATTCTTAGATAGAATGGTGATTATATTCTGTATACATACTCTCGATCTTCTGATTTTCTTTGTCTAGTCTGCAGGGAGAACACGTTTCTATAAATCATAAAGAACAGTGACTGCCACATGACTGTAAACTTCCTGACACATTCCGTGTAATACAGGACACCTTTCTTAAAGCAAACCATTTTTTTCCTCTGCTTTTGTAGCATTACACCTTAAGGGTATATTAATGCTGCTGTGTTTCTTTTCAGACATGAAACAATTATCTATGTAACCAAGCTTGTGACTTGTAAATTATGTTTGCTGGCAGACTTATGATCCAGACAAGCATGTAATAAATTGAGGAGGGCTTTTTGTTGCTGGTGGCACTGCAACTCTTGTTGGTTTTGACTCATACTCACTAGCCATTGCAGTCTGTCACAGTATCTGACTTTGAGATATAGAGGGGTAGTTAGTTGATAATTGGTTATATAGGTAACTTCAAGGATTACCTAAGAAAAAGATCAGTTAAACATTTGTGTTTCAAGGATAAGGTCTTGATTTTTCTGTATGGTAAACTTCAGGATTAACTTTTCTGTGTTTTAGTTTGTTTGCTTAATTTCTTCCACCTCATCCCCCCCCTCACCTGGTTTCATTCTACCAGCATTTGGGAAAATGCATTGTTTTATTCTGAATGTGAAGTTGCTATGTGTCCAACCATAGAAACTGCAACAACTGAAACTAAATCAGTTTCTCATTAGTTGGGTTGTCAGTTTTGAAGTTCCTGGATTTCTGAAATAAAAGACTGGCTCTTTGGAAGGCCAGTAAAGCTTGTTACTCTTTCAAGGAGATAACATTTGAATTTCCTTTGCTTATTCTCAGTTCATTTATGTATCAAACACCTCCTGAGATGCCAAAGCCTTATCTGTTCCCTGTAGACCTAGACTTGCTTCTGTTTGTCCTTTTAAGTGTAGAGATTTGTGCTATTTTTAATGAGAATTTGCTTTACTGGGTAATAACACATATCCAGAAGGAAACATACCCTTACTGTCTATCTGTGTCACCTTCAGCTGCTTTTCAGTAACACTCTGTATTTCTGATAGAACTTTTCATGTACTGGGAACAGGAGTCAGGCTTCTTCCCCTCCCCCTTTATTTTTTTTTATTTTATTTCTGCCCAATCTTATCTTTCTGTCAGGAGCCCCACTCCCCCCCCATTTATATTTACAGTTACTTTTGAAAAACTAGATGTGTTTCTTTTTTTCCTCTAATTTATGGGATTACAGAGAGTAGCCATCAGTAGAATTAGTGGATCTGACTCTTTGTAGCTGATATATTTCAGGGTTTTATTTATCATTTACTGTAAAAAGATCTCATAAGAGCAATACAGCTAGAATGATACCCCAACATTGAGTTCCTTGATGCTTCATAAACAATTATTTGGGGGAGGGGGACTAAGTAGGCATGAATACAGAGGGGTTTACTACTGTAATTGAAGCCATGTTTTCTGGAAACCTTAGAGTAAGTCCCTTCTATAAAAATTAGCACAACCAGTTTAAAAAAAAAACCAAAACACACACAAAACCAAAAACCACAAAACCCACAACTAAAAACTTCTGCATTGTTGGGAAGCATTTATTTAGGTCTAGTTTCTTTTTCCCTCTATACTTGGGGAACTGTCATTTATCTGAAGACAGTTTAAAAGTTGAGCCACCTATAATAAAAAGGAAAAAAAAAAACCCAACCTTGAAATAGCAGTGTTCTGGTTTTGGATGACCATCTTGGGGTGGGCTTTTCTTTTTGGTTTATAAAAATATTTATTTAACCTTGTGGGTTTTCTTACCATTTATTTGTGAAATCAATGCACATATCTTAGTATTGGAGCAGTTTTTCAAAGGCGTTTGAAGATACTTCCTAGTAAAAGTGATGGGATGATGTGTATGTTTGAAATGTTGATAAATACTTACTAATTTTGTCATAGTAAGCAATTTATACAGAAATCTCATGCAATATATGTAAACATTTGGCTGACTGTGATTGGGGAGAAAGGAATGATATGATGCTACTTTAGTTTTCTTTCCTGTTAGTTTGATGAAGATGATGATCTCCATTTCTGTACTAAGGCAGTCTGGTTTTGTCAATTGTATAATCTGTAATAAAAAAAAAATGCTCTGAAATCTAGAAAATTTTCTCCAGATTGTAAAATCTAAAGTTGAGTACCAAATGCAGAAATCTTGTTTCTTTTGTTCTGTATATCTATTTACTAATTGTTATTCAGTGCTAGATAATGCCTACAACTTGCATTATAGATCTGCCAACATCTTACAGCCATTTCTTGTGTTTTGGGTGATTTATATCCATAGCTATAACTTAAGAAATGCTCAGTCAATGGGCTGCCTTGAAACTTACGCAAGATCAACTTTTCATTTTGACTGCTTCATTTTGGAGATTTATATCTTGCTTTTTAAAGTGTTCTACTTGGAAAATATGCAATATTCAGAATACTTGATCGTATGAGTTTTATTAAGTATTAATCCTGTGGTTTTGTTTAAAATTTATATTGTAATGTAGAAAGCCTGAAATCTAGAAATGTGCACATATATATATGTGCATTAGGAGTATGGGAATTAAGGCTTCCTCACTTTCTGTCTGTCTCTTAAGAATGTTCTGGGTTTAATTTTTATTCAGTTTGAAAGTGTGGTTTGTGTTCTAGGCTAAATTGTGGCAGTTTCCCCTAACAAAGTATGTTTCCCCTGGTTTACTATTATAATTTTAATAAAATAAAACAACAAAGGAAGAAACAGGGTTTTACAGTTTTGCTCTAACAAATTGCAGTGCACAGTATAGACAGACATTTTCAGTGGTTTAAAAAAAAAATTAAAGCTTTTAAGTTCAGTAAGATAAAATGTAAGATTCAAGTGAGCTAATCATGTAAAACACGTTTATGCTTCCAGTACACAGTCTGAAATTTTTATCTGTGAGCTAGTCTAATTTGTAGAGTGGGGGGTTTTTTTGTTATTGTTCTTATTAAATGGAAATTGCTTGGTTAATAGTGCTGTACTGAAAGAGAACTGAAGTGGTGATCTAGAATGAGTAAAGGTGGAATGTGGGTGAAATGCATCACCTGGTTTTTGGATTTCTGAATTGGACATTTTGTATTTCCATGTGTGTCACAATTCAGCATTTACTCCATTATTCACTGGCCGACTCCTTAAGCGATTTCAATGTTGCTTGTTACTGGTGTGCAGGCATTAAAATTGTGCTTCTGTTGCTGTATGCTTCTCTCATCCATGTTAAGGTCTCTTCAGTGTAATTCTTTTGTTATAATGAAATAATTAGAGTGCCCCAAAGCATGTGGCATTTATGTACTCACATCTGTCTGTTTTCTCCTCCCAAGATGCAGAATCGGATGGCAATACTACTCTGTAACTTGAAGCCTGCAAAGATGAGAGGAGTAGTATCTCAAGCAATGGTGATGTGTGCCAGCTCCCCAGAAAAAGTGGAAATTCTGGCTCCTCCACCTGGGGCAGTACCTGGGGATAGAATCACTTTTGAAGGTTTTCCTGGTAAGTAGGTATTTGGGAAATTGGAGGAAATGGATATGTCAGGTGCTCTTCCCCTTAATGAAGGTGTCAGAACTTTTTGGGTTTCGCTGGGTTGTGGTGGGTTTTTTGGGGGGTTGGGGGTTTTTTTGGTGGTGGGGTTTGGTTTGGTGTTTTGTTTTTTTTTTGAGGAAGGGATGGAGAGGATTGGAGGGGGTAGAAATCTCCTATTAATGAGAGCAACTTATAACATTCAAAACACCATGGGGTTTGGGGCTTTTTGTTTATCTGGGAGGAAATTACTTTTTGGATCTCCAAAGACAGACATGGGACTTCTTCCCACTTAATTAAATCAATAAATCCATAATTTTTTCAGAATATAAATAAGAAAATAATAAAATCTAAACTTTCTCAAAAGGTGATTTTCATCCATTTTCCCACTTCCTCTACCTCCCACTCACCTACAAAAATTAATTTCTGACCCTTCATATTGGGAACTCAAATACGCATCACAGATGTAGCGTGTTGGTGAATGCTTGCTTCCCTCCTACCCAAATGCCAGTTCGTTATTCTCACAAGCTGAAAGGGATACGGTCAGATTCAGCTTCTCCTGTTGCTGTCTTTGTTAGCACTGTTATTTTGTTATCTCTATCATGGTTTTAAGGTTTTTTTCATCAGGAGGTGCTGGTCCACTATGATTCCAGTAAGAAAGGCACTTAAACTCTGTAAAGTATCATTTAAAATGCTATTTATTAGAGCTGTCACCGAAAAGACAGAATAGTATAAATAATCTTGCGTTGCACGGATGATGGGAACCCTGAGATGGTACAGCATCAAACAGGTTCCTGACCCATGTGCAGCATGCTGTGCACACCTTAGCCATAGAAGATTCCCCTCTTTTGGTGATTTGATCTATTGTTGTATTTTCTTACTAATTTCGACTGTCAAACAGAAAGGAAGTTCACATGAGAATTGGTGCTGCAGTGTTCCATAAAGGTGAGGACATGCAGGTGGCTCAGTTGCTGGTACCATGTGGGAGCTGCCTGCAGACTCCTCTGTTACAGTCAGCTGGCTAGGTTTATCCTGTGCCCCAGGAATTTGTGCAGCACAGCATGAGCCCAGACCTACTCAGGTCGACTGTTGTGTGGATCGCTGAGTTCTTGGTGAACAGTGGTCT
Source organism: Egretta garzetta (assembly GCF_000687185.1). Taxonomy (NCBI): domain Eukaryota; kingdom Metazoa; phylum Chordata; class Aves; order Pelecaniformes; family Ardeidae; genus Egretta; species Egretta garzetta. The sequence goes on from NW_009258309.1 coordinate 629,672, forward strand.
TCTGCTCAGGATCACTGTATCATTTTATCTTAAGAAAAAGTGGTCTAACTCCCAGTATTTCCTGTATTGGGGGGAGTTGTATGTGTGTGCATTTATCAACAAAGTATTTGTCTTCAGGATGAATTTGTTGCTTGTATATTGGCTTTCACATGTGAGAAAATGGTGTAGCTTTCAGTTGTCTACATAGAAACATACTAACCTTTTAAAGCTATTGCACCTCTGACAATTTCTAGCTGTACAGCAGTGTTTTTATTTATGAACCTCTTGGCAAGCTCTACACTTAAGCATACTTATACGTTATACCTTTCATAAGTATATAGCTGTACATATATAGGTATTTTTATACTTCTCATGACTGAAACTGTGATGGTCTAAATGGTTGGCATATGATAATGGAAGCAATGGTCTGTCTTAGATGTCTTTGCAACAGGAGGAAAGTCAGCTTTCTGTCTTTTAATGCTGATTGAAAATATTTTAAAATAATACTTTGTTTAAGAAGGAAATCAGTCTTGCAGAATTTTTTTTAATTTTTAGTTTTCTGTATTAAAAATATGCCAAGCTTGCTAGTTGAGATGCAGAATTGGTAAGCTGTACTGAAATCTGAAAGGCTTCAGCAATTGCATTTACTGAATTGTAGGAAAACTCGCTCACAACTTTTACTAGTTATCATGTATCTGTGAGTAAAGATAGATGGAATGTTGGATGTGTGATTTCCATTACATGCAAGGATACACTCATATTGCTTTCTGTTGCTGTGGAAATGGATGTGCAAGAGAGAGCATCAAGCTGTAGAGTAAACCCTTCTAGTGCATTAGCCCTGCAAAATGACATAGAAGTCAGCTTGGGCATGTGGCTTTTTTGAGGGGTGGAGGGTCTTTTTTGTTTGTTTTTGTGTAAGACACAACCTTACTCCAAACTTGTTTCTCCAGTAACTTCATATACCTGGCATTTGAAAATAATGTGAGAGCTGGTAGTAGTGCTGTGTTAGCCAGCATATCTTTTCTTGAACGTGACTAATGAGGTCAGTTTTATCAAATTAATTAAACTGTTTAATGCCATGGTCACAGCTGCAAACAGCCTTTCCTAAGGCAAATCAGTTCTAGAAACATTTGTTTTAAAATTATTCCCAGGTGTTAAGGTATACAGATATTCTGTTGACATTTTGATTCTTAAAAGACATAGAATAAGCTAAAGGTGGTGTAAGAGTTGTACTAGTTCTAAAGTTGACCCTGCAGCCTGTGATACAAGGTATTGTACGCTTTATATCAGTTCCCTTCTGACAGGGAGCCAAAGACATGGAGCTCTGTTAAGTGCCAAATGAAGGCTTTTACAATCCCTTTGAAAAGTGTATACATCAAAGGCTATAGACTGTAGTCTGAAATACGGCAACTGTCTCCTAATTTTTCATAAATACCCGTTCAGAAAAATAGGTAGGTAGGAGATTGAAGCTAATCATTGACTTTGAAAATACACCTAATGCTTAATAGTGTAGTGATGTATCTCCTATTTACATAAAACTTATTGTAAAGAATTTTAAGACTTGTGATTTTATTATCTTGAAGTGAGAAAAAAGCATTGATGGGTAGAGACTTACAAAACCATTCTGACATCTGCTTCTGTAACTTAATTTGCTGTGGAGTTGTCTTGCATAGTGCCTTTGTAAGCTAAGCTATTAGTACTGTTCATTGGTAGGTTTTGGTTTGCTTTAGTGTTTGTTTTTCTTTTTTTAAAATTTCTTTTAGATAGAGACTAAGATTGTTGCCAGTTACCTTCTTGTCCAAGTGATTAAAAACTTTTGGTGGGTTTGGTTCCCCCCTTTCCCCCCTACCTGATTCCTTTTTCTGGTTTGGGTTGTGGGTGGGTTTTTGGGTTTTTTTTTTCCTTTTTCTCCTTTTGAAACAGCTGGGTGGTTTGTTGGTTTGGGGTTTGGTTTGGGTTTTTTTTTTTCCCTTTTATTCCTGGGCAGGGGGTGGGACAGGACAGACAGAAACTCCCTGGGAGACTGGAAAACTGTTTTGCAATTTTTAAGGGGGTTGTATGTCTGTATCTTCTACTCACCTTTTTTGTGTTAAAATCTCATGTGCTTGAAATCTCTAGCTGCTGTCTCCTCAAAGGCAATCTGGCACGTCACTGATACTGTTATTAGGAGGATAAAATCCCTGCTATGTCAGATGTCATTTAATTTCAGTGCTTAATTGTAGCCAGTTATATTCTGATCAGTTTGTTGTTTGTTTGTTTGTTTTTTTTAACGAGTAATTGTAAAGCATAAAGATTCAGTTTGAGTCCTTGAAATTAAAATAGAAAGGACAGCTGGGTCTTATTTTAGTTTGAAGTATGAAAGCCTGTGAAGCAACAGAAGCAACAGTAAAGCAACTCTAAAACATACACAGCTGTCTGTCAAGCAGCATGGAATCAAGTTATTTTTAAGCCTACTCTCTCCACCATACAAATATTCATGAGTTTCTTGCTAATTTTCCATGGTCATTTTAGTCAAAGTAAACAAATGGTGTCTTGATTCAAACCAGTTGAACTTCTTTCTGCAGAAACTAGAGAGATTTCCTAGAACCATCTTGAGTGTCATAGAGGAGTGATTTGATAAAGAATGCTGTTGTCTGGAGGAGTGTTCTTTTTTGTTTGTCTTTTTAATGTTATTGCCCTTAGGGGAAGTTTAGCACCACTTTATCCTCCAATACGTGAATTTTCAAGATCTGTTGGGTGTTTTTTGTATCAAGAACTTTATAAAATTTCTGTCTGCCTTCAGTGGAAAAGGTCCAATACATAAGCCATAGAAAAATCCTTCCATCTCATGTCTGTAAATACTATACCCTTTTATACAGTAATTGCCATAAGACAGCAATAATTCTTGGAGTTTTCACAGCTAACTGTGGATCTTTCTAATAGCAGTATAATGGATGCTTTTAGAAAATTCTTCAATGCAAAAATGCCACAGGAACCACAAATCTGTTATTTAAATTATATAATTAAATAATCATTCTGGTCTAAGAATCCTTGGCAATTTAGTTGATAACTATCTCTTAAAAAGTAGTGCTAGAACTGGAGTGCAGTGGGTAGTCTATATTTAACAGGTTTATTTTAATCAAAGCTTTGGCATATGGATGCTTTCCTTCAGTTGCGCAGTTGTAATCCACAGTGGGCTAAGTGGTGCTAAACGTCACCGCATTTTTTTGCCCCTTGTTATGCTTAGATATATTCTTTCAGTAGTTACTGACCTGTTATGAAGTGGAGCAATTTCTTGTTTATTATGAGAATTTCTTTTGCAATATTTAAACTGCTAGACCGAATGACATGTTTAACAAAATTTGGAACCTCTTTTTTGGTTCTTTTTATGTAAAGAGTCGTAAGTTCATTAAACCATTACAAGTTTTATTTTATTTATAGCAACCCTTCTAAAGAATATTTTCTGGGAAGAAGGAATGCAATGAGAAGTCACAAGAAAATGCACAGCGTAAAGCTCTGGTAGTATTTAAAATTGATGCCTATGCTAATCTAATATGAGCTCACCACAGATCCCAAGGGAGCTTGATGGAGGATTCCAAAGAAACTTATTAGCATCCAAAGCATGTTTTTTATAATAAAAGTCAGGTTTTTTTCTTACTGAAAAAATTCCCGTGCTTTTTATATTTGAGGAGGGGGAAGGAAATGCACAATGGATCATCTAACAATCTGTTTAATGATTTTATTAGTTTGTATGCATTCACTTTGGTCTAAATCCAAGTCTGTCTTTGTTCATGAACTTGAGCACTGAGCAGGATTTTTATTTTTGTGAAAATGCACAATTAGCTCGAAATGTTTAATTTATTAATGCTATTACTGATTTTTCTTTTACATGTTATGTGCACTGTGGTTGTGAAATAACTCGACTGCATTATTGAGTCTTGCTCTAGCAAGGCTAGCCTGCTTGACAGAGAAATCTGGCCTGGTCTGCTTCTCTTACACAGTTACAGATACAGAAGCTAGACCTGTCTGCAGGCAGAAGTAACTTACTTTTGCAAGCATTGAGAATGTAGGTAGATTGAACCACTGAAAACATTTAATTAGAAAAACAATCAGGCAGGCTGGAATAAGAGTAGTTCATTTAACCACCTGTTGGTCCGCAGTCAGGAATACACCAAGCAGTAATGAATATCAATCAGCTACTAGAAACACGTACATTAAAATCCCTGTAGCCTTAATAGTTTCTCTTCCTGAACCTTTGGGGATACTGAGTAGTGGAAGATGAGAGTACTTGACATTCTGCTCATGTGGAGAGCTCCTCATTTTCCTTTAGGAACTCCTGGCTTCTGTGAGAGGATCTCAGGAAGGATCTGTTTACTAGGGTGTGTTTTTTTGATTCTTGCTTGTTCTGGAACTTAGGACTTGAATCGTTTGGGCCAAATGGTGCCCATATGGCACTGCAAGCAAGTAAAAATACATATAGTGTATCAACAATAAATAGCATGGGATCCCTTTCAGCATTTAATTGTGCTTGAATTATATTTAAAGCAAGTCTTGTGTGTTTGGGTTTTTTTGTCCTGCCTGTGTTAAACACAAGAGGTCAAGAGCACCCAACAGCATTATGATTAAAAACTTTTTAAATTAAATATCTTTTTTTCTTGAAGAGAATCTGCATTGTATTAGAATTAAGAGATTAAATTTACTTGACCTTTGAACCGAATATAATTGCACAGTGAATTGGTTTTCTTGCTTTATCTAGATTATGTCAGCAGGCAGCAGTTTATTCAGCATAAATCTTTACAGCAAGAGAATTTATTTAGCTTAGTTGTTTTGTTCCTATACTTTTCATTTCATGCCTATTGAAAAATAGGAAAAATATGACTCTGAAATACTTCACTATTCTATGTAGTTTGTTAACAGTATTTCAAAACATTAGTAGAAGAAACATGCATTTTGTTGTCATTAGAGTTCCTTAAATAGTCAGATATTCTAATGTAGTTAGACTGTCAATATCTCTAGGGGTAGGTAGCTTATCATGGTGTACACATAGAAACAGGAAGCTGAGACTCATAGAGACTGAGGCCATAATTGCTGAAATACAAGCTGATCTCTAATGCTTCTGTTATTTTAGGCACCAGAGCGTGTCATTGAATAATACCAAAAGTAGTGAACCGTGTTGAAACTTAGGCTAAAATTATGTCAGTATCCTAATTTTGGATTATTCTTGTCTAAGTTCAGTATTTCTCAACTGTAAGGGCACCTGCTAAATTCACTTAATATTAATTGCTTATAAGAATTTATTAATTTATAAGCTTAAGATGCTGATGAACCTGTGCCTTGGTGAGTAGTGTATTTCTGTGGTCCACATCTAAATTCTTGGGAAGCCTTTTGGTGCCTAGTAAATTCTGTAAACCAACAACTAGCAATGGTTTGATTTTTTCTTTTTCATAGTATTTGTGGTCTGTTACTTACAACCTTTTTTCCCCTGAAAGATCAGCATTTTGAGAGAGGCTCTGGAGACATTTCCTAGACAATCCCTAATTCCGATTAAATTTTTCATTTTGAGAATTGCAGGTAACGCTATTTTCCCTTAAAAGTGTGTACAATGTTGCTGTGTGGGCTCTCACAGATGTCTACATACATAAAACTCTTGCTCTGCCTTCTGTGTTCTTTACTATTGGGTTATTCTTTGTTTTGAAACAGGAGAACCTGAGAAGGAACTTAATCCCAAGAAGAAGATTTGGGAGCAAATCCAACCTGATCTTCATACCAATGACCAGTGTGTTGCTACATACAAAGGAGTTCCGTTTGAAGTGAAAGGGAAAGGAGTCTGCAGGGCAGAGACCATGGCGAACAGCGGAATTAAATAAATAAATTGTTATTAGAAACTTTTTCAGATGTTGAAATGGAAAGTAATGCAAGCACAATAAAAACCATGAATATATAACCCTTCTCAAATGCATGGCTAATATCTTTTTTGTTTGACTCCTCTTCCAGAGGTACTCAAAGTGTTACACCTCCAATGTTTTCAGAATTCACTCATTCACCATGATTACTGTCCTTGAGGTTAAGTGTTGTCAACAGTCATTAACCACTGAGTGCTCAAGACTTAATTGCCAAGGCTTGTGCATGGTAATACTACAAGCAGACAAACATATATTCTGGACAGCTAAAAGATTTAGAGGATCTGTGGAGCAAGAGCATCTTGATAAGGAAAAATTTCTGCCATGTTCCTTGTGTGCTAACTGCTCTTCAAGAGGTGCAAGTCTAGCAGTTGGTCAGTGAAGACCATGATCCTCTTCATTCTTCTAGTCACCTTTTAATAGTTTTTCTCCTCTTCTTTCAAGCATTTTCAGATCTATTATAAACCTCTGCAGCTTTGTTCTTGGGTGTGTTGTCTCAGCAGTCTGCAGACAATTGTAAGGGGAAGATTAAACTATGGCCCTTTATCCCCGAAGATGTACAAATGGACATACCTTCATGTCCCACAGTTAAGCTGTTAAAATGTCAATAAGGTCAAAGCTGTCACTTTGCTAAAATAGTTCTTTATCTAATCCACCTAGATACTTACTTCCAAATGATACTCCTTCTTAATTCTAGCAAATCGATTGCCAGAGCTAGTCACCTACTACCAAAAAAAAAAATCCATTTCCAGTGCCCAAACAGGTATAAAATAAATTCTTTTTTTGTTGTTTTAATGTATTTTTATGCAATGACATTTTATACGAAAGTTGCTTTGGATTTAAGCAAATAGCTTCTTGAGTTTTTACAACTAGAATTATTCAATAATAATGTCGTACAAGTAGTTGTGGTTGCTGTGGTAATAGCCTCAAATTACTTCGTTTAATTCCTGCCTTTTAATAAGCTGAAAATAACCATTTTAGGTTAATTTACAATAAACCTTTTAAGTAAATAGAACCTTTAGAGATACTTCAGATATTTTGGCATATAATATTTAATTACCTGGTCGCTGTGCCACTGAAACAGTAAGCACTTTTTTAACCACTGAAATAAAAAACTTAGCCACTCTGAATTTTGCAGGCTTTGAACTTCATCCAGTAAACTGGTAGAGAAAACAAAATGACAATGATACAAAATGAAAAGGGACAGGCGCAAAAGAAGAGGTGAACAGTTTTCTTTTTTGAATGAGTTTTGTATGTGCCTGTAAAACTGTGTTAATTTTTCATGCATCTGGGAATAAGCAATAGTAATTAGTTCTTTTATGTGTGCCGAATAGTGTTAAGCACGTGGGAACTACTTTATCTGCCTTGTAAACTACGTATCCAGTAATGTCATATTAAACAAAATTCTTGAAGTTCAAAATCTCAGTTTAACTAATCCTGAATCAAGGTAAGGGAGAACTTTTACAGTAGATAAATCTTAGCTTTTAACACTGGAAAGCCTTTTAGAAACTTTGGAATTCAGAGGAACTTCAGAAAGCTTGAAGAATTGAGCAAAGAGGCTCCCTTACAGTTTGAACTCACGTGCAATTTTTTTT
>NW_009258309.1:637381-650147 GCF_000687185.1 Egretta garzetta
CCCCTTCAGTTTTGACCCCCGTGGAATTTTTTTTTCTTTTTTTTTTTTTTCTTTTTTTTTTTTCTTCCAGATCTGTGTTCTGTGTGAGCTGCAGTATACAGCCTGGTATAGTGTAAAATTTCATTTGTGACCACATAACATACTAAGGACGTGATTTAGAGCACTAGCTTGTTCTGATTTTGTGGTTGAAGCTAGGATTCTGGGTGTAGTAGTGCGAGGTACTCTGTGAAAGGCAAGTAGTTTGGTGATCTAAAGAGATGTTTCCAACTCTTTGTTCAAAGTTACTTGGTATCGATGTGGAATTTTCCAGCTGATGGCTTCTACTCTTTTATTTCTATTAAATGTTAACCTAACATAGAAAATAGACAAATGAGCACCTGAAAGCTAATTTTATTCCTTGCTGTGTTTAAGTAGAAGCGCTTGGTAATTATTTTGTCTTATAAAATTCAAGAGCTTTCTTAAGACAATAGCTCTTTCCTCTTTAATTATGCCCTTCTGGTTGTCTAGGAAAATGTATTTATGCTGTACTGAGCTCAAAAGTGACAACAGGGTACTTGAGGCGCTGTGCAAGTATGCTTCCTCACTGAATCCAGCCTCTTCGGCCTTGTCTGCATGAGTAAGTAGAACTGCAGTGAAATCCTTCCATGTGGGACCCAGAAGTTCCTGTAATGAAAAACAAATCTTAAATAGTTATCTTTTCTTGTTCCTTTTCCCCACTCCCACCTCATATACTTATGCATTAGCAGACCAGTTATATGTTCTTTTCCTGGCAGTAATCCAGTTCGTGCTATCTGAGTTACTGAAATTTCTGGGGGTTTTCTCCTTCCAAGACACTGACATCCACTTTCAGTGGAAATATGTGGTCGTGCAGTACTAGCAGTTCTCTGTTCTCCTAGTACAGATGTTAATAGAATTTCTCCAGTTAAAAACATCTATGTACATAAGGAAAAATGGTTGTTTAGCTGCGTCACAGATTATAAAAAAAAAAGTAAAATAAAAGTAGTTTACGTCAGTAGTTTCCACATATCCATATTTCTACACTTTGAAATTATTTTTTAAAAACACCTTGTGTTGAAAAAATTAATTATGAATTTCTATGTAACATCAATTGCAATTTCAGCTGTATCCCATAAAACTGAACTATTCTTAGCAATTCCAGAAAAACACAAATCAAATGCATCAACCTAAGGGATGGGCCAGAGAGTTTGTCTTTAACTGATGTGGTTCATCTGGTGGAGAGGAATGGAGAAAACAAGCTGCTCTTTTGTCAATGAGTATAAAAAAATTTTAATATGAATAAGAGATTGGGCTTTCATTTACAGATGTAAATGGAATTACAACTTTAGTGTAATCTTGCTAACTCCTGTGTGTGACGAGAAGCCTACTTTGGTAATAAAGCCCCCTTTGCAGTGATCTTAATTCTGTAACCTAAATACCAAGGTATGTAAAATTAAAGGATATCTTTCTACTCCCAAGATAGTGATTAATCTGTTTTAGACACTAGGGATGAAAAAAAAAAGAAATTAAACCCTTACTAAATTTTGGCATAAGTTGTCTGAGGAAGCGTTAGGTTAACAGTTGGGGAGAGAGAGGGTAGTGCCTTGATTTGCTGAGGCCTCAAAGTCAATGCTAATGTTAGTTCTGAAATCAACATCTGCCACTCTCAGTTCATTAGGCTATTGTTACTATAGTATTAAATCCAGAGAGATTTAAGTGCCAGTAGTATTCTACTGATATGCAATCCCTCATTTGCAGAGGATTATTGTAAAAACTACCGATGGCTAAAGGTAGTCTTCACAATAAGTCTTCTTGGAGTGGCATACTGAAATGTACCCATTACTGTGCATACTCCTGGCACCCAGGCAGCTGTCCTGCCCCTTCTGTTTGTGGCTGATGAAATCGCAGCATCTGGTCTTTTAAGGGGAAAATATCTAAAAAGCCAACCATTATATAAGCTGAGAGCAGGTTTTAATGATGAAACAGAAGTAAGTGTTGCTTCCTCATTATTTTTAATCAGGCTTTATTTCCTTTCCAGTAGGGGTTTTAAAGCTCTGTTTAAAGAGAAAAGGCATGGTGGCATCGTTTTTGCTTTTAATGCTCACATGGACTTGATCCAAAACAGTCTCAAACTAGGAGCACAATGATTTTTCATTTGCTTAGAGTAAAAATATTTTGAGTAAATAGTGCTTTCTCTTAAATACCATGAAGTATAGAGAGATGGAGAACTGTACAAGGAAAAACATAACACTGAAAACAAATGTATGTAAACTGACAGTGAGTAAGTGTTGAAATTAGAACCAACTCTTAAACTACTGGAAAAGTGAAGAATAACCTACCCATAGTGACTTATCAGAAAGAACAGGAGAGCAAATCAAACACATTTGGAAAGCTATCTTTATATATATATTGGTATATTTTTATCTACATATGCATTATATATTTAGATAATCAGTTACAGCAGGTAATAAGAGTTGATCAACCAGGAAGTTCCTTCCAATCCTAAAGGTTTTTAGGAAGTTTGTTAGTGTAAGACAGACGCAAAGTGTAATGTGCAGACTTTGGCAATAACTGAAACCCTTTGTTTCTTCATAAGTCATACAAACCTGACTCATCTGATGAGATAGATAAACTGAGCCATATCGGTTTGCTGGCGTCTTCCCCCTCCCCCCCGCCCCGCCCCAAGGGATGTAGGCATGGTAAGGAGAAATTTCCAACTGAGAGGAAAGCCATTCCTTCTCAGTGTCTCTCCCACATTATCTTACCTACTTGCAAAAAAAAAAAAAAAAAAAAAAAATTCCCCCAGGAGATGCAAAATATCTGCTTCAAGTCAGTTATGCTAGAAATTTTCCTTAGCCAGAGTAAATTTATGGTAACTTTCTAGTATTTTCTCTTGAACAGATACAGCGGTAGTGGCAGTGCAGGACCGAGCTCAGCATCCTTGTCTCAGGTCAGTCAGATTGCCTGTGTGATCCTGGACCTGTCCCTCTCTGCTTTGGTCCTGTACAGAGTGCAGTAGAGTGAGGTAACCTGACTTACGCTTGCTTTGAATTGCATTTCTCTTCAACAAGCTAGATCTGTCATGATTACCTGTAACTTCTGAGAGAAAAGCTTACTTTGATAGGTAAATTTGGTTCCTAAATTCCTTTGTCCTGAGCCCATGTACAAAAGAGAGCAGTTCTTGCCTGCCTCTCCTGAGGTTTAGTGTGCTAAGTGTAGGTATGGTGGTGGAGTTCTGAATGGTGTTTTTCAGCTGCTGGACTGGGAAGTGTTCCAGTTTTCAGCTGCACTTCTCTAGTTCACTTTTGCAGTCAGCTCTTCCATAGCTATTGTCACCTGAAGACAAAAGAGTTGCTGTTGGGGTAGAGACTTCTATTTATTTATTTATTTATTTATTCGTTACCTGGGTGAACTGAATCACGTGATCGCTTTCATCCGGACACAGAGGCGAGTCAGCCCGCAGGACCAAGAGAGCTAGATGCAGGCCTTCCTCCCCGAAGTGGTGAGTCAGGGCTGACCTCACCACGTCTCTCACCTGCTCTTTGCTCAGACTGCTGTGAGGGTAGCTTGGAGTGTCAAGCACTCGAAGACGGAGAGCCAGCTCACAGCCGTTTCTTCGTATAACCCCCGAAATGCGGCAGCTGTGTCCAAGGCTGCAGCATGTGGTCACAGAGCTTGGGGACCGGTGACTCTCAAAGTCCGAGCTGCCCAGCAGGCTGTTGCCAGTAGCGCTTTTGCCAGCCTGAGTTCTTCCAAGGACAACGAGGTTGATGGTTATCTCGTTGCTGTCTGCCATTGTCTGTCCTGTTATCCACAAACCTGTCACTAAGTGATGAACAAATAACATGAGCTGTTTCAGATAAGTTAAAATCCAGCAAGAATTGCAAAATTCAGTGGGTTTTGAGTGTCCTTCCATGCCTGAAATGTTTTTAAGGAGTGTGTGGTGTATTTTCAGTACAGCACATATACCTCTGTCTGATCCAAGGATGGATTTTTGCTGTCCTTCCCACTCTGCAGTTACTTATTTCTACATAACAAGACCCCATGGAAGGTGCCACAGGTACAAGAGCAACCTAACAGGCTGCGCTCCTACACTGGTAGAAACTGAAGAGCTGGGAAAGAATTGGATGCGAGAAGACTTTTAGGAACAAGTAAAGCAGATAAAGCTAAGGGGAGGCAACAGAGAAGGGAGGGAAGGGAGGAGTTGGGAAACAACTGCAGAAAACAGCATTGGCATGCAGGAAGAGTAGGTTGTGAAAAGGAGAAAAAATAGGGGATGAAGAAGAGAATGGTGACAAATATGTGCTGCAGTTACTAAGTGACCATGTTTCGGGAAGTAAATCTTCACTTGTTTTTAGGGGAAAAAAAAAATGGATAGTCAGGGAGAAGAGACTTTTAAAGGAGCACTTTTTCACAGCAGAGAATGTCTTTCATCAGCTACCACTAAAGTTGAAATAGACAGTAATCCAGAAGGGCTTTCTGATAAATTTTTACAGGTAAATGTAAGAAGTATGTCTTAATGAAAAAAAAGAAGAGCTGAAATAGCAGATTCTGCATGTTCTATCCCCGTATGAAAATGAGATTCTGGAAATGTATACAGTACAAACTATTAGATGTATGGCACAGTTAGTGGAAAAGCAAAGCATAGACTGGTGAATGGAGAGGGGAGATGGGTAAGTATCATTTCCAGTTACTATAATTGTTCATAAATAAGCCCTCTCATTCTCTTTGTACTGTTCTGTAATCCAGTATCTGAAGTGGTTTTGGTGCACGTTAATCATCTAACAGGAATACTGGCTGATTAAATAAATTTAGAGGTGTTTCAGATGGAAAACCATACTGTCAAATAAGTAGTTGATTTTAAGTTATCAGTGACACCTGAACTTCAGAAACTTTTCTTTTTTTTAAAGATACTATGTTTAGGTACTCAGAGAGATTGTGGATAATTTTAGAATGGGTCTTCCTGTGATGAATTTATTTAGATTCTTGCATGTGCAGTTCATGCTTTCTCCCTCTTATTAAATCCACGCCCAAATCAATCTTTTGAAATAACTTCAGTACAAAGCCAAACATTCAAGAGCTATTAACATGCTAATTCTGTTACAGGCAACATTGAATACTGTACATGATGATCTTACTGAATTCATGGAGAGGTTTTTGTGGATTTTTCCTTTTTTTTTTCTTTTAAGAATACTTTTTAAAAGACATTGTATGAAATGGTTGTCATCAGTTATTTAACAGTTGAGATGTGCATTGTATTCTTTTTCTGTAGCATAATAAAATGGTAGACATGCATTTGTGCATTCCTTTTAAATCATGATCAAGGATTTGTTTGTTTTTTTTCCTGTAAGCAGTCTACACTTAAATACTTAGATTAATTTCATATTATGCCACTTACCTTATTTTCCTTTAAATTCCTCTTTCTTTCAGACTTCATTCATAAACCACATGTGCAGTGTAAAAAGAAGTTAATATGTGAACTTTGAAACTAACAGCAGCAGTGTGCCACGCTGAGACTGTTACGTACAGGTTAATCTGGTTAATCTATTACTGATAGATCCTCATTCGATTGCATATGTCTGGTCGGTAATTGTCACTGTTGAATTTTTGCAACTTAGCTGCAGATACAGTTTTTGCAACCACTTCAGTGATTGTGTGAAGTTGATCTTTTTGAAAGTTCCTTGAGTTCTACCAGCAGTTAAATGTGGGAGTGATAATGGAGGTACTGGGACTACTTTCTGTTGCATGTTCTTGAATGTGTGTTCATATACGCATGTGAAGAGCACATGCACTTTCTCTTATTATTGCAATGAATTAACAGTTGCAGTACTTTCAAGGCACAATGTAAACCATATGCAAATGTAAAGCTATAGCAAATATAGCGATTAAAACCACGGATAAAAAGATTGTCCAGAAAGGACCCTTCACTTGCTTTTTAGGCAGTTTCCCACAAGCGGGAAAGTAACTGATTTGAACTCTTAGGCCTTAGTGGAAAATAAAGACAAATCTGTGCTTTAATGACCAGGTTCTAGGAATAGAACAAAAGAGTGGAGTGAGCCCTGCTTGTCTGTTCACAAGGAAAGTTTTAGATAAGCCACCTCTCCGACTGTAAATCCCCGGTGGGTGGAGGCAAGGATACTAAGGTACACAGCATTATAGTGAGGACAAGAATCTGGAATGTAGGCTGTCTGTGGCGGGAGGAAAAGAGGAAGGTGCTTTCCTGAGCCCAGTCCTGCTCGGGACATTGTCATTCAAAATGTAGCTCTGTGTGGGAGCCTGTAAATACTGGTTTACTGCAGTACCAGGTCTCTTCCTGCCTGCCACAGCAGCTTCAGTTCCTCTAGAAGCCTGTCGTCTCCTGCTGTGGTGCCACAAGCACAGCCAGTGCTTTGGCAGAAGGTTGGACCTAATGGTGCCTTCACAGCCTCCTTGTGTAAATTCACATAATTCATCGTGAATGACTTCGTCGTTTGTGTTACTTGGCTGTAGACGGCTGTGCAATAATTTTGTTGCTGTATGTTTTCAAGAGCACATAGGCAAGTTAGTTGCTTTCAGATAGCTCCCTGCTCTTGAGTCTGCCTATTCTGGCAAGAGGTGAAATGTTAAGTCTTTTCCTGTATTGTATGCGTAGCCGAGGCAACTGCTGATAGTTTCTACCATGTAAAGCCTTGCGGCTCAATTCTGTGCACAGCCTTTGTCTCTCAAGGCGTATTTATATACAAAGTGTATAGCAAGGTTCCTTCATTTGCCAGTGGATACAAACTCAGGGAAGACAGAGTGGGGGGCGACTCTCTTGTAAAGCAAAAGGGGTAGGTCAGTATCATGAAACTATGGATATTGTGAACATAAGATCCAGATGCTTCCTTTAATTTGCCTAAAAGTCTTGACTTTGGTTAAATTGTCACTGTCTAGTTCTGTACTTTTCATCAGGCTGTTCCTATGCTCAGTAATGCCTTTCATGACATCTGAGGTAGTCCATGTCCTAGCAGTTGCATCCAACTGAGCCAGTAGCTTGCCAAGGAGAAGATTTAAGCCGTGCATGGACGAGGGTTTGGACTACCAAGAAAGGCTAAAATCCCAGAAGCAGAGGAGTGTTGTATGCAAAATACAGCTTGCCCAGCTGGATGCAGAACTGGGCTTTTATGCTGGCAAGATGGCTTTAAAATTAAGAGTAGTGTAAGTGAGGTACTACTTAAATGATATCTAAAACTTGGCTAGGCAAAGTTCCCCACAAAAAAAGGTATTTCTTTCCAGTATTATTATCAATGTAATATAGTCCAAGTTGGGACACATCTGGAAGATCTTACAACAGCACAGGCAGAGGGTTTTAAGATGTTGTCTTCCTGGGAGGATATGACAGGGGAAAAATCCAACTGATTTATCTGACACTTGCTTAGGTTCCTCAAAGTATGTGGAAAGAGTCCTCCCCAAGGTGGCAGCATCAGCCTGCTCCACAGGTACGGTAAAACTCAGCTGGGGTCCCTTTGCTTTGGAGTCCTATGCTGAAATAAAATATCGGGTCACAAATGAGCTAAAGCATTAGAATAATTACATGAGTCTTCAAGCGTCTCCTGAAATAAGAAATGTAAAAAGAGTTTTGTCTCTCCTTTGTCACAAGAAACATTTTTTACTTTATATATAAAAATGCAGGCAGCACAGCACCTTAATGGATTTGAACAGCAGCAATGGAAAGGTAGCAGTTAAGGAACTTGGAAGTGTTATTAACTGTCCCTTATATGATTCTTTTTCTAATCAAGACCTTTGTTTTCACTAGCTTTTAAGTTGAGTTGGTGACATTTATTACAGGGCTTTCTTTAAGAGATCCTAAAATCTACTGTCAGAGTATGAATTTGCAAAGAACAAGTACAGAGTACAACAAAATTGCCTTGGATGCTTTTTAGCACTGCTCACTGCCAGTGGGTAAGCTATTTGTGTTTGTTTGGTTTTTTTTCTTTGTGTTTATATAACTTTATTTTTGAAATGGCAAAGAGAAAACCAAAAACTGAGCCTATTACAGATTGGCAGCCCAGGAAGGCTTCCTGTAACTGATAAAGGAAGCCTTGCACTGCTCCCGTAGAAATACCAATCAAGTCTAGTGAGGAATTACCAAGAATCTAAGGAAGTAAGGCCCCTAATCTAGGTGAAAGTAAGTAGCATTTGGGTATCCAGCTTCTTTGGTTGTCTTTGAAAAAACAAGGCTAATATAATTTGCAAGTAACCGTTGGATTTGTATATGTCTATGGAGTTAACTAGAGTTGCAATGCATCTTAGTCACATTACTGTGTCAGCTGCTTTTCTGTTGTAATCCTGGTGATCACCCAGTTGGTTTGCACGCACCATAAACAAGCTCTCCATGATGCTTGTTAGGGTATACCAAGCAGGCTAGATCTTGTAAACTGAAATAGCATCTCTTACCATGTGTCATCTTTCAGTTCCCACGCCTTCCCATCCCTTACAGCTTCTTTCCTGATGTGGGCTCTCATTTTAGCCCAAGTTGATGCCATAATAAGTAATTTAAGATGTGCTTTGATGAATTTCTCTTACTTAGAGAAAACCAAGTGAGGCCATTTTATGGATTGCCACACACGGAGGCAGGCTCTTAGCCTTCCCAAACAACATGAGAAATCCAGGAAGGTATGCAGTCCATGTAGTCAGTGTGGCTTCAGTTCTGTCAGATGTGTAATTCTAAATAACACCAGGCACGTCACTGCTGAGAGAGAGATAGGACAGATCTAGTGATGCTCTGTTCCTTTTGGACTGTGTTCACAACAAAAACTTTTGTGCCGATCCTGAAGGCACACATACATAAAATACGCTCATGTTTCCTCAAAACAGATTATTATTTCTCTCCTTTGCTTAATCCAATCCTTAGTATCCTTGGTATTTTTGAACAAAAGTAAGCAATTATCAGCAATCTACAAAATCGTGTTTCTCTTTGCAGTATAGGTGGCTGTATAGGTTATGTGCTTCTCCATTGGCATTGCTAAGGGGAAAGGAGGTGGGTATAGCTGCAGACTAATGCTGCAATTGCACCAGTTTTCAGACAATGTCTGTTTGCACAATTGTGGAACCAGCTCCTCAGGTTCCCCCTGTACTGCTTGCAGCAGATTATGGGTTCAGGGCAAATACTGCTGGCAGAAAGGCAGATCAAGGACCCACTTTATGATTAAAAGGAGATTGAGCAGAACTATCAGCACAGTGAGACCATCAGCCAGGCTTCTTTTTTTTTTTATCCATTCTCCCACTGAGTGACCACAATCCAAAAGATATCCTTTTCCTTCACCCTCTGCAAATAATAGACAACTTCAAAGTAGAGACCGGTATCTTTGACATGCTGATCTCTAAGTCTCTGCTATGGAAGTATTGTGTCTTTTCAGTTGGCAGGAATGATGTTCTTCCAAGCATTCTGCTTCTCAGTGCACTGAGAAGAGATCCCTGGAACAAGCCGTGGGAGCACAGTCTCTTCTTGTTTCCTGTTAGTATGGTTTGGTGTGACATGGCTTTTCAAAATGCTGGGGAACGCATTGTAAAATAGGGCATGTCATGCTTACTGTCAAAGGCTGCCCGTTTCTTACTTCTCTCACTAATCCTCACCACCTCCAATTTAACTAATAATTTTCCCCATGGCACCATATCATTGTTTTTAATATGCAAGGAATGTTTTTCATATACCATATTGTGCTATACTGTCTCCTGAATGTTTTAGTTAGAGATATTTAAACTGTCTTGTTTTTACCCATGTTGCCAGGATATGTTTTCTTTAGTATAAAGGTTGGACATGTAAATCACTAGTGCACAGGTTTGGCCATAGGACTGTGCCGCAAGGCTGACGTGTTTGTGTCTGTTCACTGTTGATTTCAAAGGCATAAATTTGGGAAAGAAACAATAATCAGAAAGTATGGAAATACAGGCTTAAGGAAGAATCCTTTTTCCCTTACACATACTTAGCTGGATGAACTCTCTGACTGGCCCCATACATCTTCTGTTGTGACAATATGAGTCAGGGTACCAAACTCATTCATCTTCTTATGATTAGCCTCAGAATTCATCCGCGTGTGTAAAAACTGTTTGCCCCTGGGGCAAAAGTCCTGTGAATGGAGAACATATCTGGAAGCTCAGGAAACCCAGATCTGGCTGCTATTTCTGTAACACTCATTCCCTTATTCTGAGAAGCTGCACAATTTCTTAGTTTCCTCATCTAAATAGTATGGGGAGTATTCACCTCTTTTGAAGAAGTGTAATGGGATTGATTTAGCTGAAGGGAACAGATTTCTGTAGGGCAATAATAGCATTGATTGCATTAAAAAAAAAAAGTTTTTATATTGTAAAGTGCTCCATAGGGACCCAAATTACTTAAGACATACTTTCCAAAAGTATTCCCATGATGCCTGGAAAGGGTATAACTATTGTAACACTAATAACCACAGAAGTTACACTGATACACAAGGTTGGACAGGTCACACTGCTACTTTTAGGCACTCTAATCCTTAAGAGGTGTTTCATAGACTGTCAGGAATACAGAGTATATAAAGTTTCGACTCAAGGATGTGTAAAAATTACACCCTTCTACTCAATAACATGGATATCCGTATGTATTCAGGGCAGATTTAGTACTCGGTTCCTTCATTTTCTTATTTTCCAGGTTTTGCAGGGTGTTTGTATTTCTATGGATACAACACTTTGAAGACTTCTCTTAAAATAACCAGTAACTAACAGCTTGATATTTTTTTATATTTAATGCTGATTATGAATCTCTCCTGTCTTCTGTTTGTATACCTACACTTCAGAGGCAATATGCTCAGTTGCAAAGAGTGTTTCTTAAAAATACAAGTTTAAGAAACTGGAATACTAATTAGAAATACTACACTTTCTTGGTTTTGATAATCATGATAGCTTGTGGACATCAAGCCTGAACAGATGCTTTTTATATTTTAAAACTTTCCACACAAGCTGAATCCAAGGACATCTTCCAGTGTATTTCATGATGTCAAGCCATTGAACATGTAATGTCAGAATTATGGTGTAAAAGTTGTCTTACAAGCGAGTGTGGCTTGCTTTGGCAATGCAATTGTTTAGAAAAGTGGAATTGCTGTAGACGGTTTATTAAAAGTCTGACTAGCATGCATAAGGAAAGGGTGCACTGTGTATGGTTACAAAGCTGGTGTGTGGTTTGGGACTGTGAGCCCCAGACTCCGTAATTAGCCCCAATGCTTTCTAATATCAACTGTCACAAAATACTGTGAAGTTGGACCTTTTTAAATCAGTGTCCTTTCTGCATGAGGAGACAAATGGGGCAAACATCCCCACCTGCCTTTCACAGTGAAAAGGATTTAAGAAAACTGAATGCTTCCTCTCCTCAGTGCTGCTGCAGTGTGTTGTAGCATCTGTAATGTGCTGCGTTCAGGTATGTGGTACTTTTATAAATTGTGGACTGTGTCTAGGGTCTTCCAGGGCTTGAAGCGTGATAGCCTATTACCTTTTTCACTGTCTGGAAATCTGCCTGTTGTTGATGTGAAATACAGAGCTGCATCACTGCTTGCTCTCCTGAAATTAAAGTTTTGTAGGTATAGACAAGAAAAAAGTGTGCAAACACTGCAGACCGGAGGCCCAGTCCCAGTGAGCACTGACATCACTAGGAGCAATGGAAGTCACACTTGAGCTTCGGATACAGCAGAGTGCTGAGAAGTTGCAGGTTGATAGGATTTTTCCCTGGATTCCTCCATAGTTGCTATGTCACTGCTTGGCAGACTTCATCATCTGCACACAATGGAAGCCTTCTGCCGAGTATCTTTGGATAAAATGGCCTTACAGGTCTCACATTCCACATGGCACGCAGAAACTGTGAATGCGGTTCCTTCTGATGTCATACACCTTACCTGGTTAAGTCACCAAAATTTAAAGGCTGGAAATTTTAAGGGTATTAATGATACATGAAGAAACAAGTAGGAACCGGAAGAAATTTTTCAGAAGTAAGTTGACATTGTTTGGGTTTGGGGGGTTTTTTTGTTTGTTTTTTTTTTTTCTTTGAGGTCTGCAAACCAGTTTGCCACTACAAATTCAGTGAATATACTCTGCTCCTTCAGGTCCTCAAAATCTTGATGAGACCTCCTCCCTCCACCTGCCTCCCTCCCCATCTAAGTTTTGCTTGTTTCCTTCTCCATGTGACTGTCTTTCCAGACAGGAGGAGCTGGGCACAACTTCCATCCATTTGATTCCTTAGTTGACAGCAGCCTCTGTGCCCCAAATGAAGTGGTTTTGGGGTTTCTTTCCCCCCCCCCCCCCTTTTGGACATAAGGCACCCTGGAAAAACTTGTTTCTTGCCAGTGCTTCCAGTTCTGATGCAAGCCTGGGTTCCCTGTATGGAGGGGGATAACTGGGATCAGAAGGGAAGGCTGATGATTATGTGGCCTCACTAACCCACTATCAAGTTCATGGACAACATAAAGTAAGTTAAAGTGTTGTCTCCCCTTCTTGTAGTCAACTATGTGTTTTATCCAAATAGTTAAGTCCCTGACGTATTTTACAGTACAGTGCACTAAACCATGAGACGAGTTTAAAATGTGGTATCATGCCATGAAAAACTTCCGTGGGAGAGATAGAATAGAATCATAGAATGTTTTGGGTTGGAAGGGACCCCTAGAGGTCGTCTAGTCCAACCCCCCTGCAGTGAGCAGGGACACTGCTAACTAGATCAGGTTGCTCAGAGCCCCGTCCAACCTGGTCTTGAATGTTTCCAGGGATGGGGCCTCCACTACCTCTCTGGGCAACC
>NW_009258309.1:650457-657684 GCF_000687185.1 Egretta garzetta
CCAGCACCCCCAAGTCCCTCTCGGCAGGGCTGCTCTCGATCCTTTCTTCCCCCAGCCTGTACTGATACTGGATGATAGTATTGTATCTGTAGTGCAGTGCAAATGCAACGCTGCTGGTGGAAATTCAGCTGTAAGTTATTGCCATGCAATGCTCAGTAGGCCCTTTCACAGAACAGAGGTGTACAGGGGACAGCCGTATAGCAGAGACCAAATGGGGACTCTCAGTAAGTTAGCGAAGTTTTCTGTCTCACAATTGAGTGAATCAGCAGATATAATTCAGTGATTCGAGTGAAGCTTAGTTTTTAATTGGAAAAAAATATGTAGTGAGTTTATGTTTTCACATTAGCTTCCCTATAGCTCGAACAAGGCTTGACCATTGTCATCAGCTAAGATTTTACAAAACCTTCTTTTAGAGTCTGTACAAAATTATCGATGGGCCGTGAAGAACAAACGAGTACTAATTTTTTCAGTCTACACCCACAACTCTTTCTTTAGAAATGGTATTTGTCTCAAATGAGAGAATGTATTTGTTAAAAAAAAAAAAAGGATGGAAACTGTAATGCGGGAACAAAAACTTTTGGCTGTCAGCATTTCCGTAACCTCACAAGACCCAATTTTCATGTGTTAATTTATCATCTTGGTGTAAAGAGAAAACATGTTTTTGTTTTTCCTATTTCAGATTTGAATAACTAGATGATTATATATAAATTTACTGCATTTGTGCAGAAGATGTGCTGGTTTTAACATCTGTCAGAGAGCTGCATCTTAAATTCCTTCCCATGATCATTTTTTGGGTGTTATTTTCTGGCAAGTTTGGGAGTTTTGGGGACAGTTTTGAAAATTCTTATTCTAGCAAAAGGATAAATCCATCCTGATTTCATAAAGTACGCTCTCTTTTGCACATGTGCAATTAGGATTCAGTGGTTAAATTATCGGTTACCTTAGAAAAAACAAACTAGTGACAAAATTCAACAGTTAGTTGAGTTTTGGTGTTTCCTGAGGGGGCTCTGAAGGCCTGTATTGAAGCCCTATGAAATGTACACTAAATAGGCTGCTACAGAGAGACAGCCGTAAACGGATGAGAAATCTTCCTTTTAATTAGAAGTCTGTGCGTAGTGATTTGGTACATCTTTTACATCACTTAAGCTGTTCGGATATAAAATACATTGTCTTCTGGTAGCATGAGAGTTCAACTGGAGGCTGGAGGAGCGTGATCAACACTTCAGTCATTCTGTAAGCGCTCTAAGCACAGCGGTGTTGCCGTATTTTCTCTATCCTTCAAACACCTAACTTCACTGTAGGAATAAATAAAACAGACGCTTTCTCAAAAATGGTAAGAAGAAACTTCTTAAAGCTGCAATTCTTAACCTATCATTAGCACCAGAGCTCCGCAAGCAGAATGTGGGGCTGACAGGCTTTGCAAATGGATGTGTGGGGAAAGGCAGCCATCTACCACAGCATGCGGAGAAAGCATACGAAATCATGATATGGAAGGAGTTACACAAAAAAGTGTCTGCCTTACTCAGTGGGAGATTCGGTGGATGTATGAAGTATGCACTACATGGTACTGACTAGTGTTGCGTTGTTCAATATTAGTCCACGAAATTTGGCGTGCTGTCTCCTTCCCCATGATAATCACTGTTGGGGAAGACTCAGCTTGTGGACCCTGGCAGCTGAAAAGAGAAGAGGAGTTATGCAGATGACTTCACACTGTTTAGAATTTCGGCATTTGGGGAATATTATGGAATTGCTAACAAATTAATCTTTTTTAATTGTAGTGGCGTGTATGCATTTCCTGTCCTAAGATGTCCATGCTTATTCATAGCACACCAAAAGAATCACATTTTTTTTTTTTGCCTTTGAATACAAACAGAATGAAGAAAGATTATTTTCTAGACATCAAAGAGAATTAAGTCAAAATGACCAATTCAAACACTGAAAACTTAACAGAAATCTAAATATTGGCCTGTTTTACACCTTTTAATGATAAAAAAAACAGCTATTAAAGAAAACAAAGACAAGGGAAAAGAAAGAGAAGAGGGGATTTGCCTGAAGTTTGTGTTTAATCATGGACAAAAAGTTGGTAGAAAATTTGTAATTTGGACTCTAATGTTAAAATAGCCTTTTTGGACCTTAGTACAAGGATGATGTGGTAATTCAGACTGTAATTCGAATAAGACATATTGGGTACTTAAGTCTGCCCTTGCACATGAGTGACTTATATTTAATGTTTCACCTTTCAGATTTCTTGGATCTGAGCATACCTAACCTTACTGAAACACAAATTTAGACATTGGAGTCTCTTAACTGCAGCTATGTCAACAGTGAAACACGGTGAACTAACAGTTTAGAATAAGAAGTTAAATATATCAGAGGGAACTGGAGGATTGTACAGGCAGAGGGTAATTTCTTACATAGAATATCATCAAGGAATATCAGCTATCTGTTAGCAAAAATGTCATATGAGCATGCTTTTGTTATTCATTCTTTCCCAATGCTGGGTTTACACAGTATAAAACAAAACAAAAAACCACCCCTGCATGTCTGCAGGCCCAGCAGAAAGGGACAAAGTGTTGCTCTAATGAGGAAGAGGCTCTATGAAGTAGGGCACAAGCTGTGAACTGAAAGACGTCATTAGACTGGGTGATGCAGGAGAAGGACCCTGGTTTGTTCGTTGGTTGGTTTATTGGCTGGAGGATACCTGATTCTAAAGAATAAATCAATGTGAGGAAATGGGCTTGGTGAAACAAATAGTAAGATTGTATAGGTTATTGGGGTTTGGGTGTTTGGGTTTTTTTAAGCCTTAGAAAACCTGTGTGTCTATTTGCATCTGATACCAGGAATGTAAATTCAGAAATTCAGACTATCTGCAAGATTAGGAAAAAGTATTGTGCAGCTGTTGGTGGGTCTCTCTGAAAATTAACATTGGTCCTGGGGCAAAAAGCAGCTGGATCTTCTGAGGCATACAAGAAGAGCATCACAGAGGGATGCTACAAGCAGTCTGCTCCTTTGTTGTCTTGCCCCCTAAATAACATCTCTAATTTCCGAAGTGCTCAGCATTCAAGAATTCTCATTTGAGTCAGTAGAAAGGGAAAAATGTTGCAGTTTTGGATTAGAATTATGAATTTACGTGCTTGAGCATGTGTGTAACAAACTAACTTTTGTCTCATTTAAAAAAAAAAAAAAAGTAAGGCCCATGTCTCTATTCGAAGCTGGTCCCAGATAACCATGCAAGGGTGGTATCTGGGCTTTGGAACCTGGCTGCCGCTCCAGCAAATCCTGCATCGTTACTGTTGGAAGGGTTTCCAGAAGTGTGTTTCAAAGGGGAGACTTGCTTTGACTGAAAGGCCCTGTTTACAGCAACCTCGATCCAACTTCCACTGGCATAGGTGGGAATTTTAGCACTAAATTTGTCAGCTTCTATTCCAAATTATACAGGTTTTGTCCTCTGGTGCATTCAGTTTTTCTTTTCTTTGGCAAGGTCCCATGCATTAAGAGCATCCACTGGCTACCAAGCTGTGCCTCTGTCCAGCCCTTTCCTGCGTTTGTCAGTCTCTTTTGAGTTCACCTTGAACTTTGTAGACTCTCTAGACTGCAGCTTTTCAGATTCACCAACCAAAAAGAGCGTAGAATGAGTTTCAAACCTAAAATCGTGGCTGTGGCAGTAGCTGAAGAATACTGAACAGGCTTTAATGCATGGCGATATTGAACAAGAGCAGGATGGAAAACTTGTGTGTAGGCACTGTTAAGCTTATCGAAAAAAAAGCAACGTTGCTCTCACATTGAGCCAGTAGAAGATGACAACAGTAAAATGTTAAGATTAGTTCGATTTCCATGCATAAAAGTAACTCATGACTCTTGCAAATACAGCAGATCAAATTCCTTTTTGCTGTACCCCAGAATAACTATGTTGGGTTCATTCGCTGTAAGTAGAACAGTGCTCTTTTGGTTGGGTATGCTTATAAATCATTTGAGTAATGCTGGTTAAAACTGAAATAACATTGATGTAAGCGAGACCTTTCACTTCAAATTGAGATGGCAAAATATGTTCAGCCTCTTGAGAGGAAATGACAATGAGCTATGGCATACTAAAGGAAAGCTGAGCATTGTAACTCTTGGGATCACGTTGAGAAACTCTTTGTAAGGCCATGGCCTCCCACTTCATATTTTCAAGTGTCCAAACTGACTTTAATTCTGTTCAAAAGGAGGACACTCAGACTTTTGTTTTTCCTGCAAGTTTGCATTTTCATTTCTCTCACTTTCACAAAGAACGTTACCTCAGAAACATTAAATGGGAAACATGTGCTTCAGGGCTAATGGTACTGCTGCTTTGTAAGGTCAGCTCCAAAGTCTCAACATAAAGGCTTTGTTAATCTAAAGTGAAATAAAAGCAGCTGCCATAAAGCATGTGATATATAAACTCTCATTTAAAGTTGTATTATATTCCTCTTATTATTTTTAATAGCCTGAATTGAGATAAAAATATTTATTGAAAGGATAAAAAGCAGCAATTTTCTAAACTTCTCAAGAAAGGGGAGACAAAAATTTTGTCACTGATAAAAAGGCACTGTGTTTAAATGCCTTTTTTTACCCCCTGGTACTCATTTCTCTTAGGTCATATATTCTTTCTACTGAAGAACAAGGAGTGTTGGTATTCTAACTGAGAATACCAAATAAGATAGATAAACTTCACAGCTTTTTCAAGCTGATGAAAAAGTATTTTTCCTCTTTCTCATTAAGTTCTCATTCCATCACTCCCAGTCAGGGATTTAATTTTGGTTGGTGGTCCCAAGGAAAGGAATTCTCCCTTGTTCCTACTGAGAGTTGCAGTCAACATTAAGCAAAATCAAGTATTGCTGTTCACGTCGTAGGACCTCTGTGTGTTGATGAATACTGGTGTTTCTCTCACTGCAAATTTAAGTTACTTCTGTCTTCTGCTGACCCCTCCAATCCCTACCTCATATCTCATTAAGACTAATGCAATTTATGAGGTTGAGTTACTCCTTGCTACAAATGATCATTCAGTCGTTGTTGGAACAATTTTAGATGCTGGACCTTGAGGCCCAAAGGAAGTGGTTCCACATCCCAGAAGCTTCAAGTTGGATATGCAATGGGGAAAGGCTCTGGCCTTTCTGGGTTGCTTGATAGACAGTTCCAGCTATGAAATCCACGGATTCTCCCCTGCCAGGACAGGGTGTCAGCAGTTGCTAGATATGAGCGGTTATCCTGATGGTTTTCATTTTGGGATTGTATCTATACAGCTTTTAAGAGGCACAATGTTTTAGTTATGCATAGGTATGAAGAGAAAAGGTGACACTTTTTAAAAAACCATCGGTCACTATGCGTGTCTTCTCTCTAAAGATTCTTTTGCAAAGATGTGTATTAAAAGCAGAATGCTCGACATAACTTGGAGGCCGAACTATTTCATCAAGAAACTAAAAACTTCTTGACAAAGGTAAACTGTGAAGCTGAAAACTAAAACTGTGTGCCAGTGTTGGGTATAAACTTTTTCTGAGACTATGATGATCATTTGGCTATATCAAATTACATTATGGAAAAGTGTACAAATGCGTGAGCAGTTTATAAGATGTTGGTTTGGAGATGTATCTCAGTAAGAAAAGAAATAACTGAAGAAACCTTAAACTGACTGCCTTGCTGGTCCTCATCAAAGCTATTACATTGGCAGTCGGAAAACTTGGAATATCTATAGGGATTTTTTTTTCAAATATATGTATATTTCTCATATGTATTATGGATGTTTATTTTTCTCATCTTGGTTGTTTTCTTCCCAGTGCACAATGGATAATTTAGCTGTGATATGGCTATATAGTCTTTGATAGCTTAGTCAGCAATAAAAACTAGTGGCAGTTTAGGCACTCTACAGAGATAAATAAGAATAAAAATGGTATTAGTAGAAAACTAAAATAACAGTTCTATGATTAGTAAGCAGCACAGTGCTATTCCCTTCAGTTTCAGCTGTCTTTCCATTTTTCTAACTTCAAAATTAATTTCTGGATTTATCTTATTTGATATCTGTTAGATGTATTTCATATTTTCCCTCCCCACTCTCAGCAAATCTTTCCACATTCATTGTAGATCTTTTTAACTGGGTGTAATTTTATGACAATATAAAAAGCCTTTGTTTTCAATGTACAATTATAGCTATTCTTTATAGAGCCTTAATCCATTTCATAACATACATCTTGAGATACTTGTTTTGGTGAACTTTAGCTGGAATATCCTCAAATCTATTTTATAACTCTTCTGGATATCTTTCTTTTGTTTTTCTCATTTCTTTTTTGGGAAATCACAGTTTCTCTTTTTACAGTTCTTCAAGAAATCAGAAACCATATTAAAAACTGTCAAAATGGAAAAAACATGTTCTCTGAAGCCAGCATATCTGTCTAAGTGTTTTTATGGTCCATTCTTCCTTTTACACAAGATCAAAGCATCAAGGGACAAGAAAATAGGGTGAGAAAAGTCAATTCAAACTTGCAGAAATCATGCTCGGGCCAAATATTTATCCAGTGATTCATCAAAAATGTTGCAAAATGTAGTACTGTATTTTTAATGATCGCAGGTTTCACTGCCAGTTCTTGTAGGACATCCTGTTCTGGTGCAGTGGTTTTTTTTTTTTTAAAGTCAAGAAAATACATTAGGTCGAACCATAATTCAGGGACAACTGGAAGCCACTAATTGGGTGGACATACCTCATTATGAAGTGGTGTTTTTTAAAAGAATGTAAATACTTATATTGGTGGTGGCAGAAGACTCGCATTTAATTTGATGGTAGAGAAATTTCTTATAATTGAACAAGTTCCTGTTTCTGCTCCAAGAATAAAAGGATTCTCAAGAGTGAGGCAAGTTCGAAAAAGAAGTGGTACAGGCATGACAACAGTCATCTCTCATGTTTCAGTTCTGCTGAAATAAAAGGTGAAAATTCAGAATTTGAAACCACGAGATGGTGAGAAACAGGTTACTTATTAAAGGGCACTTATGTAGTTTATAGGGATCCTTGACGTGTGGGACAAAAGGATACACAGGAGAAGCAGACAGACTCTATTGGCAAATTAGGCATCAGTTGAGCAAGACGCAGTGGTAGAAAACAGTGGAGAAAATGAGGTAAAGCAGAAAGGTGCGAGGCAATATCAAAGAAGTTGAAGGACAAAATAATTGTGAATGCTAGTCAAGGTCTGTGTGACAATTTATCAAGTACAATTGAAAGAT
>NW_009258309.1:657722-665936 GCF_000687185.1 Egretta garzetta
CATTTTTTTCCTATGAGGAATTGCTGTATTCTAGCCATTGCCTTTGTTCCCTCTGCAGGTGGCTATATTTCAGATATAGACCTGTTCCTTTTAAATAAGGAGTCACACTACAAGAAGACCTCAGTCTATGAGGAAGAAGAGGGGCCTTGAGTGGCTTCAGCTCCTGAGGCACTTTCCTGACTGCCCTTCCACAGTGCTCAGCATAAAAATTAAGCCAGTCCAAATACCACTGTTTTTCAGCCTAACCACAGGTACTTTCCACCATATTTCCTACTACATCACATAAGAAAACCTTATTTTAAAAAAAAAAGTAGAACCAGCAGAATGCACGTGCAGCCATATAACCTGTATATTAATGAGATAAGCATATAGATAGAAGAGAAGTAGATGCTAAGAGGTAACTTCAGAAACTCAGCTTTTTGTTTGAAGGAGCAGAACTGATGCTGAAGATAAGTTTTGCTAACAAAGTATAGGATGCCTGCTATTCAAACTGCATATCATGTGTCTGTATCCACAGTTCACTCTACAATTTATTTTGAAACCGATCCATGACCTTTTTTCATATGGTAGTCTTAAAAGTGAGAATACATAGTTCAGTGCAATGGACCATAGTGTACAACCACATATAACCACAAAGGTTATGTACTAATGGAGGTATAAAATAGAGAACAAACTTGGAATGAAATGCATGGGAAAACTTTGGCTCTCACACTGCATGGAAAAAAGCAAGCAGAATTGTCTCTTGTGAAACATGAAGGAAATTATGTAACTGAAATTTTAAACATACAAGTTTTTTGGCTTTTCCTCCTTCCAGGATTACTGAGGTAATGAAGATGGGATTCTACTCGTACTTTTCAAAATGCTATTAATGGCATTCCAGATTGCCAGGGGAAATATCTCTGCTGACTCCTGACAGCCTGTATTCATTGCTTTTGGAGCTGTAATACACTGACTGTTCCCAGTCATCTTAAAGATGCCCCTTCTCGGTCACTTCAGGAGACAAATTCCAGTGAAGAAGCCATCAAGCTTAGGACAGCGTACACACCTGAGCACCTGTAAGCAAAGAGAAGCACCCAGCCTCTCTAGCGTGCCAAGAACTGCAGAGAAAGGGGCACATGCTGCTCCATGGCCCTCAGCCCCTTCTCTAGTGCTGCTGCTTTGGCAGTGTTTCCACATTTATTGTAGAGCAGCAATGAGTATTACAGCTAATGCGGTATCTTCACCCTGTTGTTAAAAGCATCAATGCCAACAAAACTTGCCTCTTAAGGAAATGTCAAATTCTTACTTTACCACAGTTTTCCATGTCAGAAAACATGGAAAAGTATAAGGAAAGTGGCTCAGAGTAAGTTGGATAGGAGTTAGAGTGCAGGAAGAAGAGGGCTAATTAGCTTTGCTCTCTTGAGCTAAAGACCAAACAGTGGAGAGTCAATAGAAAAGAAGACTTGACAGAGAAGGGAATCTGATTCCCAGAAGGAAAAGTATAGCTTTCTTACAATTTTTTTCTTAAGATCATGCACTAAGAGGATTCAAGGAAGGGTTGGAGAATTTTAGAGCTCTGGAAGGAAAGCTTTCCTCTCTTTACTTTTAAAATGAACGTTTTTGTTAATACTCTTGCAAATAAAACAGTGGAAGGAAAATAATGTGGTTTGTTTTGAGACTTTCACAAGGCATTTTTTACAGCTGTAAACCATTGTTGATATGATGCTGTTATCTTTTTGAACCAGCAAAAATGTGGCTGAGTGGTGATTTAGGCTTTGATTCCTACCACCTGTGCTACACAGGTGATGGCATCCAAACAGGGGGTGCACCTGTGAGCTGCTGGCATGCCAGGGGAAGGCTTTGCTCCCTTATTTGAGGAATGTGTGTGGGTGAGCACCAGTTTGCTCTGTGTGGGATTTTTTTTCTCTCTAAAGAAGCACAGTAGTTGTTGATTTAGTTAGTTGTTTTAATTTTCTTACACTGCAAAACTAAAGGCGAAGCTGACCTCTGATGAGCTGCTGCCTCTGGTTTTCTGCATTGCGTAACAGAGGTGAGTGACTGGCTGCTGAAGCGAAGTGAGTGTTGAGGTGTGGGAATTGATTATTAAGGTACAGAAAGAAGGAGTTTTCCAAATGTAGGCTGAGGAACAAGAGGAGGTAGATTGGGATAGTGAGAAGTGGTGGCGCTTGATAGGTTAAGTGGAGGATATGTGGATGAAATCCTGTTCCCTGTTTATAGGCGCACAAAGGGATCTGTGCAGCTCTGTACCCCCATAGCTATCTCTGTATTTCCTGGTACTTGTTGTCTATGGAGGAGGTATTTGTCCCTATTTATCTTAATATGTCTGCACCCTCTTGCTCCTCTGTTGAATGAGTTGGGATTTAGAGGGTTTGCTGCCCTTTTCAGGAGTGTTTGAGGCTCTGAATCTGGCTAGGCAAAACTAGTTCTCATCTATGCTTGGGAGCATTTCAATGAAGCTGTTTCTCTGCGTGCCTAAGAAATTAGTGCACTCTCTGATTGCTACCAAATATCTTCAGTCTCTGAAGATTTGTCCTAACTTGTGAGCTTTCTGGGGAAGCAGTTGTCAATTTGGTTTTCAGCTGGGCTGCTATGGAAAGATGCATATGATTTGGATCTGGATCCAATGTATATGTGGCCAGCTCTCTGGGGGAAAGCTGGAGGAGAGGAAAGACACAAAAAGCAGAGAGTTTGATGCTTTCTGGAAAGGCTGGTCTATCTGAGAGCCTGGCTGCCATAACATTGAACTGAGACCTGGCAGGGAGACAGGTTTAGATTTGCATGAGGAATAGTGATTTATTCCTCGAGCTCTACAGCTCTCTGAGGTAAGTTGTATGTGCTGTTTGGCTTTAAGTTGTACACGCATTTTGGTATGTAGGTTTGCAGATAACCTTCCCAATATAGTTAAATGCCTCACCTTGAGTCTTAGTAACTCAGAGATGTACCCTGGAGGTACTGAGTGGAGAGAGCTTTGTGGTCACAAGGATATGCAGCTCTGCAATGTGTTTTGTATCTGCTAAAAAAAGAAAGCTGGTGATGCTGTGGCCGAGTTGTTTAGAGGAAAGTAGTTGATGTCTGCCACTGTAGTTCTTCTTGGTCTCAGTCCGTCAGGGGCACCTGGGGAGATGGAGATGATGGAGCTCAAAACCAAAAAGGAACTTGTACAGGTGTGTGTGGAGGTTAGTGCTTTTCAAAGAGTTCCTCCTTGTCTGTTCATGCAGATCTTAAAATGCCACGTATGAATGAGAAATGGTTAAAGTACTGTATTTTTTAACTCCTATATTCAGTTTATTTTGAATTTGTGCAAATAGGTCATCCCCATAAGTAGTTTTATTTTATTGCACCTTCTCACGAGGAAGAAGGAATTTCACCAAGTTGAAAGAAAGCTTATATGGAAAACTTTGAGTTGGAGTGAATTGGGCCGAGTATTGAAACAGTCTTTGTTCCGGGTGAAACTGCACCAGCTTGAAGACCAGTGCCTGATGCTGGTGTAAGGCCTGTGTGCTCGTGGTTAGAATACGGAGGTGAAGTGTGGTTCTGCTGCCTCAGTGGATCAGGCTAATTACAGGAGGCAGAGAATCAGCTGGTATCGGTTAGCCGTCAAGAGGTCCCCCTCCAGCTGGCTCACTGCCTGGCACACGCCTGTGCAGTAACGCGAGGCAGGCAGGGCTTATGAGCACGTTGGGATACAATTAGACACAGAACCAAGCAGGCAGCGCAGAAGATGAAACAGGGAGTTTTAGAGGTAGGCGTAGAGTAAATTACCAAAGCATTTCTCTTTTCCATGTGTTTAATTTGAGGTCTGACTTCATAATAAGTGATCCCATGTGGTGCTCCCTTAAAGTAATACTTACCTATTGTAATCCTTTAAACATTCTGAGATGCCTGAAGTATGAAGTCATTTTAATCTATTACCTGGAATGTACTAATCGCACTCAACAAATTTTTGAACTGCTATTAAATAGTTGAGTGTCATTTTCCCTCCCCATGCCGCTCCCCCCACCCCGCCTGGATGGAGATATTGCTGTTTCTGCAGTAACCCTGGTGTAGATACAGCTGTATCACGTATATCCGAGTTGGTGGTGAATGGTGGTTGAAAAGAATGTTTTAGCTGAATGTGTATGTTTGGACAATATAAATCAATGGTCTGATATAGTGAGTAACTTTCTCCACAGTTCAGCTGGTAGTTTTTAGAGAAAGCATTACTACGGGGGGGGAGGGGGGGAGGATGAGGGGGAAATCTTTTTTCTCTTTTTTTTTTTTTTTTTTTTTTTTTTTTTCCTTTTCCTTCCAAAAAATGTATGATAAACATAGTGACCGTTGCTTTTTACCAGACAACTCATATAGCCCTGGCTTGACTCTCAATTAAATGTCTTGAAATCTCACTGGGTTGATTGTACTCGTTTTGGTGATGTGAAACAAAAGAAACAATGTTCTGTGCTTGTAGGCCTCTTTGCAAGGAATAGCACTGAGAATCTGAGGAATGCAAGAGTTTTCCAATAAAAACATTGTAGTAATTGCATTAAATGAGTGAATCGTACATGTAATCTTCCAAATATGCTGGCATGGATTTTGTTAAGACTGACTGACTTGGCTAGTGTGATAGGTGCTTTTCTTTAGCAACTTACCTAGTGAAAATACAGAGATCTTGTCTGATCTCAAAGCAAAGTAGGTGCAAGTGAGGCTTCGTCTTGGACATGAAACCTCCTGGGACACAACAGTTTGCAGAAGCAGATGCTTTTTATTTTGGGAGATGCTGCACTGCTAGAAGTGGTCTCTGTAAATACCATCATGATCCTGGCAATCTGGTGATGGTAATAAAAATCTGTCAGGTTGGAAGGGACTTTAAGGGGCTGGCCAACACTGAATTTGGAGCCAGTCTGAAGTTCCTTAATTAAGGACTCATAATAATTTCCTTAGAAGACTGGCAGTGCTCTGGTTGGTACAGTTGTATCTGCTGTTAGCCTTCGTTGTTGCCAGGCTGCATGGGTCAGTAATGTTTAACTTCCTGTCCACCAGGACCCTGGAGTCTTTGCAGTGGAGCTGCTAGCCACTCCATTAATTCCCACTCCGGGCCCTGCACAGCTCTTTCCTTGTAAGAGGAGAACTAGGTTGCTTGAGACAAAATTCCTGCACCTATTCACCCAGCTGAACTGTGATGTGTGTTAATAGTCTGTTATCTTTCTTCCTATTATAATTGGCTGTGTAAGGTTGCTGCTGCACCCTGGTTAAAAAGTTGCCACATTCCACCACCAAAAGGATAGCTTTTTAGGTCAGAAGCTATGGCTATAAAGTCTAGACCTGTGGAAGCATGAAGAAAATTCAGATAGTCTTGGGGAATGGTCTGAAGCTTTCTAAATGAAGGGCATGAGCAAAGTGCAAGACCCAGTTTGCTGGTGTCTCCAATGCTACTTTCAGTAGTAAAGTTTTTTTCACAGAAGTTTTCCATGTACTGATCTTGATCAGGAGTAACCCTGCTAAAGTAATATCACACAGTGAGGTGTTTGGACTTATTTAGAAGCTTTTTACCTTGCCATTTGGTTTTATGTTTCTATTTTACTCTACTTTTCCTAAGACTCATTGTTATGGGATTCTCTGTATCTTGCCTCATACAATTCAAGTTTTCATTTGAATACAGCATGACTCACCTAAACTGTTCCTGAAAGGAGACATGCTTGTACTGAGTGGTAAATAAGAACTTGATTAATATGAATACAAACCTAGGCTCAGAACACAGATTAATAGTGAAATACTAGTTATTCTATGTGATAATAGATAGAATACTATACTATATACTACGAACTATTCTGTATGTATAGAATACAGTGCTATATATTATGAACTTCACACTTTGTGTTGCTACAGGGTACGGCGTGTGATCCCCACCCAGTGAAGTGGAAATGCTGTTAAAACTTTCTGCACTTAGTTTCTAAATCTTACAAATGCTATTTTCTGTTCCTGTCTCTTTCAGGAATATTTTTAGTGCAAATTCTACTATATATTGCTTGATTGGCTCTTGATGCTGAAGGACAGAATTGTCCAGTGCTATGAAATTAATGAAACGTCGGACTTGAATAACTTTCTTGGACAAGTTCTTAGAAAATAATTTCATTTTCATCTGTTTTTTTTCAAGCAACAAGTGAGCAGTGATAATAAAGATGGCAGTACTGATCTAGGAGAAAAAATGTGAGGAAAAAATAAGACACTACAGCCCTCACTATTCAAAAAGTCATTAAATATTTGAATTCTGTTGATCAGAATCAAGCCAAACTTCTTTAATATATATTTCTGGCCTAGCATCATACATCCATGAGATCCCTATGACTATTCATATATGTGTTGTAGGAAATGCAACCTCAAGAACAAGGAGACTTCCTGGCTTTTACTTTTTGTGTGTGGCTGCAGAGAAAGATTTTATAAAGTCCACAGATCACTTGCCGTATGGCTTCAGGAATGTGTGATGGGGCAAAAACTTGTTTGTTGGTCACAGGGTTGTTGGGCAATTTGTCTCTTCTGGAGACCTTCTTCATCCACTTGGAACCCCATAAGGATCTTTTTGAAGTGTGTGAAAGAATCTTTTTAGTTAATGGTCATATTTAACATGTCTTTCCATTGCTTTATGTACCAGTTAGGACTGATATCAATGACTGTTGGATCTTTGCCCTGTATTCTCCTTGTTTACTGCATGCCATCTAAATTTGGTCCTTAAAAACATGTGCCTGAGATAC
Source organism: Egretta garzetta (assembly GCF_000687185.1). Taxonomy (NCBI): domain Eukaryota; kingdom Metazoa; phylum Chordata; class Aves; order Pelecaniformes; family Ardeidae; genus Egretta; species Egretta garzetta. Next base: position 664,448 of record NW_009258309.1, read on the forward strand.
AGGTAGTCCTGCTTCCTTCCTCTCCATCACCCCACTTTGCTGGTAGCGCAGCCCTCCTCTTGTGCTGGGACCCCTGGTGCCTTATGCAACTGCTGGTGGTATCCCCTGCTGCTTGGGTATATCCTGCATTCTTCATTTTGATTTTAGACTGTGATTGCAAACAAGTAGTCTTACAATTGAGGTGGTAGGGGCTCAGTTGTTTGCAGGAACCTTCTGCCTGTGAATTAGCATTTGATTGCATTCGGTTTGTTTGAAATGAGAGAGTTGCAAAAATGCATTCTTTTCTCTTGGGCACTTCCATCTTTTTGTAGCGTTGAGGACAGCTTATGAGCTTTAGTCCTCAGTTTGTGCCACTGAAGCAGTGTCTCCATTTTTTTTTTTAACTGGTTTCAGGGTAATCCCACCTGATATTTAAAAAAACCCAAAAAACCCCAACCCTCTCTCTGGCAATAGACATGATGCATATGTAAAACTGACACCCTCAAGGTCTTTTTCAATTGAAAAGTAAAAAGCATGACAAAATTGGCTTATTGCAAGGCTTCAGAGAAGATGCAGATACAATAAAATCATAGACCCTGTAATTTCCTGGTTCTCAAGTATTTATTTAAGTGTATTTATCAAAGGTAATTCTTGACTGCCAGTTGTGTCTGCATATGGATCTAGTACTAACTTCCAAAACTGTTTGTCCTCTTTTCTTTTCTCCTCCAACCTGAAGCTTTTCTTTAGATGCTTTTGACTTTGAGACACATCAAATGATGCTGCTGCTGGGACTTGTGGAAAAAGGGATGGTTTAGCTCACTGGTTAAACACGTATCAATAGAAGGTGATTTTGCTTGTATTGGAGGCTTTTTCACAGTAAAATCAAAGATGTATTCTGATTCTTCATGAACAAGACAGCTATACAGATACTTCAGGTTTAGGGTACAAGCTGAAGGATACCTTTATCAGTAGAGAACATATTCCTTCTGAATCTCCACAAAGAATGTGCTGCTAGATTATAGGTGTGGCTGCCTTTGTCCCTTCCAAAGTAAATATTTTCACATTGCAACACACTGAACAGTTATTGTTTATAAATTGGTATTAGGGTGACTTACAGCCTTTTTAAAATGGTAGAGAATGTATTTCTTCTTGTACCTTTTATGGTGCTAAGTGCTTTGTATGGCAGGGTAGTTGTCGGAAATGGTTTCTGCTGTTACTAGCTTAGGTATACTGTAATAGAGTAGCTCAAATCAGGGATCGTTGTCTGTGAGCTGTCAGTTGATGCTTAGTTCATGCAAGTACTTATTCACACTTGCTTGGTTCATGCAGTTCCCTGCTCCATTAATAGTTCAAAGAACTCCAGTGGCTTTCTAAATTGGCTTAAAGAATGCTGGAAAAACATGTCAAAATCTGATGTTAACTGGATTGCCTTTGTTCTCCATTTGACATTGTTTTATATTGTTTTTAAGTTGTGTAGCTATCTACATAGATAGGTTGGTGTTTAGAGGGG
>NW_009258309.1:665990-675272 GCF_000687185.1 Egretta garzetta
GTGGGGGTTAAGGGGGGGGGGGGGGGGAAATGGGAAAATTTAACATGACTATAGTATTCAGAAAAGCTGGAGTTTAAACATTTGTCCCAACTCTGCAAAGACTCTTCTGCGTTCCAGTGGGCTGTACAATAGCATTTTCCTTATGTTCTTCTTTCAGCATAACAAATGCTATTAGATTTTTTCATTTCTAAATATATGCAGGAGAACTCATATGAAATCTGTCTAGTTATTAAAAAAAGTTGGTGGGAGAGGAGAAAAGAGTAAAGAAACGAAACCACCCCCCATGCTCTTCCAAAATGCCCATACCTTTGTATTGCATAGTTAAAACAGGGTGTTGGCTTTATATTAGAAATTAGGAAAGCAACCAATGCATAATATGATAAATTGCTTTAGGACATGTTGAGAAATGCCCTAAGAATGGTCAAGGTACAATGTTACTCTTGGAAAGAAAGCAAAAGATATGTCTCCTCTTGCTATAGAGAACCAATGCTGTGAGTTGCTGAATAAGGGAGAGCTGGGATTGCTGTAAATTCTGGATTCACTAAAGAGTAGGGGCCCGTATAGCTGGGAAGTGGAGCAGGGCTGCGACAGCCTCCTGAGTGTAAAGTGAGACTGGGTGTTATAGAGCTGATACTGCCATGAACAAGAGGCATAGGAAGGGGACTGTGATTTGCAGCTGGTTAGACTGGCTCCAGATCCCTTTGGATTTTGATATGTGGTAGATAAATATTTTTGAAGAGAATATTGTCCAGTTGTTTTGACCACCTGAAAGGATAGTGACAAGAATCTTCCAGTTAAGTGGGTTGTAGAGACCAACAGTGAACCTTGAAGAGAGCTTGGTTTTGGCCATAATGCATGAGGGTATCTTGGAGCTGTGCACAGAGCCCTTGAAGCACTTCTGAATGTTCCTTGTGGAATGGGAAGACAGAGAAGGCAAGGTAATACTGAGGAAAATGAAATGTTAACCGTGCCTGCATTTTTGTCTTGATGATTTCTTGGAAAGTCCTGTCAGATAAAAATGCATCAGCAGAAGTGTTAGCGTGTCTGAATGAGAGTGTGGGTAATGGTTCCATCAACTTCATCTCTTTATAAAGACCACAAATTACTTTTGTTTAATAGCAATTTAGATGAGGAAAAAGAAAAATCCCCAAACCCATACACAGTTCTTCCTTGTGTGCTTTATTTGTGGAAACATTAAACCAAGCAAACCCCACCCCAGCACCTTACATGCATCCAGTTCCTGAAAGCAGAGATCCTTACAAATTTAATATAATTGCAAGAAAAAGAGGCTTCTCATTCTTAAATTTGAGGAGCAATTATGTCCATGAAAGTTCGGCTGCTGTTGCACTCTTTAAGTCACTGAATTTTAAATATAAAATGAGCCTTTAAACTATGCCAGAAGCAGTATAAAATTGTCTTACCAGCATGGCTGCTAACCTGAAATATCTTAAGTAACTGCATATATATTTTTAAAGCAATGGAGAAGTGTTGTGAGAGTATGTTCTTAGTATGGATACATTGGGCTGTCCACCAATGCCTTCTGGGGGAAACTCATCTATAAACTTTTTCTGGAAACTCTGGTGTACACTGATGGTTTCATAATGAACACAATTAATTACATTTTTATCAGAGTCAAAAATGCTCTTCAGTTTCATTTTAACTGTTCTATTAATTTACATAGAATGTATCCTGGCCACAGGTGCACTTTCTTGATGGATTTGTGTGCTTATAGAATAGATCCACTCTGTTAGAAAGCAGGGAAATGGAACGGGTTTTGAAGTGTCCAAGCTGCTATTGAGTAGGTACTAGAAGAAAAGGATAGCAGCCTGTGAGGGAGAATTACTGTAGAAATAGAGACCACAAACAGTGCTATTTCAGCAAACTGATCAAGTAGGAGCACATAGATGAACTCTACTATAAATATCTGATCTCTGGGACCTGTCATTTTCCTCTGATGCTAAGAAAAGCTGAGTAGTTAGGAAAATCAATGCAATTTATAATGCAATTGAAAGCAACTTGATGTCAGCTTAACTATCAAAAAGTTATCATCATTGTTGGGGATAATATTTTTCCTTTATGCTGATAACAAGAGAGGTTTAAAAATCAATTCAGCATTTAAATAGTGGTAGGTGGACAGCTGTAACCACAGCTCTTACTTGGGCTGTTAAGTGGTATGACCTAAAGATTCACTTTAGCAGCGTATGACCTGTAAGTGAAAAAAGTTGTAGTAGTAACCTAAATGTTGAGGCGTGACCAATTCTGAAAATGACTGTACTGTATTGGCATATGCACTCATATTGGAGTTTCACAAGAAATACACGTCACAAGTAATGTTAATCAAGGCAGATGTAGCTACTTGGAGTTTCATCGGAGTTTAAAAAAAAATACCCAATCAACCAAAACCACCACAAAAACTGCAATTTAATTTCCAAAAACATGAAATATTTCATATTAATTGGGAGAAGAAAAAGCAAGATGCCAACTGATTCCAAAAAGACTGTCACAAAGACTTGAGGTTTAGCGACTATACTGGGTGTTTGTAGCAATGCCTTTGAGGTTCACCCACTAACGGTACTTCTGAAAAGTGCCTTTAAAGTCTGCATCTTATTCTTTTGATGGGTTACCAGAATCTCAGGCTCGTGCCTGAATTCAGTGCAACATAAACTGCAGCTAAGGCGGTGAATGAGAAAATGAGATGAGAATGCCTGAGGGAACTTTGAATGTCCTTGCTTTGATGTATTTCACAATCTTAGCATGACTTCATAGCTGGCAATATGCAATATATACGAGACTCGGACAGCCAACTCAGCATGACAGCCTGAAACAGAAGTATGTATTATATATCAAGAGAAAAGTGAACTAAAGATGTCAGGAGTAACTGCAAAGTTCAAGCAGAGCTGTTACGAAAGTGCTGATTGTGGCTCCATAGTTATAAATTGACTTGTTTTTTTATTTCTGAAGAAGGCATTAAGTCCCTGGGATATCTTGAAAGAATTAGAGTGCTTTCACTCTCAGGTTATAGCAAAGAGTAAACAAAGATTAAGTTGCTTTTCTGCATGGTGTGCGTACCTGCCTGGGTGTTCTTGTGCCTTCTGAAATGGCATGTTTTACGTGTTGTCAGACCTGGGAGATTTATTGCTTTCATGTTTGAACCTCTGTATACAACTTGTAATTGGTCCTCAGTCTAACTGGGGATCTTGCTAGATAAATGTGCTATGAACAGAGATTTTTTTAGACACTCTAAATATTACCTGGAGAAGAGTAGCCAGACGTAATGTATCTTTTGCGAAAAAGTGAAAACTGCCATGAAATGAATGTTAAACAAGTGGTTTACCACTACTTCAAGAGCTTCCTTCGGGCATAGGTTGCTGTGATGGGTGCCTCAACCAGATTTTGCTACTGAAGTTAAACATCAGTGGGTGGTAGTAGTAGTGAACTTTGAATTTATTACATAGCCACCTAATCTCAGGATGACTGTGGACACTTGTGCATTGGAGACCGTTTGCTGTTACTGGTAAACCTGGGGTAGTCATGAAAGGTGCTTAGAAAAATTTCTTTGTCATTACCATTCAGGGGAAGCACGGACAAAGGCATCACTGTTTCTGCCCCCAAGTTCAGCAGATCTTTGAGTGTTCAAGGCTTCTAAAAATCATCTGTTTTAGTAGGCACCTCATGGAGATTTTGCTTTTCATCTGTGCTTATTTCTGATTGCTTCAGTGGCAAAAATGTTGGTGTTTTAACCACTTTTTAAAAAATGCTTGCAAATGCTAGAGACCTGACATTCCTAAGATGGCAAGAAGCAGCTTCTCCACTGTCTATCAGTAGCAATTGTTACAAAATCTGCTTGCTCACTTTCGTGCAAGAGGATAAATTCTGGGGACCATTTTGGAAGCAGAATTAGAAGGCAGGCAGCAATCTGACTAGCAGAATTCTTATTTGGCATATAAGGTGGGTGACTCTTTTGTCCTTTCTGCTTTCACATCAAGTTGACCAGTAGAAAATACAACTTTACTTGGCAATGTTAGAAATTGGATCTGGGATTCCTCTAGCTTCTTTTTCACTTTCCTACGTGTGCATGCGCGCGCTCAAATGGGTGTTTGCAACCTAACCACCAAGTTGAGTGCAACCTTTTAATGGTAGAGGAAATGTAGGTCTGTCCTGATGACTTAAGTGGATGCTTCTGTTATACTGAAAGACAAAGGGCCAAGAGCTCTGCTAGTTTTACTTTACAGAATATAGTTCTGTTTCACCTGTAGACAATTTGGCTTCAGGAGGGAATGCGCGGTCCTGAAACAGTGCAATACAGTGACCGGCACAATGTGTGAGATGGGATCTCATAGGCAGGTCTGCTATTGCACTGTAAAGCTGGAATCCTCTTTTGACAGATTAAGATGCTGTCTGTTACCTCTTACAGTAGCGCTTGGTTTGATTTCCAGCTTCTCAGCCAAGTAGCTGTTGTCAAAAGCATTCATGACTAAGGTAAAAGAATGAAGGATTTTGCCAAACAAATAGTGAAAGATGAAAGACTATCCCTGTTCATTGTTGTTCCAGATGAAGGTTATATTAAAGACATGTTTAGGTAAAGCAAACTTTAGCTTTGGTATTTTATTTTAATTTAAAGTGTATTTGCATTTATAGTACAGCTTTTTAAATTAGCTGGTCACACACTATATTCATTGTATAAGAAACAGCATATGATAATTTGAGGTAAGTATATATAACATCTTGACTTTAGCTTCCAGTCCACTTACTTCAAGGTACTCTAATTCATGATGATCCAGTATGTGGCACTGATACTGGGGAGAGATAGTGAGAGATGCAATGATGAGCAAAGACCTTTCTCTCTGAGTTAAGTAGTCTTATCCATTTAATGCATGCTTCTCAATGTATGCCAACGGCAGGGTAGAATAGTGTTAAGGTAAAAATGTAATCAGTTGTACGAAGGCTGAAGCCTAATACATGAATGTGGGCAGACAGAGAGGAGGCTAGGCCTCTGCCAAAGAGGAATTTCTCCTTTTCTCAGAGGAAGGAGGTCTTGTTCCCTGAAACGTAGGCGTTCTGCTTATTTGAAAATCATCAGGAATACACTAAACTCATAGTTTAAGAGTACTGACTTGCCAGTTGAAAATCCAGCTTTGTGCACTGTGGCAAATGCAAGAAGTGAGCTCTGTTTTGGTGAATAGTAGCTGTACTATTCCAACAAAACATCACAGCACAGCTCCCTCTTAGTTGCTTCCAAAACCCATCATAACTAATTCTTCACCTGCACAAAATCCTCAAGCTCTGTTAGGTTTAGTGAATTGTGTATGAGGAGCAAACAGTGCTGAGGTGATTTTTCATGGAGGAGATGAGGCAATTCTTTGGTGTTACAAGCTTTTATTCCTCTTTTCCCAGTTTACTTTGTCAAGCAGGCAAGCTTGGCATCTATGGGGAGTGCAGAATTTCTTTTCTTTGCATTTCACAAGTTTATTGAAAAAAAAAAAAAATAATTTGTGGTTATGTGTAACAAGACAACTTGTCCTCCAAAGCAGCCTTTGCTGGAACTGAGTGAGGTATGTCTTCTTCCTTTCTCCTGTTGTCCATACTTCTAAAGGACTTAACATACAGTTGTTTTTGTAATAGAGACTGCTGGGTAACTAACATCTGAGAACAAAGTGAAGGGTTTAATGGATCTGACATGGACTTGTACATCTAAAACTGGGTCCAGCATACTATACTGGGTCAGTATAGAATCTCTGGATTAATTCCTTGTCTTGATAGTGTTCATTCTTGCAACTAATTTCTCAAAAATTACCATAAATTCCTTCTTAAAACTTCAAGGTAAACTAAAATAATACTAAACGATGGAGGCCAATTTGTTGTTCTTGTAACATTTTGCATGTGGAATACTACTTTGGGATTTCTAACCTGGCTCAGCATCCTTTGACAAACAAAATGCAGTCTTGATAAATAAGCAGCAAATCAAAACCTTTCCATTTGAACATCCTCTGTTAACTCATTGATATGAATGTAAAATATTTCACTGACCCACTCGATGTGAGCAAATGGAATGTGCTCAAATGAGAGGAAATAATTTTGGAGAAGAGTCCACGAGGAACTCATAAGAAAGTGTTGTATTATCTGATATGCGGATATGTAAATGATGCAATATGATGACTGTAAAATAATGACAGAGATTAATGAAACAGATGGTTGTGTTATGAATCAATCAAATATCAGGATACAGTCTAGAGCGGTGGGGAAGATGGTTTGCATGTACTTGGAGAGCTGTGCCAAATGTAGTTTACAAACATCTCTATGGAGAGCAACGGGCTGAGCTGATCTCAGCGCACCCCGATGGTTCCGTTGTAAGTGATGTGTGTCAGATCTGGAGAGGTTGTTCAGTGGACAGTCTTGGTGCGAGATGGTGTACCTCTTTCAAAGCACTACTAGCTGTGAAGGGCTTGCTGGTGGGGAGGGTGTGCAGTGATGTATCTACCAGAGAAGGTGATGATGTGAATATTCAGTTTGGAAAGAGTGGGTGTTTGAACCTCTCTGGAAAGTTTGCTGTAAAACTCAGAGTTAAAATACTCTCCAAATTTGCATCCTTCTATTGCTATTAGGTTCCCAGCTGTCACCATAGCCAGACCATTTTGTGTGCCGGAAATGTCTTGTATCACTTCACATATGGCTGTTTAGTATATATGCCCTCGATTTGTACCATGCTGCTGATGAAACAGCCTTGGGCTGTTAGTTTTTTTGGTTTTTTTTTTTCCTTGACATCCCCCTCCCACCATGTTCATGCTGTCTGATGTCTTAATCCTGTGCTATTTCTTTATCAAAATGTAAAACCTCTGGTGGCAGAAAACATGCTGAAAATTTGAATGGGGCATTGTCTCTCCTCACATGCAGTATTTGGCAGCCTCAGAGTGACTGTAATCACAGCTGCTTTCAAACCTGCTTGCTGTCAGAGGATCTCCCACGGGCCCTGTGAAAGCCAACATTAAGACTGGAGCAGGAGCAATAAACTTCTGTCTTCCATGGTTATAGACATCCCAAAGCCTACTCAAAGGTGTGCTTAAACTGTAGCCAAAATCATCACTTTTCAGTTGGAGTTGCAGAGGTGGAAAAAAACCTTTCCCTTGATATTGTTAATGGATCGGTGTTGAAGAAATCTACAGTGTAGTGATTTACTTACTTGGTTTAGCATCTTCAAATTTCTTATGCTGGGGAAATATTGATTACAGCTAAGACCCTTTTTCAGTGTGTTCTTTAGTTGAACTTTTTGGGAGACCACAGATTTCTGTCTGTACGTGTTGGGCCCCCTATTCCCATCCTCTTGCAAAATTATCAGTCCTGTCACCCTGTTGTAATTTCACCCCACAGGAATGTCGTGATCAGACCCATGGATAAGTAGGAATCTTGCAACACATTGAAAGTATAAACCAAAACAGTTACTCTCTGAAAAACTTGTGAAGTTCAGTCTGGGTCTTGAGAAACCCATGCAAATGTTCTTTTTTATGGGGCTAGTTTTAAAGTTGTTTTCTTTAAATAAAAAAAAAAACCTAATGAAAAGGGATCTCTTTTATAAGTGGTTTAATCCCACTGCTAGGGAGGATGTAGTCCAGATGACACTCTCAGGGGATAGGAAGGACTTTTGCCAATATTCCTATGTTGCTGAAAGATTCACCAGGCAGTCTTCCTAGCTGGGAGAAAATGTATTACTGTATTGCTGTTAGTTTTACCTCCATCATCCACCCTCAATCCCGCTTTCTTAGATCTTTTGAGAAACAAAAAGGCAGCAAAGGCTCAAGTGAAGACTTTAGAAGGAATTCCTCATTAGTTTTAAAAGGTAGCTTTGCAAACTTTTGGTAAAGCAGTTAACTGAAACTTGACGTTATGCAGCTTATTTTCATTTAGTAATGCAATGATGCAGTGCTATAGTATTGCTGTTTTACCAAAATGTATCTTTAGCAAGAATTCCAAAAGTTTTGATTCAAAGCAATAAATGTTGTCCAAACTTAACATCTAATAATAAAGATGTTGAATAGCTGAACTCATCCCTTCATTTGGTGTTACTCTCTTTTTTTTTTTTTTTTTTTTTTTTTTTTTTTAAAAAAAACAACCAAACAAAACCAACCCAAATATTTGCCTTGGCTTTTTTATTTTTGGCTTTATTTGTTCTACACGTTATTCTGGGACACACACACACACCTTGTGGCTTCAAAAAATTATACCAGATGTTGCATCTTTCAAAAATCCACATTTTTATGAATCCCTTTTGTGGTTGCATGAGTTGTTTAAAATGTGATTAGTGTCATACCTACTGGTCGTAAATCACAGTTTCCTCATCAAGCATTTCTTTCCTTGCATTTTATTTATTCATCATTTGGTATTGCCAAATTTTAATAACACTGTGAAAACTTACCCCACTGAAGCTTTGTTCATGTAAATTTCTTTGAAACATAGACTTTAGACTATTTGTGTAAAATGTGAATTAATACATAGCTTATTGCTTCCCAAGTCCCTTGCTTCAGAACATCTTCATGGTTTAAAAAACCAACCAACCAAAAAAAACCTTCTGATGTCATTCAGTTAAAAGGGAATAACTTCTTTTTGCTCCCTGATGGGGTGCACAGCTGAAAGGATTCTCCTGTGCTAACTACCTGCTGACGTAACAGCTGACACGCCTACAGTCATAACAGCAGAGTCTGATCCAGCATCTCTTTCCAAAAAGAAGTGGTCTTTCTAGATGTTCTCTGTGGATACAATGATTTAAAGCAGAGTATTTTATTTCATTCATCTTCATTGCCGTGTGTATTTACTTTCTCATGTTATGTACCATTCTTTCCTGCAAGCTAATCTGTTGGTTAGCAATTCATAAAAGTGGCATTCAAATGAATGAATGCTCATGATCTGGTCCTCTGTGAATTCAGAGGTAAGATTAGCACAGATGCATACGTCAAGCCCGTCTCTCTACAGCTAGGCATTATATGAAGTATAGTAAACAAAAATACAGCTTTTTAAGTTCCTCTCAGCAGAGATTGGATAGAGAGACTGGAAGAGCACAGGCAAATATCTGATTTCATTCTGGCATTAACTTGCAACAGCTCATGGACTATATTAGGAACCCTCTTTGTATTGTTGGGGCTGAGTTTCAAATAGTTCTGCAAAGTAATGAGTGCTCTTGGCAGACAGAAAAATTCCCCCAAATTAGAAGTGAAATTAGACGAGTGCAAGTAGCGTTACAACAATAAGGTTAATCAGGTAAAGCAATAATTTGTGGGAAAGGATCGTTAAAAT
>NW_009258309.1:675344-735550 GCF_000687185.1 Egretta garzetta
TTCCTCAGTAACTGTAACACAAAGCACTGCTGCTTTTGTGCTTGTACATTCTTTTTCATTTAGCAGCAGCAAACTTATTGGTGAAGATCAGAAAACTCTTTAAATAACCACTTCCTGGTATGTCCTTGGGTTGCTGATAGCTCAAAGGAGAAACTTATTTTAAGGGCGAGTATTCTGTTCTTGATCACGGCTTGGGTGGGACTGTTTGTGGCTGATTAGTATGTATAAAGTGTAAGTAAAAATCTTAATGATTTGTGTATGTACAAAACTATGACCAAATGCCATTTCCTGCTGTCAAAAGCCATCACAAAGAAGTGCTTAGAAATGGTCACCTGACTTAGAAATAGGCCTTGGATCTCTTTAGTCTGATAGTCTGTCTTCACCTGTGACTAATACCGGACTGAGAATGAGATGCATAAAATTACAGTAATGTTACAGTAGGACAGTTTCCAATTCCTGTAATAGCTGTAAGTCCTTTTCTCAAACCCTATTCTAAATATATAATGTTTTTTCAAGGTGTAATACTGGTATTTGGCACAAGGATGTGTCACCATTTTGCAAGGAAGAATTAAACCAGGAACAAAACTTCATCAGTTAAAAACAGAGGGAATTGAATGTGTAAGTGAGGAAATGCTGGCAGTGCTTCAGTTGAAGTGTTGCAGCACTGAGTTGATAATTTTATCAGCTTTCACCTATGGTTTTTCACCTCTGCATGACAGCTGAGGAAGAACTGTACCTGTAGCATCCATAGCCACCCCAGAATGTGTCTGGTTATGGCTGCACAGTTTCTTCCTTTATGAAATTATCCCTCTGCAGTGCTAACGGTACATCTAAGCTGCAGGTCTTTGGAGTGCCTTCAAACTACCATGCTGCAGTGTATGGTTGGCTGATTTTAAGTCTGTTTGGGGTAGAATGAGGAATGGTACCATCCCTCCTCTCTCCTTTGCATGAATCATAGAATCATAGTTTTGGGTTGGAAGGGACCCCTAGAGGTCGTCTAGTCCAACCCCCCTGCAGGAGCAGGGACACCACTAACTAGATCAGCTTGCTCAGAGCCCCGTCCAACCGGGTCTTGAATGCCTCCAGGGATGGGGCCTCCACTACCTCTCTGGGCAACCTGTTCCAGTGTTTCACCACCCTCATTGTAAAGAATTTCTTCCTTATATCCAGTCTAAACCTACCCTGGTTTAGTTTAAAACCATTACCCCTTGTCCTGTCACAGCTGGCCCTACTAAAAAGATTTTCCCCATCTTTGCTATAGGCCCCCTTTAGGTACTGAAAGGCCGTAATCAGCTCTCCCTGCAGCCTTCTCTTCTCCAGGCTGAACAAGCCCAACTCTCTCAGCCTGTCCTCATAGGAGAGGTGCTCCAGCCCTCGGATCATTTTTGTGGCCCTCCTCTGGACCCGCTCTAACACTTCCATGTCCTTCTTGTGCTGAAGAAGGAGTCCAGGCACGTGGGTCAGACTTGAGGCATACAAAGTATGTCCAGATTTAGTGTAAGTCAGGAAAAAAAAATCAATATTCTTTCCATGAAATGGTATTTGTGTCATTAATAACTAATAAAAAAGTAGTAAGCCAGTTGCATTTAACTTTGAGCGATTCAGAAAATAAATGCCGGTTTCTAACCAGCTTTTCTGTTGCCAGCTTGTTAGTGTCCCTGACTATTATTGCATGTCAGTGTTGGGACCTTCAAAATAGCCAGCAAAATTAGTTTTTTCTTGCATGTTTGTCTGGTAGCAGGGGAAGATTAGAAAGGGCCATGTCCTTTTAAAGAAAAATCTGTTGGCTACAGAGGCTCCAACAGTCCATCTGGCAGTGAAGCATGGAGAGAGTACAATAAAATTAGGGAGTCCTAAAATAACGGATAAAGTTGAAGATAAGAATATTCTTTAAGTTATAGGTCTTCAGCTTCTTGTTTATTCATTTTGTGCTTCAACTGTAAAACTGGACTATGGTAGTGATAGGGATTTATATTCTCTGATAATGTGAGCTGCAGTTAAAACCTCACAAGAGTTGAAGGATGGATAAAGGAAAACCAAGCAAACCGTGAGCTCGTTTGTTTTCATAACACAGTGGGTCACTGTAGTATCCCAAATAGGACAGAACAAGAAAATGAAAAACCAGGACTACCTTCAGCAGACTGAGGGTGGGAAGGGTAGAAAGCTACAGGTAAAATTGCATTTGATTGTTTTATACTAAATTTTGTACTTTGGCCAGGATCCCTGATACAAATTCTTCACACTGGAAAAATATTTCTCAGGGGAATCAATCTTATTACTTTTTTTCCATTTTGATGAAAAAAAAAAAAAAAAGTAATGATATGAAGTGGAAAATGTCAAGTAAAATTAATATAAATATTGGCCTCATGTAACACAATAGAAAACACATTTTACTGTGTGGTGGTGGTATTCACTAAAGACCTTAAATACAGGTGTGCTAAACTGTCAGGACATTTTTATACAACTGATCGATTTTCCTTTGCTACAAAATGCTGCAGTCCCTGGGGCTTGTTCTCCCCTCGGACCATGACCTAGAGAAGTTTTTTTTAAACACTTGCTGCACAAGGCCCGCCACACCATTCCTTTTCATACCTATATATGGTCTCAAATATTTTCTATCAGTGTAGTGTGGCCTTATTACTGCAGTGCCTAAGCATCTCACCTGGACCATTTCCTCTTTCTCAAAGACAATAGGATGAAAGTAAGGGACAGACACCATAGATCTGGTGTGACAACTGCAATCTACACATAGATACAGTTTGCTCTCATTGCGTGCCTACAGCAAGTCCTTTCTGTGTGTGTCTTACGCCCAACATATGGAAGCAGAGCAGGAACCAGAGCACCATTTGGAGTGGGTAATGGAAGACTGCAGCTGGAGTCTGCTGCCCAGGCTTCCTGAGGATGTCCTTGGGGACCACACTAGAAGACAGTTGTTCATTAATGGTAAGGCTGAGATGCTATTGTTGTACACCAAAACAGAGAGAGTCTCTTATTTCAATAACTGGAAGGTAGAAAGCATACATGCTGATGGGCTTAGATGCTTCCAAGTTAAGCAACTACTCTTTGATGAAAATTTGATGCTAAATTTGTTACCAAGTTTGATTTTTAGATTTTTTGGAATCCTTTTGGTAATGTAATCCAAGATACACTGGAAACCCTTGTGAGAGCAAGAAATCAAACCCATATTTGCAAGTCTTGGCCAGTTTCCTAACTGCTAGAATGTCCTCCCTCTTGGAGTCTATTTTTCTGAAACAGCGCGCTCCTGATTATGTGCTGTTTGGATGACAGCTTGAGAAATTTGTAAGAGGACTGAAGGGTGGCCTACTTGCATCTTATTTTTTTTCTGCGTTCTTAGTGAAGATGTTCCAGTTTAGTAGTTGATGTTAAGTTAATCACACATTGTCTAAAAGGTCTTTGTACCACAAATAGCTCTCTTTCAAAGTAGAAATCAAACAACCCTTTAAGTAGAATATCTTCATAATAAGTTGTGACTGGTATGTCCAGAACTGCTACTTAGTTCCTGCTGTTTATATGTATTTTCCATTGTTTTGAAGAGCCATATTCTGTCAGGTCACCTTCAATTCTTGCTTAAGAATCTTTTGGGCTTTCGGTCTAATGGATACCGATCTTCTTCCTTTAAATTTAAACTTAATCACATGTATACACATGCATATTAATTGGGGTCAATGTTGAAGATGGATTTTTAAGAATTAAACATAGCATTGTGGCCACAGAATTTGATCCTTTCAGGGTTAGAAGAATATGGAGTGCCTGTCAGCAACATTCTCTGAGGTATTGTTGTTTTGAGGTCCATGCATTTGTTCATAAACAAAGATCTCTTTGCATATTTATTTATGTCTGTAGACTTTGATTGTCTCCCACTGGTGAGAGTAGCTGGCTTACCTTCAATACACAACAAGCAGTCAATTTAAATACAATTCAAATTTGCTTGTTTCTCTTGGCTAATGAGTAGCAAGTGATTTGCCAGCCCTAATTATGCGTTAATGTGTTTCAAAGAGGCATAGAGAATAAACGCCATTAAATTCTACAGTGGCTTAAAGCAGTTTGGTGTAACTGTGTTTAAACAAAGCAAAATGCAGCCTCTTTTTGTTACAGTGCAGTCAGTGGTGGCAGCTGAGGGTTTTTCTGTATGACAAAAAGCAGACAAACTAAATGTCAGATTAGAACTGTCCTGCAAAACCCCAAAGAACTACTTTATTTGGTAAATTTTTTTTACAAACTCTTGTCTTCAGAAATGCATATGTCAGTGCTCTGGTGGCATGTGATGTTCAAGGTTGTACAGTGAACTGAGGGGGCTGTATAGAAAGTAGAATCAAAAACTGAGGGTCTTTGTTGTGCATACGTTCAAGCTGAGTACCACAAAGTAAGTGGGCAAAGATGAGCGTAGGTCTTTTTGGTTGGTTGTTTTTGTGGTTTGTTGGAGGCTTTTTTAATGCACTGATGCAAAATTGCACCAACTGACAATCCCATCACCTGCAACTTGGTTACATGGCATGTGAAAAATAGCTTGTGTAAGTATAGTAAATCCTTTCAGAGGGTACAGCTGGCTTGAAATGAGCTGCAAGAGAGGATTGTTGTATGGGCTGTTGCATACAAAAATCTCTTTTCCTCATTTTATCTCTACTTTTATTGAAAACGTATTATAAGCACTGAGTTTGAGCTTTCCTTGAAAGCTTTAAAAACCCCTTATGTTCATATAGAGCAATTTATGTTTTCCTTATGTAGCTCCTTGTGCCAGAGGAATTTATAAAGTGCTTTTAGCAACTTAAAAGCCCGCAAAGTATAGGATAATCCCTCCCTGTCTTTAACTCAGTCCAGTATCCCTTCATCAGCTCTCCTAGTGGGATGACTCCTTATTGTGGTAATATGTCTTCTCCACTGTGGATATGTTCAGGCTTGTAGATATGTTGAGGCTTGCTCTGACAAGTGTATCTTATTTTTTGCCTTACTCTTTCCTCTAGAAGGCTGAAATCATAAGAATTTGTGGGATCTTTTTGAGGCTTAGCTGGTAGTGCCAATGTGATAAAGCCATTTGGGTGTACACACCTGTACATGAAGTCTCCTCACTTCTCTCTCATTTTTGTCATACCAGTTTAGAGGCTTTTCAAACGCGTGATCTGCTGACACGTACAGCACAAAAGTACCACGTGTACTGTGCTTCTTGAACTAAGAGAAGAGACTCCATCACCCCCATCTTCTACAGGTGATTTTTGCTGCTGGTTTTGGTTTACCATTTGGTTCTCTGTCCTACTCTATTGTTCAACTATCTCTACTATTAACTACTGTTGTTCAACTATCTCTAGAAAGCCTCATAATTGCCTTTTTCAATGCTGTAGTGCAAATGGCCAGAAAAGAGGCTAATGATAGGGTAGAGCCATACTTGAAGTTCCATCTCCACCAACTTAAAAAGAAACTAGGGCTGGAGTTGCACAGAAAATATTTAGGAACCTCATTTAAAACACCTAAAAGAGATTTGGGGAAATCCTATTGCCAATCTTGTAGGCGTTTCTTTTGTCCTCTTGTTTCTGTCCAAGTTTCACAGACTGAAACTAAAGCAGGTAAGTTAAAATCCTGGTCCAGCAAACCATGTAATACTATTAAGTGCTTCTCTGGATTGGGATGTGAACCCATAACTCCACTGAAAGTTTGGTACTTAACCACTTTTTGAGGATCACAACGTGAGTGACCTGGCTGAAGAGGGTGGTGCTATAGCACCAGGATCAGAAATTGGGAGATTCTTGTTCACCCTTGTCTATCAACAGTAACTGAGGGGAAAGATGTTATCATTTAAACTGAATGGTGGTGGTGTCTTTTTCACTCCATATGGCAAACCTGTTTCATGCTTTGTCTTGCCTTGTATTCCAGACAATGGCTGGGGAAAGACTTCAGAGCGGAAAATATAGGAAAATTGGACTCTGATACTGATCTGAACTGGAACAGTCAGGAAATACCATATTCTAAGCTTAGTGGGCGCCGACAATTTTTTTTTTGAGACCCTTAGTCCTTAATATGACTCATATTAAAAAAATATCCTGTTAAATTCATCAGCTGTTCCCCACATGGTCTTAAAACACTTTCCAAAAAGGTATTTATGAATGTAACTTTTTTTTTGTTTGAACAGATTATTTAGTGTTTTCTTACTTTTACATGTCTCAAAGTTGGATGTTTATCTGGAAAGGAAAAAAATCTTTAATCCCAGGTGGTATTCCCAGATTTCAATAACATTTCTTGATTTGAAACTTTATTCGGTGATGTAAAATAGAAGGATATTTACTAGTGTCTGTTATAATGAATGGAATATTTTCCTTTTTGAACTTTAAACATAAGTCATAATGTTACATTTTGGACAAATTAAGTTTCGGTGATTATTTGGAAGTAGTGTGTTCTCCTTTTGTCATGTTCAACACTGAGGTAAAAAATCCAGTTTCTGAAAGTAAAATCTAGTTTTATTAAAGGTTTACTTTTTTTTTTCTGGCTCAGAACATCTTTAAGCAACAGACACATTTCAGTGGAGTTGTCTCCAGTTTACAAAGAAAGTACTGAGTCATGGCCAAACAAGTTATGTGACTGCTTTTCTTGCAGCTGTCAGAGGCTAAAATTAGGAATGAAGCATAGATCTCCCAACTCTTGTGGGTGTCACTACACCACCTTACTACTGTCATCTATAGCATCTTCTCTGGTACCTTCCTTTTCACTGAGCAGGGACATTAGTCTCTACCTGCTATTCTGTTTGGGTGGTCTTTTTACATATGACAGAGAGATAAACAATGTGAAAGTTTAGCTGGTTCAAGGAACTATATTATAGTACAATGCTTGGTTAGTTTAACTTTGGCACATGATTGAATACAAGGGGTAATTATATTCTGGAGTTACTCAATATTTGAACGGCTTGGAAAGAACAATCTTCAGGGAGGTGGTGGGCTCAGTTTGATTATAGAGCTGCCTTATTTATGCCTTATGGGACTACATTGTTTGCTGGCTTCTGTCTGTTTGATTCGAGGTGCAAAAGAAATAAAATACTGACATAACGATTTGAGTTTGATTAGCTGAACACCAGTAAGAGTATTTTGTTGAACAATGGATTTGATGAGGAGAGTTTAGCCACGTCCACAGCAGAAGGTGGCGTGGTCTTGCTGTTCCACACTGTGCAGCTTCCTCATGAGCATGTGTAAGAAGAGTGAAAGACTGAATGCTAGTTTTATACTGAAAAACCAAATAAGTGTTCATTCTGGGTGTATTGCCTGCCACCCTAGGTTAGCTTACCATTTCAGTTCCTACTGTCTACTTATGAAAACAGTTTCCTGTAGGTCTTAGCTATATGGCCCTTGATCCATTACTAGGAATTCATGAGCAATATTTAACCCATGAAAGATATTTGAAAATTAATGGGTATCTAAATCATTTAGGCAGCTCTGAGGTCCCCATTCTTAACGTTTCTGCACTATTCATTATCTTAGTTGTGATAAGATGCTGTAGTGATGCATGCCTGAGGGCCTAAGGCAGATATCCACCATTACTTGTGTTTTATTTTGCCTATGTAAGCTATGTTGCTCCGTTTCTGGAACTGTGTTTAATATGTGGTAATGTTCACTCCGCTTTCCCAAGTTCTCTGAGGTAATGCTATAAAACAACACGTTGTCCCCTAAGAGGCCAAGGCAGATGACTGTTCAAGGGACATCTGAACCACATGATCTGTCCTGCAGTGAACATCTGTTTCAAGATTCCCAGCATGCTGGGAATGATTTATGAGTGTTTTTAAATGTATTTTGCTTTATCAGTACCTGACTGGCACTAAATGGCCATAGTCTTTTGCTTAAAAGATCTCACAGCATTTACTCCTGAGCTTTGAAGTATTTACCTTGGTTTTTTTCAGTCTCTCTTCTAACAGCGTAGTAATTGAATACATAAATACATAGCATACAGCATTGTTTTCCCCCTTGGGGCTTCTGAATGCAAACTTTCTGCTGATGTATAAGCTTGCAGGGGAACATTAAGTATGGAAGGGGACTTTCCAAAAAGGTCTGATATTATTGAGATTCAGGAGAAAAAGATTTGATCATCACTTGTCCAAGGATCCAGGTTCCTGAGAAAACAGAGGTTTCCTGACTTGCTTGTGGATAAATGAGGGA
Source organism: Egretta garzetta (assembly GCF_000687185.1). Lineage (NCBI taxonomy): Eukaryota > Metazoa > Chordata > Aves > Pelecaniformes > Ardeidae > Egretta > Egretta garzetta. Next base: position 683,495 of record NW_009258309.1, read on the forward strand.
ATTCCCAGCACCTGGCAAGTCACAGTGTAACTATTCAATGCTCTTGACATGAGTAAGTGTCTCATTGAGGGTGGGTTTGCATGGTGCTGCGGTGCAATCTGAAGGGCCACAAATGATGGCAGTGAGATGGCAGGAAGATGTGGATAAATGTTGTTAATTTTTCTTTTTGGGTACTAGCTAGAACCTCTGGCTAACTCTAGAATAGCACCCATCCTCATCACAAAAGTTGTTGGACAGCAGCCACAAGTAGTATTCCCTGTCCAGGAAGAGCTGCTCTTGAAGGGTGGGAGTCTGTGAGAGGGCCTTGAGGAAGAGGAGGGGAACGGGGCCATGGGGAAGGGAGAAAAATCAGCTACTTTATTATTCTCGCAGCACTGCCTAAGATCCACCTGGTTTTGTGTGACATGCCTGTTTTGTAGACATCAGTGAAACCTGGGAATGCAGAATGGAAAAAAGTACAGGAGATTGTTCAGCACCTCACTGAAACCATTTACAGCTCAACTGGCAGGCAGACAAGGCGTTTAAGATCATTGATCACTCTCACCAGCTGGACGTTCAGACAATAGCTTTTCTCCTGTTTTTCTGAGGGGGAAAAGCTTTAGTTCTGCGTTGACTGTAATTTGGCTATGTAAGAGGTTAATCTGTCTGGTCCAGTTCATAACTCTTCTGCAGATTTTCTAATTTTAGGAGAAAGAATAAGCTCTTAAATACTTTCAGGGATGGAATCCTGCCTTTTGCAGACCCAATTTTGCTGTAACACTAGTGTGTGTGTGTGTATAAGTGGCCTTAGGCTGCTTAAAATGGGGACGTGTGAGGCCAGTTGATATGGCCCCTTGCATTCTTCCAGTTGCTGAGAATTAGCCATGTGAGACTAGGCAGTAGATGGACCCCTTTCTTAAATCCAAGGGCCAAGTCCTGTCACTGACACAGTGAGGACAACCCCTTTCCTCCCAGGTGATTTTTTTGTTCTTTACACAGTGGATCCTTTTCCACTGCAAGAGGCCTTTCTGTGCTGCATGAATAGCATCGAGGCTGAGCCATCAAAATCAGCTTAAAGCCTTTAAGCCCAAGATGTCACATCTGCTTTACTGAAATTACAACAGGAAAACAACATGATTTAAAAAAAAAATCATTTCAAAATAAACACTGTTAAAAACTTAGTGGAAAAACATCTGTAGTTTTCGGACCGTTACAGCAGTTTGTCAGGAAGGTCATGCAGAATTTTTGCATTTTTTTCTTTGAATTTATTATTGTTGCCTTCTATTTCTAAATAGCATCATTTCCCACCAAGAAATACTTAATTTATGCTGATGTCAGCAATGCCATGTGGCTGTTAGGCAAAACTGCACTTACCTGGAGAAATGGAGGCACCAGCAATGCTAAGCAGGATCACCTGAGTGCTGACACAAGAGCATTCATGCTGTTAAATGTTAGCATGGTCACTGGCAGGAATTTGGTCCTGCAGACCTTCTAAAATATTTTATTTCTTTATTAACTCTTTGCCAGCTCTGCAGATGTGATTGAATGGCTAATAATGCTGCTGTTGTAACAGAAGTGTTTGCTGTCTCCTCCTTTCATAGATACACAAAGGGAAAGATTTAGGAAATCCAGGGTTCACAGAGAAGCCTAAAACAGAATAGTAAAAGCATACACTGCTCTTTAGTAGATTCTTGCATACATTCAAAATATACTTTCTTTGTCATTAACGCTTGAATAGAAGCGCTGTTACTGCAGGAGTTGAGTCGGTTGTTAAGAGACAGTGTTGTAGTGACTGGCTTAAACCAAGACTTTAAACTTCTGGTGCAACTGAATGCAACCCTGCCCCTGATTAACGTTAAGCAAACCCATCTCTTTAGTTGTGAAGTCCTGAAGTACTTGCTGTACTTCTTATGAAAACACAAAACTTGTCTGCTTTCCGGTACCCAATGTCACATACAGCTTTCTGTAGCTGACGGAAGGCAGATGCTGTTGTTCTTAGACTACAAAACTAAACAAGTGTTGATTGCAGTGTGAAGGATCAGTGTAAGTTTTGCTTAGGGCTGGGTTATGAGTGCTCTTTGGGATTAGCTCAAGGCTCTTCCTCAGACTTCACATGGCAAGTGAGAGGCCTGTAACACATCTAGGAGGATGTGCTTTAGTTATTTTACAGCTGAAAAAAAGAGCTGAACCATCAAACAAGTCTGATGCGAGTGTTATGTTCTATTACCCTGTAATCAGCCTACACCCACTGATGCAAAGCTCTGAATAACTCCGCGTGTGCAGAACTCATTCACCAGGCATCTGAGAAGTCCCCTTAAATTCAAGAGCGAGTGGGCTTATTAGGTATGCCCAGAGCTATTCAGGTAATGCAAGTGCATTCTGCAAATAGTTTGCAGTAGTCAACTTCCATACCAAGTTATGTAAATTAATGGGAAAAGATGATAGCTCAGTCTTGATAAAGCTGCATAGGCACAAAGACTTGTCTCAGATACTTGTTATGTGGCCAAATTCAAGCAATTTCTACCAGCTGGTTCTTGGTTGAGATGCTGAATTTCTCCCTGTGGGTGGGTGGGGAGTCTGTGCTCTGCTCTTTAAAACAGCTATTTAAAATTAATTTAGATTAATATCTATTTAAAAGAGGTGTGTGCACATGTACATGCATAGATATTTCTTTGGTGGACAGGGCGTGTTTATTCATTGTCCTCTTTTCAGGAACATGCTGTAACAATTTTCCCCTCTGATTTTATACACCTGAACCTATTGTTAAGCTGAGATAAGGTGGGAAACCTGTGATCCACATTCAAAATGCTCAGTTATAAATGCTTCCAGCCATGCTTAATGTATGAACTCTTGTCTCCTTTTAGCTTTGATTAGCATGCAAAGTTGCCCTTTGCTGTATGTTGAAGCAGGTGGCCTGTGCCACCTATGAACACAGCCCCAGTGGGCTAAGGATGGAGAGGCTGCACCATTGCAGGATAGGATGTGAAAGAATTACTGGTACCGCTTGGTGCTGATGGGAAGCTCAGGGGCATTTCACCTGAGCTGACAAACAGCCTTTATATAGGGACAGCCTGTCCCCTGAGAGCCTGGGCAGGACGAGCTTGGTTTGGCATACCAGCAGCGGTCTCCAGAGGGGTCCATCTCCACCTCTAGCACCACTAATTTTCGAGGCGAGAGAGCGAGGTGATGCTATGTGTGCGTATACGTGTGAGAGTTGTATATAACCTGATTGTGGATGATCCATGTATGGGGCAGACTATGAACTGGCTTTTTTTAAACCATCGAGAGAGAGTTGAAAGGGGAAACAGGGAGCAAGAGGAAATGAGAATGGAGACATACTCAAAAGCACTTACTCGTATCATATGTGTGTGTTGGATTGTTGAAAACATTGCTGCCACTTAGTTGAACTGGTGTTTACTGGTTTACAGTGAAACATCTAAGCGTCCGCGCCTCGGATACCAAACCCGTCACTGTGGTGTGCATAACTGTGTAAGCCAGCTAACGTTGCTGCTATGACTGCAAAGAGCTAATGCCAAGCTAATGAACTCAAGGATGCGTGTGCAAAGTTAGGAATGCAACCTGTTTCTTTCCCAAAATAGGCTAGAACTTAAATACTGTGAAGAAAGCTCAGAACTTGCACTGAGTTGGTCTAGTTGTAAGGAAATTCTAACACGTTTACAAAGATCTTCTTGTTGATGCTGATAATGACACCCCTGCTAAAGAAAGGGCAATATTATTTCTGTATGGATGAAATTTAAGTGTCCCCAAATGGAATAAAATATCACTTCTGTAGTAAATCAGAATATGTAAATGAGATGCGACTGAACTAATTTACAGCCAAGTCGTCTTGTTTAGTTAACAGGCTTTTTCCTCATACCAAAAATGTCCTATTCAGTCACCCCAGATCTACTCCCATGCTCTTTATCCATATTTTATATCCAGAGTTTGGATGATGTAGAAATTGGGAATGGGCTTCTGCCAAATCCTCTTCCTTTCTTTCTCTTTTTCATCTCTCTCTTGTTCTCTCTCCTGGACTGGTAGTGCAATCCACAGTCAGCAGTAGCTTGTAGTGTTTTCTCTTTCTGTGGTTTGAAATTTGCCCTTGAAGGGGATGTTCTGGAAAAAACACAGGCAAAGAACAACCTGAAAAGAGTACTTAAGCAGATGTAGCAAGCTACAGTGCAGGTGACCTTTGCATCTAGTGATCCATCTGAAGTTGGAATACTCCACAAGTCAAAACTGGTGGAATTTCCCACCTGCTGTCTGTGAGTTATTCCAAATGGAATGCAAATTCATATAAGATCGCAGTTGTTCAGATTTTTTTTTCACACACAGTTATTCCATGTCCTTCATACTACAGGTGAAGCTAAGCCATCTGAGAGTATCTACTCAAAGTGAACAGATTCTTGAATTTGAAAAAAAAAAAAAGAGAATGTACTGAAAACTAATACAGCTGCTCAATGTTTCCACAATTTGGCTTCTTCAAATAAATAAAGAGAACGTTAAAAAAAATTTAAGTTCTAATTTATAGTATGGGGGGAATTTATCAGGAATAGCATTGGAAGATTAGTCTTGAGTAACAAAACTGTCTGAGATTCCACATTATGTCTTGGGAAAATTATTTTCCTGTACTCTGGGTGTAGGGGAATGCTAATATTCAAAAAAAAATGGGAACTGTGAATCTTTTAATTACATTCTCTATTCAAGGCTTAATAGTTGGATCTAGCTTGCAGTAGGTGCTCAGAAAAATGTCAGTGGGTCCTGTTGACCTGGTGAGTTCTTCTTGAGATAGAGGTTATTGAAACCATAAATCATGTACTAGCAATAAACTCTACCGTTAGGGAGTTGTGATTGTCTGGTTGGGTCTCAGTGGATGAACAGGTCAGCAGAAACAACTTCAAATGCTTTCTTGCCTTACGAATCTCGTCGTTTGTCTCTGGCTGTAGTTTCCACATCTGCACTTCTGCAACGTGTTGTGCCAAGTCCTGTGCACTCTGCTCATGTGAGTCATCGCTTTGACCTCAGCTGGATGGCTCCTGTGAGTAAAATGAACACAACTTGGCCCCCTGCCAGGGCAAAAACTAATAGCTAGTCACTGTATCTGGACTTCAGTTTCCTTGATATTTCAAGGTACCTTATTCCAGCTGCCAAACGTGGAGTATCTGAAACCCATGTATATTGTTACTTGAAAGCCAACAACCAGGCAGTCCTGAGGACTGTTGCGCCACCATGGTTATGGTTATCCCAGAAAATGTTCCATGTTACACAAAGGCCAAAGATTCCATGACTTCTTGTTGTGGGCTCTCTTTCAAAATATGTTTTTTATTTCAAGAAGGCTATGTTTCCTAAGAAAGCTTTTAGAGACACGTTTGTTCGTGTCGGTCAAATGAAAGTCACGTGGCACACCTCCCTTTCTGCTGTGGTGAGCCACACAGTGTTTGATATAATCCCACTATCTTGTGTGAAAAAAACAAAACAAAAAACCCCAACCAACCAGCTGAGTAGCAGATGTGCCTGGCTTGCATGTCAGTGAAACAGAAGGCATGTTGCACAAGTCACCACGCTTTGCAAGCTCTATTTTTATTTTGCAACAACCCTCCCTTCAACTTTTTCCGCTCTCTTTTCTAGGCATAGGGTGAATCCAGGGTTTTTCCTGAGGTAACTGTATGAAAAGAAGTTGCAGGCACCAAGAAAGACACCTGAGTACTTTGACTTTTCATATGGCTTTCCATATTCCTGGGATTAGGTGTACTGACTGCTTAGCTGATTTTATACTCTAGGTGTATATGAATGTGATTTCTGTAAGGGATGGTTCGACTGTTAAGTTCTCTGCAATACAGGAAAGTCAAAACTCAAGTGAAATGCCATCGCTCCAAATAAGTATTTGAAAACCCAACATATTTATTTGCCTTTAAAGATAAGTATGAGACTTAATCAAAGTTATCCGCTACCTCTAAAAATATAGAATTTTAAAACCTTCACATTAGCACACGTGACTTGGTAGGGCTATCTAGCTTTGCTTCACCGCTTCCTTTCTACCAGCGAGAGAACTTAGCACTGAGAAAGTAAGATCCTTTTTGTGTGCATGCAAATATGTATATAGCTGGTATAGGCATCTAGTAAGCGCATCTGATAAGCTAATGAAGAAACTTGATGGACAAGATTAATTGTGATATGCTATACAACTGGGTAATTGCTGAGCTGATGCCATGTTTATAATCTTGGTCTGTTACTGCCTGTTTTATTTTTTTCATGTGCATATTTAACTTAGCTAATTCTCCATAAGTTAGACATTGAGGCATCCCATTCATGGCTGGCTGAAGAGAAGTTCTGAGAGCAGCTGAATGGCACTGACATGAAAATAAGTGTTGGGTTAGTAAAACCGACCGGTGAATGTGAAACAAGAGTATCCCAAAACAATGTCTAGTCCAAATAACTGAAATGTGGAGTGAGAGGGGCTTTTCATGAGAAACATGTGTCAGGCACGTGAAGCATAAGGTCGGAGAAGTCGTCCACGTATGCAGAGGACACTGATACGTGTGCTGAAGGGACAGAATGGCTGGAGCCCCCACCATCTGAATTGCTCCACTGGTGGCTGTATTGGAAGAATGGCAGGAGAGAGATGAGACCTGTCTGTGGACCCACTGCCCAAAGTGTGCTTTCTCAGAAGGGGCTGTATGACCTGGTCAGGTAGGAGTGACAGTTGTAGATGTAGCAGTTTTGATTGCCCTGGAAATTTGCATCTTCCTCCTCATTATTTCAAAACAATTTGCACTATATTTCAAGCTCTGTGCGCCTACAGGTGAGCCCACATAGTCTTGGGACATTGCACAATATTTATTCCAGTGCACAATTTGTCCAGTGGGATTTATTTCTAAAATACCTATTTCAAAATTAACTTTTAAGATATTACTGCCTTGTTTCCAATGGATATTTAAGGCTGAAGCCAGCAGGTAAAAGTGCTTGGCAAATTGTCGTACAGGGGAAAACTGCATTTGTTTCACTCAGTGCAACGACGACTTGCAGTTAGCAAAGAAAAAAAAAAAAAGCTGTGCCATCTTGCTGCTGTGGGAGCTTCAGAAAAATCAGATGCTGACAGAGAAACAAGAGAAGGACAGAGGAGCCAGATCATGGGAACACTTGAGATTCTGGTTCTGAATCAAGTCTGGTTTGTTTCCTTATTCATACCATGCCTGAACCTTGCAAGTTTTCATGAGAACAAAGAAATTAAGTCAACTTAAATACAGCTGGTTATCCCTCTAGGTACCATTGGATACATTTCAGTGCAATTTATTACTAAAAAGTGAAGGATGTTTTGTCTGATGGAAAACAGGCAAAAAGAGGGAATTAACATCATAAGTGAAAGAAACATGCTCCCTTTTAGCCATGGTATTGGGCTACTGCACTCTGGACGTGACTGTTGCAGCTCATGAAGTTCCCTGTCCTGAGCATGCCCTGGGCGAAGAGCGCAGAAAACCACTGCTTCACAAATGCCGCTTCTGGTGTGCAAAGAGCTGGAATTAGGCTATTTTGTGCTGTCTTGGAGTGAGCTGTCCTACAACTGACCTTCTGAGCCTGGAGTTTTGGTGGGAACTGCTGCCTCCCTGACAGAGGATGGGGTATGAAGAGTGGCCAGGTGACTACTGCTGTTTAAATGTGTTTTGTCATCATGTTGTGCCCGCTTAAGCCAGAAATCTTAGCTGGTTATGTAAAGCAATTTGAAATCGCTTTCTTGATGGTGGTGTTGCTTTCCTGTCCTCTAATCAATCTGTGCAGGCTGCAGTAATTTTACTAGTTAGTGCCAGTACAGTATGCAGTTTTCTTCCACGAGAAGCAGGTGCTGGCGCCCTTACAAAGACCTTGTCATTAGCATATAACTGAGTAGCCATGGGCTTGTGCTTTCAGGACTGGGTTTTGTGGGGTTTTTTTTTGTTTGTTTTTTTTTTTTTTCTTTCTTTCTCCACCTCTCTCCATCATCGCCACTCCCCGCCCCTTTTGTATTGCTCCTTCGGGGGGGTTGGAGGGAGATGGCACTGTGCTGTTTGTGCAAAACTAAGCTATAGGCTGCTTTGGTCTGTTGAGCTCCATCGAGGTAGAAGTGAGCTGATATAGACTAGCTGTAATATTTGAAGTATGGTACCGAGCAGAAAGTTCATTTAAAATATGTGAGTGGGTCACTTGGTCACAAAGCCAGGACATCTCCTAGTGGTCTTGTGGCACTAATGCAGTGCTTGTGCAGTTACTAAACAGAGGAAACAAGGTGCACTCGCAAGAAAAGTTACCCAAATAAGAGGAGCTTTACTATTTTTCAAACTGAAAAACTGCACTGTTGCAGAAATCAAGTGAAAAGTTGTTTTATAGTTGGAAATGTATCCAGAGCTGGCTGACCCGGTGGCTCCAGGAAGTCAGAGCTGCTGGTCCAGTCTGGTTAATTCTGGAATTTCTTTTCTTTTTTTAATTTCTCTTTTTTTCCTCCCCCTCCCCCCACCCTGCACACTTCATCAATTTCTAATATGAAAACCAAACCATTTCCTTATTTTCATCATTTAATTTGGAACTGGATGGGACTACTCTGTGTCCTCAGAATGATGGGGGCAGAAAGCTCATTTATCAAAGCTCTGCAATGAACAAAGCCAGAGCAGAGCAGGCATAATTAACAAGGAAAAAATGGAGCTTGTGGCTTGATGTTGATGGATACAGAATGTGCCACAAAGGAAACAAAGCTTTAAGAATGCTTTGAACATAAAACCAGTCTCACAGGATCAACAATCCCATGCCAGAGTGTAAATTCAGGATACGATGGATAAGCTCCACCCATCATGATGACCAAGAATCATACTGCTGTAGTGGTGGAGGGTGTGGGTACTTCATGCACATATTTTGGGGTAGTTTGGAAAGGGAGGAGCCAGCTTACTTGCTTATTTTCCCTAGGAATGCTCCAGCTGGATTGAACATTTTTGCTATTGCTAGTTTTATAATGGCAGAAGTGTGCACTGCAAAGGGATTTGTCCATAGTGAAATGGCATGTATTTGTCTGAGCTGTCATCAGCTTCTCTGTGCAGAAGACCCCAAAGACAAGGCAGATGTGGTTAGACAGGCTCTGTTTGCATATACGATCACAAACCTACTGTAGCTTGTCATGCAACTGAGCTCACTGTTATGGGCAGGACGTCCATCTTCTGACCCCAACACCCCTTAGGAAAAGGGAAAGTAAAATCAAATTCTATTTGACGGCTTCTATCAAAAACACTTCATGAAGGATCCAGGGAAACAAGCTTTTAAAAATGTGTCTTTTCCCTGGAAAATGTTTCTTTTGCCATATTCACGTTTTTGTTTTCCTGTTGACTTAGAAGTCTTTAATACTCAACTCCTGCAAAAATGTCCTTACATATTCCTAACTCTGCAGTCGAGCGTTAGGCTAACCAGTAACAGTTTCAGCACATACAGTGGAAATTATCTTGGACAGAAACAAACAAATCTTCCTTCCTGAATAGTAGGATGGAAACATGAACATGCAGAACAGAGCTAAAGAGCAGGTTGCTGGTCCTGCTCAGTGGCAGTCCTAGCAAAATCAGAGAGGGTTACCATAAAACCCCCCGAGACTCCTCTATTTTTAAGATTGGTGGCAAGCAACAAAAAGGAAAGGAAACGGATCTCAGTGCTGCATCTAGATGAAATGCAGCTGAATGGGTTAAATATAGGGCTGTTTCTTAAATGTTGTGAAAGATGAGGGATTCAATTACATTACACTGCCTTATTATTGGTGTCCTATTTTATATGGATAACCTGCTTTGGTCAAGTCAACAAAACAAACATGATTTAATGAACGTGTTCTCATTAGAGTACAAGCTGGTTGAGGGTTGAAGGTTACGTATAGAAAATCAGAAGTGGTTGCATTACTGTTGCTTCATGAGTTACTACCACTCAGCAGATTTATTTTTTTTTTCATTGACTGTGTACTTATTCTTTGGCTAGTGTGAAAACAAACCAATATTAATTATTGGATTAATATTCATAGTATCTTGGGCCAACATATTTAATTCTGCAAGTTCAGTGAACTAAAAATGTGCAACTTAAAGCGCTAACATGGTACATGATGGACCTTTTCCTGCTTCTGAATGCTTATGAAACAGGCTAAATTTTCAAGACAAATTACTGGTCATCTGGAAGATAATTTGTTCATAGCATTGGGGGGAAAAAAAATAAATCAACTTCTTTAAATATCCCAAGCATTAAAATGTTTGTGTTACATTTGTTGGTTTATATGTATGTTTGCAGATTACATGTGTGGTAGAATTCATCTGTGTTAATACCAAATTTGAATTCTGATTAAATCATTGAAAGGGGCCTATGCAGGGCTTGCTAATTCATTGAAGTCCAGGAATTTTCATGGTGGCCTTAATGATGTAACTGTGCTGTCTTCCTGCTTTTTTTCTTAAATGCCTTTAGGCTTTTCATCTACTGTAAATATTTGTGAAATATAAGCTTGTTTTTAGAAGTACCTACTCTCAGCTAGTTTGCAACTGCAAATCTGACAGTCTGTTTTCTTTTGCCATGTCTCTTCTTTTCCAATTCCCACCAACAATTTCTTAAAAATTTCATAATGATTTTCCTAGTGTTTATTTATGGTTTTTGAGAATCAATGCAAACCATATGTTTCAGTGAGGTTATGTGACAGTATTCTCTTCCTTTATACAAAACCACACAATTTTCAATTTCAGCACCTTTCCACAATTAATGTTTTGCTTAAGTCTGCATTCTCCCCGCCCCCATATTCTAGTAGTTCTGTTATGAGAAATATTTGGAATATCAAGTCAGGAGGAGCTGGGGGGGGAGGAAAAAATAGAAGATACTGTCTGCTAGTCACAGCTATGGTGCAAGCCATGAAATGCGAACTCTTTCATTTTTTGTTTGCATGCCTCTGACCTGGGAAGATGACTGCCTCCGAAGGAAGGAGATAATTTAATTTCCATTCATGACAACTTTCATTTCTCTGCAAAGAGGTAGCAGATATGTTTCAGATTCTGTGGGATCACGTATTTTGCTTTGGCAATATAGCATATCTCTGCCATGGGACTTGGGTTAGACCACCAGGTTTCCTTTGCTTCAGACCCTTGGGTGGGCGTGAAACCAGACTGTGTACATTTGAAAAAAAAAAAAAAAAATAAAATCTTACCCAGTAAACTGTCCAGTTACCCACTTAGTTTTTACTTTGATCCTTTCATGAATAAAACAGTATAGCGAAAGACCTCAGGAAGAGTAAGGACTAGAGGAAAGGTGAGCAGGGTAGAAAAGGAATCACCTGGGAATCACAGATTGGGTTTTCTATTTTATAGTCCATGTGCAAATGGAAGGGCCAAAAATTCCTTATCTTGAAGGCTGGTGTTCAATAACTGGAAGCTATTCAGAAGTGTTGTATGCTCAACATGATCCTGAAGGAAACGTTAGCTGAAATTCCTTAGGGAAATTATCATAATTTCATTACTATTTAGAGTTTAAAAAAACCCCAAATCATTAGTTCCTGGAATGGGTACATCTTGCCAAATTTAAAATACTGCAGTCTTCTCAGATGAATTGTTAGATTCCTAGAATGGATTTTAGTCTTTTTCTTAACGTTCATAGCTCCCTCTTCAATAACTTGAAACTGTGCCGTTGGGTCTTCCCTCACTTTAATTTTATTTTTTTTCCTAAGTAGGAGGAGCTCTGAATTGAGTTTATGGACTTGAAGCCCCTCCTCAATAACAAATGTGTCATTTTCTGCAGGAGTACGTGACTTACAGATTGTCCTAGCTCTAAAACATGTAAATAAATTGTATATCTAGAAACGCTGCTGTCTCTTCTCAATGAAAGCACTGTTCCTCATCAGGCGAGTCATATTTACTTAACTACTGTGTGCTCCTATACATGTCACTGCAGCCAAACAGTTCCAAGTACATGAGGAAAACACCCTGCACTTTGGTCAATAAATGGGGTAGTTGTATTTGTGCTAAAGCCCTTACTTCAACCACCAAATTTCTGTTGGGGAGAGGAGGAGGAACTCAGAAATAAAACCAACCCCAAACATCAGTTCTATATTTCCTCCCTGCTTCCCTGACAAGTCTTGCATCCACGTGGGAATTAACATGCCTTTAGGTGAGAAGGCTGTGTTCAGTTTGTGGACGTCCAGTTGGTGCTCACCTACTGCCTTGCAAGTGAGGCTGTAACAGTGGAGACAGGCTTGACATGCGTAAAATTCGTAAGATTTCAGATGTGGCCATGTGTTTATCACATTGCAATTGAGCTCAGGGTGGAGATAGCAGTGAAGATGTATCCATGGTCTTCCAGAATAGCTTGGAAATGTCTGTTTTGCATTTTCCTCCAATTTAAAACCTCCTATTGGCTCACATGAAATATGGGCAGTTTTTGACTCTAAAGACAGTTGTCACAAGGTGATAAGCAGTACCTGAATATCAAAGCTGGCAGATGTGACAGCCCTTTTCTGCATAGCTTTTTGTCTTTAACCATTCAGTGGACTGTCACTTCTTTGGAAATAAGTGGGTTTCTTTTCTCTTGTAGTAGGGTCTTTTTTTTTTTTTTAAGTTATTGGAATAAAAGAATAATCTACTTGGTCTTTAATACATAAATCCCTGGTAATTATTTCTTTCATGAGGCACATTAGGTGCTTGAATCAGTAAAGTATAGGCACTATGGGCACATGTTAATGCAGAAGAACAATTCTTTCTAGCAAAGGAGGGCCTCCTGACTGTAATCTACAGTTATCTTTGGGCCAGTAGGACTCTAATGTTCTGGAGTAGTGGAGCACTAGTGAGCGTATTTGTGCCATAGCATGTATCGGATCCTAGAAAATAATGATCTGAGCCATTTGGAACAACAGCCAAACTGTAGTTGTGGAAATAAATGCAACTGCTTCACTGTCTCAGCTTTCTGTGGCTTCTAACTCTTGAAGGGGCTTTTATTCTTACAGAATGTAAGGTGACCAAATTGTCATCATCAGTTTGCAGCTTTGTCCTAGGTGCAGGCTTCAGCCTTCCTCAGTGTGATCTAATCTAAAGTAACCTTAATACCGTATTCACAGTAGGAAATGGTGGTGTACCAGTGGGGTTTTTTTGGTTGGTTGTTTTTCTTTTTAGATGCCTCTAATTTCCTGGGAGTGTCTTGCATGGTAAATTTCTTAATAGAATTCAGAAAATATGAATAAAATATCTTATTAAAATGCCTATATAGGCAGACCTATAGCTGCCCCTGGGCCTAATGCAAACATACGGATGTATTGGCTATCAGCCAGGAAGCAATAACTTGCTACGTTTGGAATGCACAAGTATGCTGAGATCAGGTGTTCAAAGTGTTGGCTGTTGTGTACCACTCAAATTTCTGGCTGTATCTTAACAAACTTGCTCTGTGGGATCATGTTTTTGAAGGCTTACTAGTAACTGCAAGACTGGGACTTCTTGTCCATATTCACACTGAAGCTTGTGCCGTAAATCATTGTGGGCAAAGCACTGTTCTGTTTTTCAGGACAAAGGAGGATTTTATCAGAAAACTCTTCTTTGTACCGGGAAGAAGCTTCTCTCAAAGCTCTTGTAATTTGTCCTAGCTTTTTTGGCTTTTGGTTTGACTTAATGACTCTTACTCCAGCAATGGTAAGCCAGTATCGCTCAGCATTTCTCCTCTACAGGCAGAGGACTCCTAAAAGGTGACTTAAGTTTTCTTTGTGGAACGTACAGTCAGGTCATGAAATCCTGTGAAGTTTTGTTTTTAGAGTTGCCACATAGAGTGATAGGGATACAAATAAGCATAAGTAGAGTGTTATCTTGGCCTATAGTCCCTCAGAAAGGAAATAACTGATATATAAATTAATTAGGGCTGAGATTACTGAAATTGGTTTTGTGATGTTTCTTTGATTATACAATGGTGTAATGAAAAGACCAGATGTTTTAGTAGTGCAGACGAATGTAGAAAGAGTATATGAGAGTGGCATTTTGCTTTTGTTAACATAATTACTGCGTATTTACTGAAGTTAGGTTTGATCTGGTTTGATAGTATGGTAATTATGAACAGGAACTGGAACTGTCTTATAAATAATTTTTTTACAAAATATAAAGCTGTTAGGTCAATAGTTATTTGGGCAAAAATGTACTCTGTTGAAAACAGACAATGAGATGCTAGAGACTGTGTTAGATTTGATAGTATGCAAAGCATGTCTGGTTTCACTAACGTTTCAGGTTGTTAAACACTAGGTAGGTACTTTCTAAGTCTAGGAAACAAACATGGTCGTTTTTTAAAAAGTGTGATATTATTATACAAGGAAAAGCGTGGAAGCCGTAGCAAGAAGAGGTTGAGATAAAATGATCTAGCCTTGCAAAAGTATTAGACGTGGGACCTTTCTGTTGGTCATTTGATCACCTTACCTTAAAATTATTGAGGTCCTAGACCCATTGCAAAAAGGTGGGAATTCCCCTTTTCCCTTCTCCCCCACTCCTGCCAAAAAAGAACGTCTTGCTGAAATACCACTCACAGCAGGAGGTCAGAAGTACTCTGTGTGTGTAAATCCTTCATATTCATCTATGTTTTGGGAAATGCAAGGCTGGAGCATAAAATTTTTTTAGTTCTGGCCAAGCACGCACAACACCATTGAAGATTACATATTCAGGTGTGGAATCTGCAATAAAGGGGGAAACAAATGCACAAGTAAAACCACATGAGACCAGGCTGTCTGTGCTCCAAGGCTGGCAGACACATAACTGCGTCAACCAAGCAAGGTGCCTTTTAAATAGTGGGCTGCCATCCAGTTAAAGACGTAACCCTGTTCTACATCAATTGAAATGCCATTCTTTTATGGGGTAGAAAATTGTAAGACAATTCCCAAGTTAATGACAGAAATGCATCATAGCTGAGAAATGGCACGTTTTAAAAAAAAAAAAAAAAGTTCTTTGATTCAACTCACATGCACAACATCAGGCCTTTTGTCAGCTCAGCTGGTAGGAAGGTGTTTTGGTTTTGTTCTTGTTAAAATACCAAAGAATTTCTTGCAATGACTGCCATAGACTCATGGATTGGGCACATTACAAGCAAATAACTTGGGTGGCTCTACTTGCTAGTTTAGTTAGGTGGAGGAAATGGTATGTGCTCTGGAGGAGTTGTTAAGGGGTAATGCAGGTCCCCAATAGGGTGGAGTGGAAGGACTGCAGAACTGGATGGGCTCCTCTGAGCAGAGTTCATGGTCATCCTGCTGGCTCAGCAGAAATGTTGTTGGTGAGTGGTACCCTAGACAGCCTTGGTTCTGCTCAAGTATTCATTCTCCCATCTTTGTTTAACCATGCTATTTTAATTCCCTGGCAAAAGATCCATTTAGAAGCTTTTACTTATAATCCACATATCTCATTTGTTTTAAATAAATATTCTTTCATCTCTTTTACCTCTAAAAGAAAACTATTCAGCCACAACTCATTAGTGTGAGCATACAGCATGACAGTGAATTAATTTTGTAGATGTGGGAGTGTGTGTCTACAGCATTAACTGCACAGTAATAAAGCAAATGTGTTGTGACGCTAACTAAAGGGGGATTTCTTAAATAGACTGGAGTTTTCTCATACAAGAAAAAAAAAGCAAATATCAGTGATCTGTCCTAGTCTGGTGAGGAACTTTCTGAGCAGTGTGAAGAAAGATCTCACTATGACCATAAAGGGTCATGTCTTATATCAAAGGCATTGTATTTCCTCTTGTGAATTACTCTCCAGATCTAGCAATGTTTCATGCTGACTGCCTCTTTCATTCCTGCTTGACAATGATTGAAGGACTGCAGCTTAACTCTGCAAAGGGGGAATTACCCACCTTGAGCACAGTACGTTTAAATCATGTACTTCATGTGCTTTCTCTCTTCCAGTAGTTTTAGATTGGTTTATATTTTGAGGTGTGTTTTGAGAAGGCACAAAGATAAATTTCAAGTATCTAGAGAAACTACTGCAAGCAAGCATACATTTGAATAGAAGGTCCTTGAAGGTGATATTTATTTCTGTATTATTATAGCTTTATAGTTCTTAGTAAAATGGATGGTGATGTAGAATTGCTAATGTTCAGTCTACTGCTGTGATTGTCAAGCATAGAGGTGGAAAACGGGGTGAAGAGTAGTGATATCAATAAATGTTTTCTTAATTAAGAAATGAGGAATTAGGCTATGGGACTTTGATAAGTGTTCTCTTTAATGCTAGTATTGTGATCACCTATGATTTAATTACATGACTTTTAAATAGCAAAAAAAAGGCATTCAATCTCAAGACAAGTGGTGAAAGTGGTGAGCACGGACATTCAGAGAATGGGTATGTGCACATCTTGGTTATGCTGTTCTCTGGAAACAGGAGGGCAGGAAAGGAAACAGCTATGCAATGGATCCTGGGCAAACTGGGTAACCACCTCAAACAAGACTGTCTTCCTTTTTAATGGGAAACATTGCTTGTGCTGTTTTGTACTGTCACTATAAACACAGGGGTCTGCTGAATGGTTTTGTCCATACCTGTTTAAAGTTATGAGACATTGGGGGAGGGGGTGTTTGGGGGTTTGAGTTGGGGTTTTTTGTTGTTTCTTTTTTTTTTTTTTAAGTTTCTAAGTTGACTTTTGCTCCAGAGGAATTGTGTCTGAGGCTTTAAATTATTGGAAAATATTGGGTCTTTCCAGTCTACTCATTGAACAGGGCAGATGTGATTCTTGCCTGTTTTTTGTCCATTAGGAAATAAGGCTCTTGAGACTGGGTTGCTGCGAAGTAGGGATTTTAGGCACAGAGAGCAAGAGCTATGTACATTTTTACATACTAATATGTCAGCTCTTATATTGTCTCTGTGGTTTCCATGAGCAGGGATTTGATAATATCCTGAAGCCTTCCTTCATCATTGTAGAATATTTTTGGTTTCCTCTATGCTTGCAAAATAAGCCTTCCCAGTTATGTTTTTATAGTTAACCTTATCAGCAGCAAAGCACACACAAAACCTGATTTTTAGAACCTATAACTTGAGTGTTGCAGCTGTTACAGGGTGTGCTGGCCACTCTTTCAAGTACAAAAGCCATAGCTGGGGAGTTATTTGTGGGATGCAGTTGAATATATGGACCGTAACCACCTGTAGCATAGCGTGTGGCTAATTGCTCAGAGAAAGAAGTTACAAATCATCATATGTAATGGAAGTCACACTTTGCCACAATTCAGACCTCTTTTGTGTCTCTGTTTAGCCATCAAGATGATAAGAAATACTTGGTTTGGCTCATCCAGTTAAGATGGAGGGGAGTTGAGAGCATTATGGCAAGCTTTCTTTTTTCAGTAGGGAAGAAAAATGAAGTAAAGCAGGTGAGTAATGTGGTGTGTGCGCACACCACAGAGAGGTCTTTGTTGATAAAAGGTAGCCAATAACAAGTTTCTGAAACATTTAGTGGAACTGACTTAAAAAAAAGATTCATTGGGCATGCTACAATTTCTTCTCAATGTCACAAGCATGGTTTGTCCATTACTCTCAAATGATGTCAAGACTATGTAGAAGGGGCACTCACTTTTCCCCTGTCCCTCCTGCAGCTGTCTAGATGGAGTCAAAACCCAAATGGCTCGAGCTTAATGTTAACTTGAAATTTAAAGAAAGATTATGTTGTCTGGAAACTCCTGTAGAGTCCTACAGTCCTCAGAGCTAGGAACAGGGTAGCTGTTTTCCACTGACTGCTTCATTTTAATTCCCAAGCTAAGCCTGGAACCAAATAACCAGTTGAAGCTGTTTTTTATGTCTAACACCTGATATGTATGTCATGCTTTTTCCTCAAGGGTAATGACTGCTGCTTATTTACTGCTTAGGAGTGGATAATTAATTAACAGGGGTGAGAATGTGCACGCTTGACTGGACACTCAAAAATCACATAGGTGATTCCTGGGATTGAATAACATTTTGTGTGTGTGTGTGTGTCATAAAACAGTCTTGAACTGGAAAAGTTCTATTGTTAAAAGTATGTGCAAAAAGTTTTATGCATATGCCGTAATTTATTTTTATTACAAATAACACTTCTCTTATTCTCTTAAAAAGGATATTGAATCTCTACTAGTAAGTAAAATAGAATAAAATCTTTACCATGTTTGTTGGTGGCACTTTATTGTATAGTACTGGTGTTTTTTCACAAGCTGTCTTGGTAACTAGTTTAGGTACACGGAGGTAGGTACATAAATACATTTTAAGTGCCTTTTGTTTAACTCTTGTAAGAAGATCTTGGTGAAGCATGTGACTATTTGTCCAAGTGAACAGGACCATCAGTTTGCAAGGTGATGTTTCCTTTTTACTTAGAAGAGGTTAAAGATGGCTATAGTTAAAATGTATGTACTAGAGCATTTGTTGTTTACCAGCAGAATTGTCATCTTAATTTATAAGTAAAATACATTATGACTGAACAACTTTTTACTTTATTTGGTAGAGCGTTTTGGTGATGTTTACTTGAAAGCCACAGTATAGGAAATCAATGGAAGGTCTTTCTGTAGGGACAAGGTTCCTTATCCTGAACAAAGGTACAAGCTACTGATAATTGCTAATTAATATCTGAAACTCAGGAAGTCATGAGTCTGTGGCTGAAGACTAGAGTTCCACCAGAACGCTGTGAATGTTGCTTTTAGTTAATTAAGCATAGTAAAATGTTGGTTTTAAACCTCATTGTTCTTGCATGATCATGTTTCATTGTTACACTCTCCAAACATTCTCCAGAGAGCTATATACTGAGAGCTCGTCTGTGACACTTCTCTGGCTGTGTGTTTCCAAACAAGCTGCTTGAGCATGCATAAAAAAAGCCAGGGTGAGCTCGCAGGGCAGTAGGTCAAGCACCGTCAGTCATGGACTTCTGATGCGAGAGTGCTCTCTGGATTTGGCGGTTCATGTGTCGGGTTCCAAAAGGATCCATTGCAGATGTTGCAATGGTGTTTATGACATAATATTTCTTCCCAACGCAGTCAGATCACTGAAAGTGGCCATCAGTAAGTGTATGTGTGGGGAACGCTTGCATGTGTGATTTCATGAGGGAGGCAAGTCAACCATCACATGCTGGAGGAACTTGGCCAAGTAATATACATAAAACTGGACTATGTCTCAGTGCTATCCCAAGAGGACCTGCATGCAGATGTTAGTGGGGCATTTGCAAAATGAAATCCCATCGAAGAGAACTAAATCAAAGCTGGACTGCTGAGACGTGAAGCTCAAGTTCTTTGTGGCACGGTTTCCTCAAGCAGTTTTTATAAACACTTCCTAAACGTTTTATGAGCTATGAAAACAGTTGGGGAAACTGTGGAGCCACAGAAAGGTCACATGCTAAGTACATTGCTGGAAAATGTTCAGTAAGGTTTGAGAACCAGCAATTCACTGAAAATGTTATGGACCTCTGACAAACCTCTCTGCACTGCCTTCTGCTCAACTATTTTTATTAAGACTTATCTATTGGTTACTGATTTCTTAAAGAAAATGCTCCTCTCACTAGGCACTTATCTTAACTTCATGTTCTTTTAATTTGACACCATAAATTGTCCTGAATGAGAAGGTGAAAATTGATAGGTTTCTGCCTGTGCCAGTGTATGGTCTAGATTATGGAAGTATGGTTTATTAATAAATAAATAAAGTTCTTTTTAAAAGTGCTATTTTCTGTGTTTGATTTATGTTTGCAATTTCCGTAAATGCCAACAGCTTATATTGTGGTCTCCCACTCTTTAAGTTACTGGAGTTTCTGCTGACTTCCTTTGGGTTGCCTCTTCTTTGATGTGACTGTACAGAATTTATTCAGTGTGCCAGAGCTGCCTCTGTGCTCAACTTTTTGCTAGTTTTCTCTGCTGAACAGGTGTCTTCTAGGCATCTTGCTGATGGTCTGCCCATATCAGACAGGTCTGTTTCATTGAACTGTGAACAAAGCTTGGAGGCTTTCAGCTTGCTCTCTTTCTGCAGTCTTGCCTGTATAGGGAACCATGGCAAACCAAGCCAGCTCACCCAAAGTGTAAACTGAATTCAGTGTTATTTTGCATGGAACATTTTATTTTAATAGAGAATAAGCTGAAAGCATCCAAAGCTGAGTACTGAACTGAGACAACAGACAATGTGCTCATCTGCCCTGTTTTCTTGAAGATAAGGCTTTGAAATAGTTCTAAGTAAACAAGATGATAAATCATCAGATGTTGGCAGTTTCAGGAGCAGCGGCTGTTAATTGTACTCTCGGAATGCTTTATATTCATGAACAGTTTATATCATGAAGCTTGTGCGGTTAGCCATCACTTTCTCCTCTAATTTTTGGCCTTACTGCAGAAGCAGTGATGTTAGCTGTGGCCTTTCTTCACCTATAAAAGAGGATGAAAGCTGTAGGAGGGTGAGTGACTCTCTTTTGGAGTGATGTCAGGGGAGATTTAATCATCTTCAGATCCCCCACATAGCTTGTTGACTGCAATATCAGCCTGTTAGTAATTAGGACAACCCCACTTGCCATGCAGGGATAGCTTTGGAGTGCCTGCTCCCCACCCCTGAGGAGAGCCAGTGCAGGGCCTGACTGATGCACAGTTACTCTCCTGGAACTTTCTCTGAAGTTCAGATCACAATAAAGGAAATATTTGGGAAGGGGAAGGAAGAGCCCATCCCTCTAACATCTCTCTGAGGCAAAAATGCTGTCAAAGAACTATGTGCAGCTATCCAGGAAGTCATATATTTTGGACAACTTGGTCTCAATATTAAGCTCAAACAATACTGAAATTTTCAGTAAGCGACTTCTGAAAGAGCCATGTCACCCTGAGCAGAAAGGTGACTATACAACAGACAAACTGGGTGGAGAGACTCAATTCCTTTTAATGCATAAAATAGATCTTTTTTTTTTTCTTTGATTATTCTCAGATGTTGCGTATGTGTGAGAAAGAAGGGGTATTTGGTCAATATGATCATAGTTGCCTTGTTCCCTATGTGCTTCCTTTGTTCGTTTTCCAGTTACCATAGTCCTCAAGACTTTCACTCACTCAATAAGCAGCAGTTGCCACATACTGAAACAAAAGCAAGCATATTTATGATATCCCTCTGACTTTCTCAAAGATGTTCAGGCTTCGCCTCAACTCTTGCCTGTTGGAGACACTCATAAATTAAAGGAAATAAGATGCTCAGTGCAACCTTGCTGAGTGGTTGGAAATCTCTAGGTGAATGCATGTGGAACTGAAGCATTGGGAAACAAATTTTTGAAGCTGTGGCTGTTGAACTGAAATTGAACGTTGAAGGTGAGCGCTCATGCTTAACTCTGATATCAGTGCTCAGTGTCTCAGTAGCATCAATCCATTACAAATTATTCCTTTGGGGCCATTAGGCACCACCGATACAAACTTTTAAGAGCCGATGCTTCAGCAAAATTCAATGGGAACAAAGATGCTCAATCCACGTTTTCAGTGTGATTAATAGCTATTGATGCAAATACATGCTAGCAGGATTTACAGAGGTCTCTAACGCTCCCCAAGGAGGGTTATGTACCTAATTACTTCTGAAATCAGTGGGAGATTATGTATCCGGGGCCTTTAATGCTTTTTGAGGATCTGACAAGATTCCTTCCTGTATCTAGGGGTATCTTAGTGTCTTTGAAAGTTTTTGAATCAAGTTCTTAAAGCTATAAGGAGTGTTTATAGGAGCTCTCATGAATATTTATGGACTATATCTCCTAACACACCCACAGGAAGCTTACAGTTTGAATGTGTTACCACTGCTTTTGCAAATATGAGGGGAATGAAGAAAATGAGTGAATCCTGTAGTGTTAGAAACCACCCCTGGCAAGTCTTACTCTTCTCTAGGGTTGAATAAAATTAAAGTCATGCACAAGTCTGTGCATATCTATAAACAGCTTGGCTACTTGGATCCCACTGCAGAGGGAGAGGCAGGAAGCTGACAAACACGCGAATGATTTAGTGAGGATGGAGTTGCTCACTTTTACAGAGAGGGTAAAGGGGAAGACGAAAACTACTACTTGAACGCTTCTTCTCAAATTTAACCTAAATTGAGGCTTGAATGAGCTCCCATTGACGTCAGTGAGTGCTTTGTCATTGGCTTCCCTGGGAGCAGGATAGTGTCTCCTGTTTACGTGATGCGTGGATGTTTTTTCTCTTAGCTGTTCATAAGGTTTCTTTGTGGTCCTTACCGTAACAGTCTGAGCACCTCCATCAATGTGACCGGAGTGACTCCTGTGCTGTGCCTGTGAGTCAGATGTGGTGGTCTGCCACTTCAGAGGATGCAAAGTGAGGCACAGAAGGTTTGTGATGCTGTCTCCAGTAGATTGCACAGAAGGAGTCTGGCTGGCTCCACTTGCCTCTTTCCAGATTGAAATTGGCAGACTACTGTAGTTATCCTCAGTAGAATTTAAATGTGAAAGCTGAACTTGGAGGTGAGAAGCCCTGAATATTTTCTGTGGTAAACTCTGGACTGTTTGCTTCATTGCTTAACTGGTGACTTCATTGCTTAAGGAACTCAAAGCTCCTACTCACTCCAGCAGAACCAGGATTTCTCCCTAAGGATTTAATTCAAAGCCCATTGAAAGAGATTTTTGGTCTGTTCAATTAAATGTGGGTCCAGAAACCTCAGTTCATTCATCAGTTGGTTATGCTGTTTGTGTTAAGGCTAACATTTGCTTCAGCTCTGTTCTAGGATATATTAAATTGAGAAGTGCTCTGTACTTTGACCTTTCCTTGAGGCATCTAATTAAGGTAAATGAGACCTAGTGGCTTGGATAGGGGAGTGAGAATTGGAAGACCTGGGCTTCGGTTTTAGGGTTTGCTGCTTGTTTGAGACCTATAGAGAAGTTAACTTCAGCTAGTTTTCTCTCCTGTAAAAATTGTATGGTGAACCTTAGCCTTATTGCACTGTGTTGTTTTGATGGCATTTCCTTTCTCCCTGATCGTTTATTTTTGTTGTGATCTCCTCAGTAGCAAAGGGCACTTGGCTCTTTTAGAGTTCAAATCCTTATAAATCATTTAGCAAGGCTTGAAGGCCTAGTATCAACTCCCAGAAGATATTTCATTGCTAATAGTTGTTGAAGTGTGCATTTGTGGGGAGATTAAGACCACAGAAGAAGGGAATAGTTTTAGGTGCTCTGCCGAGTTCCAGATCTTAAGAGACTGAGCCATAGCATGAGTATTTCAGCATTTCCTGGTTTCCATATAGTCAACAATAACACAAGGGGCAGTCTTTTTTGTGATTTATTTATACTTCAACTTCTGGGGGAAAACAGTAATCCACAGACACTTAAAAACAGACGGAAAAGATGAACAAACTAGTTTGATGTTTGGGGGTTTTGAAGAATGAAGTGGGAGATACCTTGGATTTCGTTTGGTCACTAGATGAAGAGACTTTATCCTGCTTGCTCGTTTTGGCTGAAGGGTCTATGATTTTCTTACTTGTTTATTATTTTTAACATCTTGGAAAGCACTGTGACTAGACTTAGTGCTTATTCAATGTTTGCTTGAATAAAGTGCATACATGACAATGCTTTACAGCTCCTTTGTGTATATCTTGATGTGAAACATTTATGACCTTTATTTACAGCTCCTTGTTATTTGGTGTTCCAGACTTGTAATTCAATTTATCTGAGTCTGAATCATAAAGTACTACTCGCCACTGTTCAGTTCTTGCCCAGTTTTTTTTTTGCCAGGAAGCGTCATTGCTGAATGGTCTTTGCCAAACCCTGGTAGATGCAGAGAAGCTGCTTGGGTCAGTTGATGGGTTCTCTGGTATGACTGGGTGGGGTTTTCTTGTGTGTATGGGTTTTGTTGTTGTTTTGTTTGTTTTCCCTGGGAACTAAAAATATTTAAAATTGATACATCCAATATTCTTAGCTAGTTAATTTTTTTTTTCCGATAAGAAATGGGTGCAGAATGGAGACCTTACAAATTCATTTCCCTTTTATATGGGCTTTGAATGCTTTACGGACCACATGGAATAGTAAAAAGTGTTAAGAAATTAGGATACTAAAGAGTATTAAGACAAAATACCCAGTTGCTTTCCAGCTCTTCCATGAAGGAAATATTCTGGCTCTCGATCTGAATGTGGGAATTTCAGCTACTATAGGCTATCAAGAATGCCAACGCTTATGTGTTTGTGGAAAAAAAAAAAAAAATTCAGCACAATTGTAATTTATAAAATACTTTGAAGTATCAAGCAACAGACACCCCTGCCTCTCCCAATACAGTTATTGATTTTACCAGGGAATTCTTGGTTGATTCCTTTATATAATTTTTTATTTTTAACCAGAGAGCAGCCTTACCTATCCTAATCTTGACTTTTTTAACATGTTGGCCAATTAATCTCTTAACTGAAAAAAGACATTACACAATTCATCTGTTTTTTACATTATATGCACATAATTTATAACATATGCTGAATTCATAACAGTTACAAGTGAACACTCTCAATTCTTAAAAGCATTCGACACTTAAATTAACAGTGTCTCCAATATAATCCTGCCTTACCCACAGTATTAGATGTTTTGCTTACAAAACACATACTCTGTTTAACACGGAGATACCATCTGTGGTCTAATCTAGGTATAGTAACTTTTAAAATAAGGAATTGGTTTATTAACGTGGACTTTACTCAAAAGAAAAAAACCTAGATATTTGTCCACATTCCTGAAGAGAAGGGATTTATTCCTGAAGAGAAGGGATTTTCTCCATGTTCTGATACTGATCTCCTATTTACTGAAAGATGAAATAATTCCACCAAAATAAGTAGAAATGCCCAAGTGTAAACTTGGTGCAAGACTCAAACTGGACCTTAGCTGTTAAAATCCAAATGCTTCATCCAAAATCAGAAGAAACTTTTTACAAGTCATTTATTTAAGTCATGTATGGTGAGGCCAGGTTCAAGTGCCTTCTTTTTTTTTGAAGCGAAAACTGTTTCAGCTGAGCTGAAGCACACTTTTTTTTGGTCTTTATTCCCAAAATAAACACCAAAAGATGATGAAATATAGCCTTAAATAAGTTTTCCTCAAGCTTGATAAAACAGTGAACACTCACTATCAAAATCCCATCTGAACTGAAATGTTGTCATTGCCATCTATAGCAGAGATCTTCACGAGGAACAGGAGAGAGGGAATTCCCCAGCACAGGGTGGCTGGTTCCTGAAAAATTATTTGGAAAGATGAGCAGTCAGACAAAATGATGAAAACTTGCAAAGACACTGGGTACAGATGTTCATGGTGCAGGTTATATATTGTTTGTAGCTCTTGTTGCCTACCTTTGAGACTGTTGGTGAGAGCTGATCTCCTGAAAGCTATATCTATCACTACAAACACTCAAGGGTAAATCTCGCTATAACTAGGAAGGAAATTCTGCAGATGAATGTTTTGGCTGAATGCCTTATGAAGAAGGCATTAGCTGAAATATTAGTCTATAGAACTTCCTTTCTTCAGCTGTGTTCAGCCTGTTAAAGTCCCTGTTCAGAAAGTATCCAACCCACGATCTGCTGAAATCAGATCTGGAGACCTGGTAGTCCTATCTGACTTGGAGCGGGGAAAGCTTTAAAGACCTGAGGAAAATGGAGGATCATGCTGACTTGCTTAAGAAAAATTAGTTTTCCGCAATGAAGGGCAAACTTGGATTACTTAAAGGAAGACAGAAGCATTAACAGAAAGAGGTGTTTTAAAAATGTACTGCAAAAGTAACAACTGAAGACTGAGCCAGCCATAAGACAGAACCTAGGAAAAATGGTCAAAGTTACTATTTATGTGCTTACTTGCTAACTTTGCTGCATTTGACTTTGTGGACAGTTAATGCAAAAACTCAGAAAACAAAATGCTACAAAATTTCCAAGAAAATGATTTGACATTGTAACACTTCTTTTTCTTTTTCTTTTTTTTTTTTTTTTTTTTTTTTATTTTCCCCCTGAGATGCCAGTTTACTAAATAATGAGTGAATAGAATACTAGTGACTCTGGGGACTATTCCTCGCTCCCAGCTCTGACAGTGTGCATCATCACTGTTCTTATGACACGGTTGGGTTTCTGAAAGGTCAGATAAAGAAATTAGAGGAATAAATGATTGTTGGTTAGGTTCAGAGGTTAACTTGCAAGATCATACCATTTCCTTAACCGTAAGAGAAATTACTAGTATGGAATGTTTTTCAAAGGAGCCTCCCCTTCTTTGTGTCTTTAGCAACATGTATCTCTCAGCACCTCCTGTATGGTATTTAGTGCAAGCCTTCTCCCCATTCTCTATTAATAGCCTACCTTTAAATTCAGTGAATACCAAGCTAATTATTTTACTGCACCCATGGCCCACTCAATCTGAAGGATAAAGGGCAAAGGGAAAGCGGGGAAAAAAAGACCCAACAGAAAAAAATAATGAAAATCCTACCAGGACTGTGGTTATAAGAATGCTTGCAAAGGTCTTAATAACTTCACTGACATAAAGCATTCTCTCTGCACTCGTTGCAGGTGCAGCGTTCCTGTTCCCCGGAGAAGCCTGTCTTTAAGTCTTTTCTCCTTGAGTCTTTCCACTCAAGTGAGAGGTGGGAGGCACAGATTGGAAGTGTTTTCCCCTAAGATTCCCCCCGAAGGTACCAAAGATGTTATGTCTTCAGGTTTGTCAGATGTTTTCCTTGGGCTCTTCCTTAGCAAGTTTACCGTAAGGTAGGACACCTGTTATTATGTAGAATAGCAATATATCAGAAGGTGCACTAAGTATAATGGAAAGAGGAAGGAAATG
The DNA here is from genome assembly GCF_000687185.1 of Egretta garzetta. Taxonomy (NCBI): domain Eukaryota; kingdom Metazoa; phylum Chordata; class Aves; order Pelecaniformes; family Ardeidae; genus Egretta; species Egretta garzetta. Next base: position 710,174 of record NW_009258309.1, read on the forward strand.
AAGGAAGATTTGATCTGTCATCCTGGATAACTGATGGAGCAGTCAGTTGATTTCCCTCTCTAGAAACAGGGCTTTCTGTAGGAGAGGGATCGTTTGTCCCTATAAACTCTGACCTGTACTATATACCATAAACTTCCTGTACTATGTGATCTTCACCCAACCTTGGCAATCACCTGAGGATCTCCTCTTTTATTTTCTTTTCTTCTTCCCCCCCGCTTAGTACCAGAGAGTAACAGAAATCTTCTTACTGTAGGAAAGGAGGTGGGCATGGAAGAACTTGTAAACAGGAATAACATATCTTACAAGAATCCAGAGTTCTTATGATGACTTACTAATGACTGGGGTTTTTTTCCCCTGATCATTCCTTGTATACCACAACAGTACCCCCTTTGTGAGAGATTTTTCCAGTGAATCTTCATGCCTTTTTTCCCCTTAATGATGATACAGAACTGCAAAAAACCTTTGTCTTGTTTTAGTAAGACTTCCTGCTCTGTTTGCAGAGGCTTACCTTAAACCGCGTGAGAAATGAATGGAGAAAGGCAAGTTAGGCCAGAAGATTTCCTGTAACCTTTGGTCACTGCAGACATGAGAAGAGAAAAAGAGGCTTAATGATTAATCCAGTAAATCACCAGTTTTACACTGGACATTGTCCATCTATACAAAAGTTCTGATGTTTGGTGATGAGATTAGATTACTGGGAAGTCTGCCATGGGGAATTTATCTCTCATTTCTGTAAGCTAGCCATTAACTGCTGCCTTTAAGGAATACACTTCATAGCAGTCATTTCCATTTGTTTTGGTTTTTTTATCAGTAGAATATAGATGATTTCACTGTCCACTTGCATGTTTAATCCCTCTCAGTTTTATCAAGCTTTAGACCCCTTTTTAATATGCTATTGGTTAACCTCTGTTTTGAAAGGAGAATGTCCTGAGTTCTTGTGCTTTGTATCCTGAATAACCTGCCTATGAATATAGTCCTCAATACCAAGATGACTGCAATCCTGAATGTCTCCTTAATCTGTCCATAAATATGGTAGCGGCAAACTCTTGCAGAGAAGGATTCAGGGAAAGCCTCATTCAGGAAGAATGAGACATAATGGACAACATTTTTGGAAGTTGCCTGTGTGATTTCATAGGCGCTAACTTGTTTTGCATGGTTTGTATATTTTTAAGAAAAATTCCTTGGATGCAATGTACTGGTTTCCTGTACGGTGTGTATCAGTGTCTCCAGTAGAATATGATTGTGCCATTAAAAACCAGTCAGGAGGATCATTCAGCTGTAGGAAACCCTGTAGTGGTTGTGAACCCATTAGTTGTGTTTTTCCTCCCTTGTGGAAGTATAGCCCAGAGAATAAGAAAGGCATTTTCTTCCCCCCCTGGCCCAGCTGATGCTAATGCTCTGTTGCCATTGCCAGCTATCATAAACTGCAGAAAGGGGTTTAGCCTTGAAGTACAACTTCACGCTCCTTGAGCAGTAACCTTTTTCTTTGCTATCGTTTGGCAGGTTACTTCATGGTCTTGCAGGCTTGAACATATTGCAATCCGTTCTGTGGTATCTAGACTTGGAAAACAAAGTGCTTTGAACACTTCAGCTTAAAATCTTTAGGTTGGGTTTCTGAGGTATTTGTATACTAATTCTTAAAGATTACTGGAAAATAGATGAGAACAATTATAAAAGTACTTGAGGCAGAGTTGGTAGGAGCTCCAAACAGACAATGGTTACGTTAAATTGCAGCTGGGATGGATTTCTCACAAGTGTGGAAATATCAGATGAGGATAATCTTTCACTGGACTATTAATCATTTGCTTGCTTTCCTGTGTCATAAACTGCAACACCTCATTTGTTTCAACTCACTTAACTTATCCTTGCCAGGATACATGTACTCTGTATCTGCTACCCGATACGCGTTAGATAGCATTAGGACTTCTTTTGAAAGGTGACAACAAGTGGACAGGTGAAAAGTTAAATAGTTAATGAGCGCTGATGTCCCTGGAAAACAGGGGTAGTGAGCACAGCTCACTGTAAGTTTTATCCAGTAAAAGTTGTGCATGGCCTTCTGAGCTACTTACATCCCCGGAGGCTGCAGATGCAGGTTCCCTGGCCAGACGCACAGCGCAGTGAGGTTCGGCGGCCGCGCAGCCAAGCCTCCCCCACTGCTCACCCTGGCTCTGCTGCCTGGCTTTCCCTTTCACAGCTTCAGGCTGACAGGGAGTGAGTGGTTTTAAAACACTGCCAGCCTAGCAATCTGTTTTTCTTCTTCGCTTTCAGCCTTTTTTCTTCTCCCCCCCCGCCCCGGTATAACAATAGCTCTACACGGCAGATGCTCAGAAAGTATATCATGCTGACATTTCAGTGGGTCTCTTCCACGGCTCCTACATCTCTACAACAAGCTGAAGACAAGGGTGGCAGGGCTACAGGATGCTGTGACAGAGGCTCCAGGTCTTGTCAACCATCCAAGCATGGGCACAGCACCACCAGTTTCTAAGCCATTAGAGCCCTGCACTCAAGTCCATGCTGCTAAGTAGTCGGCGCTGCTGCTAGCTAGATGAAGTTATTGCAGTGGCAAATTCTATAATCATCCTTCTGTTTGTCTGCCTATGGAGTGGAAAATAATATTCAAGAGAGACACAGCATGCTATCCCGTGGTTATGACATTACTTCCTTCCTACCAGTGCCGTTTCGTTTCCAAATTTGAGATCCATCTTCAAGTCTCAGCAAATCCATAAAATATTTGTAAAAGTTTTTTAGCATAGACAATAACAGAAAGCAGCCAAAAAGATTATCTTCCCATGCTGAAGCAGACATCTTGAATAAACTGATGCCAGAATAGCCTAGTTATTTCCAAAAGTAAGTTACAAGGGAAAAAAAAAAACCCAACCAAAAAACAATTTGGGTGTTTGGGAAGTGGTTTATGTCCAATTAACCTAGTTTGGTTTTTTTTTCCTGTGTACCTAGATAAAATTTTCTTTTCAAAGGAAAGTAAGGAGGAAGTCACTTCACTGCATGTGATTTTTATTGATAATGTATTCCTACATTATATGGTCTTTTCTTGCATGACTGACAACCTTGTAAACTATACGTACCCTGACTTCTTCAGGCTTTTCATTCTTAAAGTAAATGTCAGTGCTTTATATTTATGTCCTTTTATGCCAATGATATAACTTGTATAACATTCCATGTATTTGGAAACATGTTGTGCTTCAACTTCTGCCTTAAAGGTGACATTGCTTGCACTTTTGGAGCAGAATAAAAGTTTACAGTAGGGTTGTATGTGTGATGTCTTGAGGCACAGGGCTGGAGCACAGTCTCTTCTGGATGTCTTGAAGAAGGATGTAATCTAGAGTGAGGCAAGTTAGTCTTTTAAAAAAGGAGGAAGTCACTTCTTTAATACTGCATGTGATTTTTATTGACAATGTATTCCTACATTATATGGTCTTTTCTTGCATGACTGACAACCTTGTAAACTATACGTACCCTGACTTCTTCAGGCTTTTCATTCTTAAAGTAAATGTCAGTGCTTTATATTTATGTCCTTTTATGCCAATGATATAACTTGTATAACATTCCATGTATTTGGAAACATGTTGTGCTTCAACTTCTGCCTTAAAGGTGACATTGCTTGCACTTTTGGAGCAGAATAAAAGTTTACAGTAGGGTTGTATGTGTGATGTCTTGAGGCACAGGGCTGGAGCACAGTCTCTTCTGGATGTCTTGAAGAAGGATGTAATCTAGAGTGAGGCAAGTTAGTCTTTTAAAAATAAAAGCCCAAAAGTACACATTAAACTTTATTCTTGCCCCAGCGAGCTCTTGGCACTGTAGCAAGCGATTCGTGTCTCTAGCTGCCAGAGCCTGTCTGCCACTGCTGCTCGGTCTGCACCCTGTGTTGCGTCTCAGCTGCTTCTTACGCGTCACACATGCACACCACCAGCAGCTCAGCCCAGCTCCTGATAGAAAGCCTGTGGTGTTGGTCATGTCCTTGCTTGCCTCGCTCGTTATACTTGCTCACAGCAATTAATGTGGGCATCTTGTGCTCTGACCGCTGTTGGTTCAGCCTCTTTGTTGCTGTAAAAACAAAGAGGAAAAGCAGCCAATAACCCTGTTCTTGAGCCAGGCACCGGCAGATGCTTCTAGGTGATTTCTTTGCTCTTCTTTGGCCAGTGGGGACCTCCAAGGCTGTGTCCTCCTGTTTACTGTGTACACGTGCCAGAACAGTGGAGATCTGGGAAGCTGTGTGTTTACGTGGGGAAGTGTTTGACCACAAACACTTGAGCCCTCGGAAAGGCTGTTGGGAGCATTGTGCTTTCAGACTCCCCTGCCAGTACAGTCTTCATATCTGATACTGATGGATAAACTTGATCAAGGGATAGGGAACTATAGGCTAAAGAACTGCCTATACCTACTATTGTGCATCCCCAAAAAGTTCAAAAAGAGGGTTCTCCCCTTTCACCCCCATGCCCCCTCAACAGGGGGCAAATTTAAAGTGACAACTTATTTTTCATTTTTACTGTTGACATGTGGAAGTTTCATTCCAAAGCTTAAAAACACATAATTCTGAAGTCACATAGGTATCATTTCCAAAAATATCTCTTATGGACATTAATACTTCTACCCGCACTTTTGGAGTCTCGGGACACTTCCGTTATTTATTAATTAATGTTGTACTGGGATGTGATGCTTCTTGTGTATCTCCCTGGCTTTCCCTCCTCCCAAAGTTTGTGTAAATCTTGATGTTTTATAACTGGGGAGAATTAAATCTGCTATTGAAATGGGCTTCCATCCATCCCTAGGAGTGCCATAAAATTTTAATGTCTTTGTTATTTAGTGTGCTGTATAAGTCAGGAATAATTTTCTGGTTTTCCCAACACCGGACAATTTCTTTAGCTCTGTAGGATCCCCACTCCCTACAGTGTTCCCATCTCCCCTAAATAAACTGATGCTGTCTTGTGCCTACAAAGCTATTCTTCTGGAGACAGACAGTTTCACGAAGTACACAGTGTGTGTGGTTAATATTCACGGCACATACTTCATTCATAATTTATCATTAACTTATTAATTTTAATTTCTTCCCAGCGGGGTCTGTAACACACCAGTGTTATCCAGTTTCTTTCCTCTACAGCTCTGGCCATCTGGAACAGTCTTGCTGTATGTCTTCACATCAGCTACACTTTCTCATTTCTTAAAACATGTAAATAAAAATTATCAGATATAGTCCTGGAATAAGATACCCAATAAAAATGGCTTACTTTTCAGAGTGAAGGCACTCCTGAAGTCATCACTGAAATCCATAAACCTGCCACAATGGCCAATAATCAGTGAAGAAGCAGGCTGCCTATCTTGTGGCCTTGGAGCTTTTAAAGCCCTAAAGAGGGCTTAGCTTGATGCTCCTCTGTGTTTAATGTTTCCTTTAGCGTGCTAGTGAGCGCTGAAATGTGTCACCTGCTCATCCATACTTAAAATGCACTGGAGCACTCTGGCAGCATGTGAGCTGGATTTCCTTCAGCTGCAACTAAACCAAAAAATACACTCCAACCTGCTAGTGGTTGCTAGTGCTGGCAGTCAGAAGTAAAAGCCCCTGAATGCCCAACAGTGGGGGATCTCTCATCTTCACCACTAGCCACTTCACTGCGTGGATACATTTCTGCTGTGCTGCACCAATTGCTTATATATACTTGGTCTATATTGTTATTCCTACTAGTTCCCACCTCATTAAGACCTTTCAATGTTGCTTTGAACATTGAAGAAAACTTGGAGAAAAAGATTTAACGCAACACCCCCCACCCATCTCCCCCCCCCCCCCCCCCCCCCCTGCCACTCATCTGGCTGAAATAATTAATGTTGGTACCAACAGTGTGTTTAGCTTTAAAGCACTATAATCTTTGCCTGACTTCAGAGCACGTTTGTTCATTGCACCTTTCCTGATTTTTCTGTCAACAGGACAAATTAGAGGGCACTTGATTTCTCCTCACCTGGTAAAATAACTGGCTGATGACAGTGTCTTTAAAGCCTTAAACCTATTTTCCTGCAGAAGCATTAGTCCACACTTCTGGCAGTAGACCTAGAAGAAAAAAAGAGGTATCGGAAACATGTTACAAAGGCAAAGCTTATTTTGGCTTTGGCATAGCAGTCTGACAAGGCACTGCACTTCTTCACCATCTGTAAAGCGTATCTGGTTATGTAATTGTGTTTTGCTGAAGAGTGTCTTGCTCTACACTATTTGATAATTAAATTTGGTTCCTCAAGATCTTCTGAGCTCCACATGCATAAATCCTACTGGGAACTGATGCCACCACACCTGTGCTAGTTCAACACACACCAAAGGCTGCTTTTCCTGCGCAGCTCACCTGGCTTGGGTTTCCTCCCAGCCCTCATGTTGCGTAGATGCACTCCAGGTCTTTCCTCCCATGTTTACAGAACAAAAGGTTTTTGCAGTTATTATGTTGTTGAAAGTCCTGTAGTGGGACCTGAAGAGGCACAGCCGCGGTGCTTCCTCAAGATGAAATAAAAACTTGTTTGGACGTGTTTGGGGATGCTATTATGATATTGGCCAGGAGATTTCATTCTCAAACTTCTGAAATATACCCTGGACTCTCCTTCAGTGGCTGGTAACAGTATTCATAAGTCGTACGTAACTACCTTTTGTTTCCTCTTGCTGGCTATAATTTTGTCAGTATAGAATCTCTATTTTAGGACTGGATTTTGCACATGTGGAACTTTATTGGATGATGACACATCTGGGGCACACTTTGCAATGTTTTTGTATTTTTTTTTTTGTAAAATTAGAGGCAAAAATAGGGGTTTCTATAAATGGCAAAAGCAGGCTTTCATTCTCCTAGCTAATTGGAAGTAGGAAAAGAGGACTTTAATGAAAACTTTGGCATGACTGTTTTTTGAAGCTTGATGTATTTAAGTATTAAGGCACTTAAGGATAGAATATGGTGTTGCAAAGGTAAACAAAACTTCAGGGAGTCTATTTGCAAAGGATATTTCAGCCAACATAGGCATGGTAATGCTTCAGGGATGCCTAGTAATTACAGACCGTGGAGCAGCCAGTATTTTACAAGCACCTTCAATGCAAGTTTCATTTCAAATTGTTCTCAATCTAATTGAACAAGTGAAGGAGGTTGTCCCAGGGAGTGACCATGCACTGCTGTGTGACGACACCCAAATGATCTCATTTACTTAATGCAGTTTAGCTGGAACAGGACCAGAGTACCTAGGGAGGAAGAGAATGAGAACAGAGTTATGGAAACTTGGGGAGGATGCTGCATTGGGAAGAAGAACAATCAAATGGTGTTGATGGTACAGAAATAGGGGAGAAAATGGATGGCCTACAAATGCCAAGTTGTAGCCAGAGGAGGTCCTCAGAGGCTAGTAAGAGCAGTTGGGACAGCATAAGGAAGAGCTACACTGGAGTCGCTCTTCTCAAATTTCAGCCTGCTAGTAATGATGGCGTGTTAGGTTAGTCTGCAGAGGAAAGCTTGACCCTCTGCAAGTGGGATCAGGACTGGTTTTTAAGAGGGAGGGCTGTGGATGCAGCTGGAAGAGGAAGTGCGATGGTTACCGGCTGCTCATCACATCCTTCCTCCCAGAGGTTTTCATACTCTCACAGCTGCCAGCTGAGTTGGTTGTGTGGATGACCCCACACCTGGTTAAGCAAAAAGGATCTAGGCTAGGTTAATTAGTTTAAATTGTATGGCTTTGGTAACCTGTCTCATGTTGATTGAAAGTAGCTGGAGAACTCTCCTACAGGCTGATCAGTGGGAGGATAACTTCAGCAGCAGGCTCTAGGAGACAGTAACCTCTTCAGGTGCAGTGCTGCTAAAAAAAACTCAAGCAACTAAATGAATCAACAGCTGCATGGATGTTTATAGACAAAGCAAAGGAGATGAGTGAGGAGTTACTAGGGTAGGCAGGAGAGGTAAAGAACCTTTTGGGGTGGGGTAAGAAAAGAGTCATTAGAGGAGGAAAACAGAGGTTGAAAGCGGGGAAAATAACCTGTGTTGTATCAGTGTGGGGTTTTGATGTGTCCTCTGCAGGGGAAGCTCCTGAGCCTGAGAGAAACGGGATGTTCTTGTGACTTATTGTAGACACACACACATTTTCTTTTTTAAACTTGATATGTTAACATTGTCTATATTAACGTGACAACTGAAAACACTTAGAGACTTATTTGGAAATGCAATAAGATTTAGCTCCTGTCATCATCTGAAAACTCAAATTTCAAGTCAGCTTCTCAGCGTTTAACTGTGGTTGGAAGTTACATTACTGTCTACCTGCTCCCTTTGCTAGTTGCGGGAAGCTGTTTCTCATTCTTAGCCTGTCCTGTAAAGCCACTCCCTGTTCTGAAAAGGCGTGTAGTGTCACCAGCCACCTCTCTAGTTGTAGCTGCTCAAGAGTTAATTACCTCTTGAATATAATGAGCCAAAAGAAAGGGGAACCAGCACTGCTTTGCTCCGTACGCACCCCTTGGTGGGTTTGAATCATTACAGTGCATCACAGGGGAGGGGAGTAGAGAACTGAATTCACCTTTTCTCTAAAGCTAAGGATCTTTTGCAAAGTTTTAATCAATTTCTACTCTGTGTTTTCCCCTCCAAATACCTTATGCACTAATGGGACCTGTTGTATTTATTCAAATAGGACATTCTTACAAGAAAAGCTATTAAAAGGAAGGATTCAAACACAGTCCAATTTACCATTTATCCGGAGGCTTAACCAAAACTATTATTACATGAAAGAATGGAGGAAATTAAGAACAGGGCCTTCAGAATACCAAATGCCAATACAATTTTTTTTCTTAATTTTCTTTCTGTCTAATTAACTCTGTCAGGAATTTGAAAACAATTAGGCACTGAAAAGGAAAAAGAGTAAAATAGTCTTACCTACCTCTTCTGTGCATGTTAAATACTTCCATGCTGCACTGCAGATGTCTTCTAGACTGAAAAAAAAAAGGTGGCTAACATGAACTCTAGTGGTGCTTCTGGAAAAATCCAGTCCTCAGTTACTGAAAAGTGTCACGAGAACCTCCTAGATAATAATACAGAGGGCTGCAAAGGTTAACAAATGATCTGGTTTAGATGATACTACTCAGAAGAATATGACCTTAAAAAAAGAGATATTTGTTTGGATGATATTTTCCAAAGGTAAAAATGGTGAGAAATGTCTTTAAGAAACCTAGGATATTCTCTTCCATAAGATGAATCAAGAGTAAATTAAATTGGATAGAAATCATAGTAACTTGAGAGCAGATAACCTCTTTGTGTTAGGTTTGGTTACTAATAACCTGGTTTACTTGGTAGTGCTGTTGTGATTTTCCTCCAGCCCCCATGCCATTTTTTGCAGTCTGTGTCTCGTACAATCTCAACATCTGCACCTATTTTGATCATAGCATAGAGATTGTGGACTTAATCTAATTTAATGATAATTGTAGGGGACTTCTGCATGGATAATGATGAGAGCTGGTAGAAAAAAAGACTGTATGTTATCCAAGAGTCAAAAAACATGCAGTCTGTTTGAATGCCTCTGCTTTTAAGCTTGATGAATTATGTGAAAAATCTAATTTCCAGCAAGATTTTAATTACTTCATGAATATGTGCCTCTTTGTATGAAGCTCCATCTGGATATTGAAACACAGAAGAGTCTGGAACCTGCCAGCACAGACATGACTGCGAAGTTGGGAGGCAGTGAGTTTAAATTTGCATGTAACCCTGTGCTTATTCCTTTACTGCAAGAGCAACTGAGTATTTCCAGCAAGACATACATGTCCCTCTTCTAAATAAGCCACAGTGACATCTGATGTGACAGAATGCTTCCTATAGCAAGCCTTTTCTGCTACTGTTTTCTGGAGCACTTGTGTGGGGTTCTGGTATGTGGCCTTTGGAGCAAAAGGAAACGTCAAAAGTATCAACGTTCACCCAGCAAAAGAACTTCGCTTTTCCTCTCTGTGTTAACTAAGCATCTCGAGTACACGACACAAATATGACACATTTTTTGCTGCTTAGAAGCTCTTGTTCTTTTGCCTTTGCCTCTTAACTTGGAGTAATATTACTTTTCTATTTTGGCTGGGTTCAGCCTGCTGTTCCTAGACATAGTGGGTTGCAGGTTTCCTGTGAAGAATTCTAGGAAAATAGGAAAGACTACAAATTGCCTTGGTTGGCAACATAACAAGAGAAAGCGTAATGTGATGGTAAGTCTTACCGCAGTGCTGCTGTGTGTTGAGGGCTATCATTTTTGTCTCACTGGATGTCTCTTTCTACATGCATGCTTTTCTTGCATCAGCAAAGACTGTAAGACATCCTTATAAAGGGCAATGAGTTTTTTAGGCTCATTTCTACAAACTCTTATTTTTAAGTTACAGACTGAGAACATGCCCTGCATAGATGAGGCACTGCAAAACAAGGCTGAGACCTGTGTCACCACAAGGGTCACCGTGTGGACCCAGTCTCTGTGCTGGATTAGCTGCAAAGCTGACCCCCGTAGTTTTTTCTCTATTGTAACAGGAGTCTTAATTTTTATTCTTAATGAGTTTGGTGGCATCCTGGTGGTGATCTGCCTCGTGGCATGCCAGACTTGTGAATTTTGCTAAGGCTTTCATAAACTTAGAAGGAAGGCATTTATTCTATTCTCTGAAGATTTTTACAGCCTAAGTGGGAAAGACAAAGAGGTAAAGGGAGGCATAGGAGATACAACTCAAAAGCAGATTGATTGGATGTTGACAGTCATGACAGCACCACAATTGTTCGCTTTTATTTTTTCAGTTTTTAAGTTTTTTACATTTTGTGAGTTAGGGTGAGGGTTAGAGCAGAAAAGAAGAGCCAGGAATTTGGGAGAGATGAAGTGCTCAGTTCTAATCCTTTATTCTTTAGTTGAGGCCTGCTGAGAAAGTCTCTCCAGCTAATTAAATAGCTAGTGAGAAATGTTACTCCTGTGCCTTCACTTTGAAGCAAATAAGAAATTGGCCATTTGCATATGTTGGACTTGTAAATTTATTTCAGGCTAGTGATTACAGCAAGGCTATAGGTCTTCACAACAACAGCCCAACGCTGCTTATACTTGCTTTGCGTGCACTCAATTTGACTGTAGTCAGGACTGGAGTCCTGAAAAAACCTCTGCCAAGAATGGATTCACAGTGATGTACTTAGTAGTAGAACATATTCTTTGAAAAAATAAGTCAAATCCAAACCCAAAAATCGTCCAGCTCAGGGTACAGAGACATGCAGTGTTTAAATGCATTACCTCAAAATTATTGTCTACAGCTACACACCCTCCATGAATTCAGAACTAGAACTTGGTAGCAGATCAAAGGATGGAGATTAAACATCTTATAAACCTTCTAAACAGAATATCTTAATGTAACATGGCCTTTGACAGTAACCGGTTTTCTTTCTGTTTTGGTAGAATCTTTATTTTGGCTTAGCAAGTAAGTATTTAAAACAGTATTTCTCCATCTTGTTCCTGTCTGACAAATGCAGTGTAAGTACTTTATTTACATGAGAAAGTTTTGTTTGCTTAGCAGAATAAATGTGATCCTGAGTTAACATTGCTCTCTAGGTGTCAACAATCTTTATCTAAGTGTGAATAATAAACAAAAGATTCCAACAATTCTTAATTGGTTGGTAACCTCTACATTTTCCTTTAATGCCTGGTAACATTTTTATTGCTGCTTTAGTGATTGGTTTATAATTCTTATTAATACAAACCATCAAACCAAGAGCAGTGCTTCCTCATTGCTGGGTCTTTGCTGACTCAAAAGCAGACCCTCCTTACAGATTTTCCCACTCTTCCCCCTTCCCTGTGTGTTGTTTGGGGGTTGCCCTTTTTAAATTTCAACTATAGGTATTAGTAGCCCATGTCAATCTATTTATTTTAAAAATAAGGAGAACTGGTAAAAATAAACAAGCATATAGACACAAGAGCTAAGAAAGTCTGCTATGGACCCATAGTGCTTCTCAGCTGATGAACTTGGTCATTGCTGTCCTTTAACTGTTAAACTGTGCTTTATGGAAAGAAAAAAGCTTGTCATCTTGAAGTATTTGTGCATCCGCATAATACGTGAACGATTGAAGCATATTGCTGATTTTACAATGTACCTCCAATGTCCGTTTCAAAACTGACAGAAAAATCTTTGCTCTTATGGCTAGTATCCAAAGAAAAAGTCCAGTAACTTTTATCCCCAAACTGTCTCTATTTTCATGTTCTGTAATGCTGCAGATTAAGATGATTTAAGATTCCTGGGAAAAGGTTTTAATTGTTGTGGCTTCTACAATAATATTTATTGCATGAATTCCTAGATTTAACTCTTAAAAGCTTTTAGAAACTTGCCAAATCAACTTGGGAAAATAAAAGCTTTCTAACCATCTAACTACATCAGTGACAACTTCAAGCTAGGGGTCAAAGAATAGAGGCACACCCGGGATGAATTATTGATGCCTGAATTTGATTTTAATCATCTTTGTATGTGAGTGTAGACTAATTTCTTTGTCCTCTGTACAGATGTTTTCATTGGCTGCTAAAAAACACTGTTTTGATTTATGAAAGACCATAACAAATTGTTGCAAAGAGGTTGCAAGATGTTTCTGCAGCTAATTGAATCAAAAATTATTTTCCTTTCTCAAGGTATAGCTGGGAAAGGTGTGCCACAACATTTTCTTTAAAAAGTTTATGAATATACTGTGCCCAGTAGTGTGCGCTGTGAAAATCTTCCTACTTCTCACTTAGCATACGTGATTCAGATGGCTTAACTATGTACAAGATGTTATGTAGATTGCTGTGTGAGCTCCATAAAGGGATACAAAGGGATAAAGCGGAACTCACAACAGCCAAAAGTCTTCTTGAGTGGCTATGTGTAAAACCATGTTCAACAGACTTCATTTTATTAAGTTTCATCACCACTAATTTTAAAAAATAGACCAAGTACAATTAGTGTATGCCAGTGAGGATGAATTTGGGTTTTTTCCCTTCAAATTCACTCACACAGGTATTTCTCAAGAATAGGCGTTGTGTGTGTTGCAACTTGTAGGGAGGAAGATGTGTTTTCTGTAAAATTCTCATCATTAGCAAATTTTTTTTTCCTTCCAGTTCTGCATGATGGATTACTCTTGCATATTTTGTATCTTCTTTCTTTAAAGACTATCCATTGCCTTCAATACCTTTACTCAGTAAAAACAAACCAGGAGAACCCAGGAGAGCGAACAGCATGATTGATATTTGCTGTTTTTTTCAGAGCTGACAGGGGTTGCTAATGAAGTACTATAAAGTTATTTTCACTAACTCAGAGTTTCACTTTCACTTAGTCCCCATACATAGAAAAAGAATATGGATGGGGGTCTAATAAATTTGCACAAATATTTTTACAGTGGTCTGAAATAATCACAGTCTGATTGCAGAGGGCCCTAGTCAAAATCTGAAATATAGAAACCGATCCTGATCTACATATGAATATGTAAATAACTAACTCCCCCCCCTTTTTTTTTCCTGGTAGAAAGCACTCAACAGCTCCTACTAAATTATTTGTCATGTAGATTGTTGATTTCCTTTAAAAATATCTGCTGGCTCAGGTAAATTAGGAATGAGCTGTTGAATGCATACTGAAGTTCTTCACTGTATTTGCTATTTTAAAATATTTCCTCAAGATCTCTCATAAAGGAGTATATAAACTATTTCAAATTTTTCTCTAGCAATTTTCTAAATAATATTTTGTTTATTTTTCTCAACAGGCAGAGTTCAGGGCTTTACCTTGCATTAAAGTTGTAGCATAAAGCATTGACGTGATACTGTATTTTTGAAAAATAGAGAAGTTGGGCCAAGTATAGGGATGAAGGACAGAAACCTCCTCAATCTGAGTTCACCAACTGGAAAATAAACTGTGTCTGAGCAGCTCTGATGGAGGAACAATCCTTAAAAATGGAAAATAGTCTTTGTTCTTTTATTACATTTAGTTTACAAGATGAACAAGAACCAACAGGGCAAATAGCGACTCTTAAGTGATTCCATTTGCTTTATATTTATAGTTCTACAAAAAACACAAATCGCTTCCTTTGGGAGGATTTATATAGCCTCTTACCATCCCTAAGGCAGCTATATCATACAGGATCTTACCCTTTCTTGGCAAAATTTGCTGTGCCTTAGTCCAACAATAAAACAAAGGGTAAAAGCAAAATGAGTGATTTCAAGAGAATTTGATTCTGCAATTAATAAAGTCTTATTCTAAAAAACCCCTCCAAAGTTTAGAACTCCCAGTCTGAAATCAGAACTAAAACTCATGTTAGATATCGATTTCCACTGAAGTTAGGTTTTATTGTTTCTGGGCATTATAGATCCATATTTTCTGTTTTTTCAACAAACTTACTTATGGATTCAGCTTCTTTACTCTTTCTGGCAATCATATAACTGCAGGAATTCCACTGTTTTGAGACTTTTTAATTGGGAGCACCTGATGGGTGGTATAAAATCCTGGCAAAATGGCAAACCTCCTTTGACTTACTGAGCAGGGTCTCAGTTTGAGGTGCTAAGTCTGGCCAGATTCTCTTGCTGAAATAACTTTGCAGGTGCTGTGCGGGACGACTGCCTACGCTGTTTGGGGGAGGCTGGAGGATGGAAAATCTAATAATGATGTTCAGCCCCAAACAAAGCAAAGGTGGTGCAAAAAAACGCCATGGATAGGGGATGAGGCTGACCTCTCCCTTTCAGGCTGTGACATTTGTTCAGATGCTTAGCCTTGAGGAATTCATGGGGCCTTTTCTGCTCTATCTTGACTGTGTTGGAAGCAGCATTATTTCTTTACCATTGCTCGCAGTCAAAGCGGCCAGGAGAGCAGTGGTTTCTCTTAGGTGTGAATCTTGTTAGTGTGATCAATGTGTATGATACCTTAAGACAAGATAACTCCATATAGAACATAACCATAAAACTCTCCAAATATGAGTTGATAGTAGTATAGTTTATGAACACCATATGTTAATGGTGCTCTGTGATGCATGTCATCTGCCTGGGGTTTGAGTGCTGTTTGAGTTGGTGCTTTGTATTGATTTGAAATCTGTCGGTTTTGAAATATCACCCTTTCTGAAGCTGTAAAGCTGCAAAAAAGTTGGTGTCAACAGTTTTACTCCTCTAAGTATCATGTTCTTTGTACTGTTGCCTATTAAAATACTCTGACTCTTCAAAAACACTCTTGCCTCTTCTCCAAGGAAGAATTAATCTGATTTTGATGAACCAGTGAGCATATTACTGTTAGGAAATTTTTGCATCCCAGTTACAGAATAGTTTCCTTGAATTCCCACCAGTTTTTCCCCACTCAAGATTTTGTTATGGGCAAAAAGGACATGCCTTATATGCACATCTAAGAATTTACCATTAGTATAATTTAAATCTTCATTGTCTAATTAAAGGATTTTTATTATTCTAGTTACAATAATACTGACACTGATACTTCAAAGTAAATACAGCTAAAATGATGCATACACACGTTTTCTAGTATCTACCCCTTTTCTCTAATGTTACACTTACCCTTCCACTGGCACTTGGGGTCTGAAGGTTGATGTTTTCAATCTTGGCAGAAGGGGAAGTTTCTGGTCAGTTTTCTGCATCCTGAGTATCCTGAGTCCATCCTTGGGAGAAGTCTTTCTCCTGACTTTAGGATCCACTTGTGGGAATTTTTGTGTTTGCTAACATGGTCTGCACCTATCTCATTCTTCACTGGTCTGTAATCCCATATTACATTTGAATTTACCATGTATGGTAGTTTTGACATGTGTTTGAGACTTGTTCTTTTCTTTCCTGGTTATTCCTACAGCTGGTTTTACCCAGCTTCCAAGGACTCTTCCCTCTCCTGGCTAGTCACTGACCACTGGTTGCCGGTAGCTTATAGCCCTGGGACCTTCAGGATCATCCTCTGTCCATACTGACAAGGCTACGCTGCTGTCCTATGCCATCCAAGTTGCTTTTTGGTTTAGGATCCCAAGTAGTGCTTGTTATTGCCATCTGTTACCTAAAAGTAAGCCTCACAGCATACAGTTATACAAAGCTAAGCTAAAGGTAAAGCAAAGTAGGTAATAGTCACCTAAAAGTTGTTAGGTAATTGCTCTTATAACTAAACAAGCCCAATCACAGCTCCGGGCTGATGTCCTGAGACCTCCACTGGTAGCATAATGCAAAACCAAGGATAATGCTTGGCTGTTACCAGCAATGGCAATACCACATTTACTGGGCAATGGTGCTACAATAGAGAGTTGGCAAATGGCAGAAGCCATGGTGTTTGGGTTTACTGAGAGGAAAAGCTGGGGTGGGTGAGGAAGGAGAAGTATGAGGCTGATTTGACATGTGAGAGGTGAGCATGATATGAGGAAAGAAATAAGGCATTGACTTCAGTTTGCTTTTGTATATCTTCAAATGTGGAAGTGTAATGATGTAAATGAGGGTCATCTTAGTGTAGAAGCTTTTCTGGTATGACCTCAGTTTTAGAAATCAGGGTGTTTGATGTATCTCAGTTACAGAAGTGCAGCTACAGAACTGTGGGCTAGCAGGATATAGACCAGATACTAAAGAACAGCCAGTTCCAGAAGTTTTTAAAGACTGTCTTCACCACGCCTTGCTGCCACCCGGTGCTTCTTGGAATGCCTCCCCTTTGTGTTTTCTGTAGGAGACAATAGCAGGTCTGTGGTCTGCTGAGACTTCCCCCATTTGGGTGGGGAGAGTGATCCCCACGGGTCCTGTCCCACCATTACACCAAAAAGCATGCTTTGCTCAAGTGAAATGCTTTAACCAAAGTAATTGCCAAAGGGACAAGTGAGACTTTCAAAAGCACTGCAGGTCTGTATGACTTCTGAGCATTATTGCTCTTTATCTATTTTTTTTTTCCATTTTATTATGTTTTGAACAAAATACTGATTCCATTGAAAACTTGATTAATCATTTGTGGCAAATTGAAATACTTCTCCTTGAAGTAGCCTGTCCACTATCTCTCTTAGGGGGAAAAATCTGAAAACTGACCATATTGGTTAGGGAAGTCTCTTCAGCAATGTTTCCACTGTTTTAATCAGACTGGTTTCAGCTTCAGCCAGAATGTGGTTAGTCTGAAGTTATTGCAGCTGCTGTTTGAGACCAGCAATAGGAAAGGATTGTCAGTAGTTTGAAGATCAGCTTGGTATTTGGGAGACCAGGCTAAAACTCCCTGTTCTGCCACAGACTTCCAAAGTGCCTCAGTTCCCTCTATGTAAAATGTGAGCAACAGTACAACCAAGGTTTTGTGAGGAAAAATAAAACTATTAAATATTCTGAAAATTTGGGTGGGAAAAGAAACCATAAAACATATTTGATTGGAAAATCTTCCCTTTTATTTTCTGGGAAAAACCATCCCAACTTTTTATGAACTTAGCAATCCTTTTTGTTGTCTTTTTTTTTCTTCCCCTCAAGCTGTTATTACGTCACTAGAGTTATGACCAAACTTGGACCCACTATGAAGAACCTAGTAGGACAGTAGAGTTAAAAAATTTTAAGAAATCCAGGACCTGGAATTCATCGGCACTAAATTATAATCCTTTCAAGAAATACTTTGAGAAACATGGGAACTGATGAGACTGTTCTTTAATGAAGAAAATCAAAGATGATGAGTTCTATAGGCAGTACTGAGCTAGTTGTCAGTAATTAGCTTCAGATGAGATTGTTGTCTTTAATGTTTCTTGACTGTTCTTGGATGAGTTGGAACATACGATGAAAGTGTAATTACAGCCTTTGATATTTTGGTGGCTGTCTCAGTGCTTCCTGGAAGTAGTCCAACAGGTTGTTTGGCCAAGTGGTTTGTGGGGTAGCCAGTTGCCTACACAAATAAAGGAAGAAAGAGAAAACTGTTTAATTGTTCACGCAGTAAAAGATCTCCTCACATACATTTTATGATGTGGTATTTTAAATGCATCTAAGGAAAAGTCAATCTAATGAAAGAACAAATGCTTTTTGTCTTTTATGTGGATTGTGTTACTTGTATGCTTATTGTATTTTTTAAAGATCAGGCTTTTTAATGCTAATTTTTAAACCAATAAGCTCAGTGTGTCTGGGGTGGGGAAAATGAACACTAAAGAATGCAGTCTGTGAAAGTGGATTGTGATAGGATGTATGTTGGTTTTGTGCTGGTGTAAGTACTGCTGCTCTGGGACTACACCAGTGCATTGCAAACGTGAATCAGGGCTTCAGTGGTTTAATAACAATTACATGTCGTTTCAATCTGAATGTTTACAGTTTAATAAAGCTGTAAGCAGTTTTAAAACAGGATCTTGAATTTAGAGGCACTTATAATTTCAGATTTCTCTGTCAGATTCACATTTAATAAGACTTCAAGTAGGATATAAAGTGGAAAGTGTGGACTAGGTCCGGTAAGTTGTAGAAAGAGAAAAAAATCTTTTGACAACTGGGAAAGATAGTGGCAGATATGAAACAGAAGTAGCCTTATACCCACTGTGATCAGGTGGAAAAGGGCAAGGATTATTCTCCCAGATCCTCTTCTACAGAAGCTCTATCAAGGCAGGGAAGAGGTAAGAAATCTCTCCTCTGGGTGAGCTACCTTAGAAACAGCATGAAAATACCTGGGAGGTAGATGGACCCACTGAAACACTGAGTCAGCAAGATAACATCTTGTTGTGAAGGGCAACTTCAGTTCTTTGGGGGCCAGCAGATGGAGATCTGGAGAAAACCCCCAAAGTTAATTATAGTTCAGGTATAGTAAGAGTGAACTGCAAACTCACCAGATGCCAGCATGTTTGAACCAGCATTGTGGAGACCTTTGCCTGCAATAGGTTTTCCTTTTGCTTTGCTGAATGTCTGTGGAAATGAGAGTGAAGGCTGTCTGCTGCAAACTGTTTTCAGGGCTGTCATGAGTACGCTTCTTGTAATACCTAGCATAGACAGGCAAACATGCCTTGCATGTTGATCTATCCTTGCCTTCTCTGATAGCTGCACCTTATACTTCTTCTCACTTGTACTGAAAGAATAGTTAAATGCTGAAGTAACTTGTTTAATCAGGGTCATGTAATGAGAATGTCTGCTCCTTGTTACAATAAGCAGATTCATCTTTGTGATAAATCACTTGACAATAAGAGTCAGTGTTGCTTTTCTGAGTTATACCTGTTTAAAACTGTTGTCCCATAATACCTGAAGTCTAGGTCAATAAGTTCTGGAATATTTCAGAATGGTATTTTACAACATAAAATTTAGACAACTTGTCTTTGTCAATTTAAATGAAATTGGATGATCTTATGGGAATCAGTCATAAGCCTTAATTTCATCTGTGATTAACTGGATTTTTTTTTTTTTCATAGTACCTTTTGGTAATTGGCATGCCTGAGCTGCTTGGAACAGCAGATATCTTCCTGCAGTGACTTCCACTTCCATCTTACAATTTAGGGAAAAGTGACCATCTGTTATGCATCTATGGCTTTAGTCTAATGAATTATCTATGTATTCAAACCACAACTGGTTAATTAAAGTTACCAGCTTTAGTTAAGATAAATTAAAGCTAAAACTCCACTCCCTGCCCTTAGATGAAAATCCATGGCCTTCTTCTGTTCCTCCCCCTCTGTACTCTATCTCTTTCTTTTTTGTGTAAGTTTTGAACACAGTATTTTAGAAAATTTGTGCACAGTAAGTGCATAGATCTGATATGAATTATCTTTGGTTTATCTTCCTTACATATTTCAAATTATTGTTATATCACATGGATCCCAGATCTGAAGCCTTTTGTTCATGGGTGACAGTGACAAATGTCAGGTGAGAATCCAGGTGAGACGCAGAGCAAAGAAGTAGTGAGAAAAATCTACAAGTCAATTTTGCCTGTAGAAAGTGCATCACTGAAACATATGTCAAATGTCACTTACGTAGGAAGAAATTTTCAAAGCTATAAAAAATCTCTGAGATGTCATTTTCAAGCACTACATTTCAATCAGCATGGGGAGTGAGGTGAAAAATGAAAATGAACTTGCTAGTTGTAACATTTTTGTAAGCGTTTCAGTGAATGAAAATAGGAACCCCTTTTGCTGCTGTTTTGCTGAGTATGCTTGTTGGATCTTTTGTTAAGTAAGATCGTGTAATTAAGGATAAATGTGTGCTATTGTATTTTTATTTGCTCATAATGTTACTCTTGTGCATGATAAGAGGATGACATGAAACTAGTTGGTTAAACGCACAAGTGAGTTTACCAATGAACAAAAGGCCTCAAAACTCAAATTAGTAATGAACTCAAAGAGATGATGTGATTTAAAAGACAAGGCCTTAACAGAATGCTTACAGTATATACAATAATTAGATGACTAGCAAAAAGAAAATCCTACAGTAGGTGCAATCACTAACATTGAATTTGTCTTTGTATGGGACTGGGGGTCTAATAAATGATGAACTCTGCTTTCTCTTAGCCATGTATATGGTGATGTCTGTGCTGGATGCCTTTCATTTTTCTTGCCTCTTGGACTGGAAAATGATAAATAATGCACCCTCTGGTATGAATTTCTATTTGCGTGTATTTGGCATAACACAGGAATCTTAGAAATGAGTGAACATTTCTCTCACATCTGGAACATGTCTAAATTATCACCAATAATGTCCCCACCATGGCTGAACAAGGCAATAAGGCACTGTGTCACACTGAGTCCAATTGCTTCTGTCGTTAAATGAACAACCACCAAAAAACTGAAGTTGTTACTTTTCCTAAAGTCCTATTTAAAAACAAAGCAACCAAATTTGGAATAATGGGTAGTTTATAGCTACGAGTTGGCTTGATTTTAAATTGGTTTCAAGAGAGCCTTATCCCCTGTGCTTACACCCATTCGTAATAGATTATGCATTCTGTAACAACAGCAGCGTTTACACTCTGGCGATGTTCTGCTAAAATGTGCCTGAGATCTTCTGGCTCTGCTTAGCTGAAGTCATTCAGCCCATGGACTTGCTTAGCGTCTGAAAAATATTCCCCTCTCAAGATGCACAGAACCATGCCTAGCATTTCTCCTACCCTGCAAGCAGGTGGCCAGCACATTGGTGCAAAATGTCCAGCCACACTGCTGTCTTCAATTAGGATCTATTCAAAGTTGACTCATCTGTTACTATGGGGATCTTGTCAACCTGGCTGCTTTCAACCCATAAGTGTTAATGTGTATTTACCACAGCACAGTTGTCAATCATTCACACCAACACCCTCATGGCAAGGATTTGCTCCACAGGGTTAGCAGTGGTGCTGTGGGGATGGGACTGCCTCATTCAACCTGCAAAACTGGGGGCCACGTTTTTGTTTTGTGCATCTGTGCCTTTTATTTTCCATGGACTGAATAACAATTTACCACCCAAAGAGATGAAGGGGTATATCCCATGCCTGTTGTGTTTGGATACCAGCACAAAGATGAGATGGTCTGTGGTGAAGTCTTGTGGTTTAGGAAATTGTACTGCCTATTTTATTTTTCCAGCAGGGTAAATCAAATAAATAAATAGAAAATAAGTGATTTTTTTTTCTAAATTTCATTTTCCATAACCAAGGTTGTACTTCGAGTAATTTATGAGTGTGCCTTAATACTATGCCCTCCAACCCACCCTCTGTGTGGTTTGCTGCTCTGTCCCATTTTTAAGGAGCAGGGAAGTGGGGGCTGGTTGATCTTGCAGACTTTAAACCATTCTCTGGAAGCCTTTTTACTACTGCTAGGACCCCCTCTTTCTTGTGTAGATTCATCACAGCTGCTTGTGGCACAACATCAGCCACTGCTCAGACCCTGTAGTTGAAAGCATGCCCTTCTGCAGCCCAAAGGCAAATTAGTCCATCAACCTAGTTCTTACGGGATTGTGGCTTTTGATTACTGGGCTCCTGCCACAGAGGTGATTTAATATCTTTTGAGTCTATGTGGACCAGGGTTGATGGAAGGTCATATCCCAGCTCAGTGAGAAACATGCAAGTTTTCACTTTGTTTTTTTCCCAGTTTAGGCTCTGGTGACACTGATGCAATCCTCACCTTTTATTTTCCTTTCCTGTTCCCCACTCTGGCTCTTGTAGCTTTTTCTAGACTACAGATATGGATGGTGTGGGAATAATGGGCAAGTGTGCATGTGAATGCACACACACATTTTGTGTCTTAAAAACTTTGCATTACCTATGTGAAGTACTCCTGCCCGAATGAATAGCATTAAATCAAAACAGGCTGTGAGAGGGGAACAACAGGAAATGAAAGAGCAGCTAAGATAAGTTATTCAGCTGCATCAACTGATTTAATAAAAATGTCGCTGGTACCTCTCTCCGTATATGCTTTGCATTAGCTCATCACAGCTAGAACAATGTGGTGACTACAAAGCACATTGGGAGGTGGATTTGGGGGGAGAGGGTTGCACAGTGGAGGAAACATTACCTGAGCAAGCACCCCAACCTACTGAACCAGTCAGAAACACCGTGGCCCATGGTTGCCTGCCATGCCTTTATGCCCAGGTGTTGTTTTTACTTCTGTGCAAGCGCTCATTATGGAGGAGGCATTTACTCCAGGCAAGGTTAAGGGGCCTCTGTGCCATCACTGTGTGCTTTGTGCTGCCGCAGGGGTTGCTGAGAGTGCAGGCATTGGCCTCTTGATGCAGCAGGGTCATTTGTCTGCAAAAGTCCACCAGCAGTGTTTCTGCTGGCTTCGAGGGTTTGTCTATAGCCCTGGTTTTGTTTCTATGACACCTTTCCTTTACTGGCCGCATGAGAAATAGCATTCAGATCTTTTTTTGTCTTGTTAGATCACTTGCACACACAGCACACAGAGAAAATATTGACTTCTCATTGTTTTACTTGATTAGTATCCGCCATGGTTATGTCCCTGTAGGCCTAAGTCTCTCAAAGATATAGAGGGTGTGACTCCTCATTAAATAGCCAAGCCATTTTCAAAACCAGAATTTTTAGTGATTCAGACTTAGGGCAGGGCACGCGCTTCAAATATACTTTCACAGGAACATTAAACTTTCATAAGCCTCTGCATTTTCTGCTGCAAACATAAAATGCATTTCTTCAACTGGCTTTGTCTTCTGCATTGTGTGCAAGGGTGGGAAAACCCAAATCCTGCTAACACAAAACATACCCTGCACATTCACTTGTTCCCCTGGCAGCAAGATGAGAGAGGGAATGAACTGCACATGACTGGTATTAGTCACACTGATTACTACGTCCTACTGGAAGGTATATTGCTCTGAAGAGGCCATTACAGGGAATTACACCCACGCAGAGCAGGGCTGCTCATCCCAAAATGTAAGGAACTTTCTCTGCCCAGTCTAAGAGAAACTGTAGTAGAACTAAACTAGTAACAACAGAGTATTTAGGACTAACGGACAAAAATAAAAAAGTTTGGAAGTCTTACTAGGTGCTAATTCTGGGCTTCCCTTAGTTACCTTCTCTGTTACCTCTTCTGTTCTCCTTTCAGTAGATGTATTGGGTCGGGTGGTTAACCCATCACAGTAGAGCACCTCTTTTTCTTTCTATGGACTCTTCCTTGCTTATTCTTTTCTTTAGTGTGCGCCTCTGTTTGGGTCTGCTTCATCCCAATATAAATTATTATTGTTTAACTGCCCTCTCTGGTTTTCTGCAGAGCACTGTTTTCTGTCCAGAGCCATTTTTACTCTGTTAAATGTTAAATGCCTTGCACAGTGGGGTCCTCTCTAGTGGTGGGGCTCCAGGGCTCAGTGGTAATGAAAATAATAAAGGCATGATACTTCATCATCATTTGCTTTTATGTTGTTGTCAGTAATAGGGCGGTGTAATGAGCAAAAAAGTAGACCAACTGCCATGTTTTGATACTTTGAGCCTGGTTTGTAACAATTATCTGGCAGAAGAGCTGTATTAATGCAGGTTATGTGGAAACCACTTGGCTGACATATAATCAGACCCGAAGAAGCCAACCTAATGGCACCCAGATGCTCCACAAAATCATTGGGTGATCTGAGTATGATTATACAATCATTTCTTCCATCTTAACTAGCCTGCAACTGAATATATTCCTTGGTGATCTTCCTTACTGCACGGCTATGTAAAAATTCCTGGAGCTGCAAAAGTTTTTTCCCTTGGTGTAGGAATAAATCGTGCACAAGCATGGCATTCTCCTGCTGTAGAAGAGGTTGCCTGGCTGGATTATTTGTTGTGGTAGGGTTGGCCTGCCACAGCTCAGTGCTGTGAAACCAGCTCTTTGCGTTGCTAGAACCAGGTGAGTTAAGGGAGGTTTATAGCTGCCTTGTGCTCTCACAGTGCTGTAAATTAGGCATCGTGAATTAATAGAGTTGTTAATCTAACCCCAAAATTTAGAAGTGACCATAAAAGTAATTTTGTTACATTGTGGGGCTTGGTTTATTTTATTGGTGAGACATAACCATGTTGATGTTTGTTCTAACCTGACAGGTTATAGTACAATGAGCACCCGTAGCAGTGTAAACTTGATATTCTTAGACAGTTAAATCAAAAACCGGAATTCAGTTCTGAGCCAGTGAAACAAAAGGTGAATTGATTTTCATTACAGGGCTTTTCAGTTTAATTTAAGTGTCACCACTCAGTCTTTATTTGCTATCCTCTAGGATGTATTTAGATTTTTAAGCAACTAATCTAGAATTGTTAATTAGTCAGAGATCTAAATTTAATTTGAGTTTACTTCTAGTATTTAAAAATCTCTTAATCTCTGTGATGCTGCAATCTGGAATGATTTTAAAGTTAATTTATATGCATCTTCTGGGTTAAAACAAACTTTGTTTTAGATAACTATGAAAACATATGAACGTGTTAATGACTTGAAACTGTGAGTGCGTTAGCCATGTCTTTCCATCATTCTGCACTGGTATTCCCCAATTATTTCATTTAGAAATAGGTGTATTGTTGGTCCCCATTGATTCACTAAATCTTTATTCTCATGAGTGCTTAAACTGTCAGTGTTTATATTGAAACTGTTTACTTAATCATTTGGGTAAAGGCTCAAAAAATAATTTATTGTAGTTGTTGTTCCATTTTGAAAATAAGGGGAAAAAAAAAATCACTGTTTGGTCAGATGCCTTATAGAAAACCAATATATTGTATTGCATTGCTTCTGCATCTGTTTTGGGTATCTGAACCTGCTACTAACTGAGCAGATTATTGTATGACAAAGGACTGCAAAATCAAATTCCATGTATTTGGGCTAGATAGACATAGTAAGAATAAAACACAGTGAACATAGACATGAAAGAGGATAGGATGTGACGGTGAAAAAAAGAAAAAAAGTTTGCATTTTCTTAGGGCTTGACAGGATAACATTTCCTGAGCCTAAAAAGTGGAAGGATAGAAAAGCAATAAAAGTAGGGCTGATTTTTGGGTTCATCCCTACCCATGCTAGCTGGATGTAAAAAGGACTGACAGAACATGAGGAGATCCCTGAAGATGCACAG
>NW_009258309.1:735579-737339 GCF_000687185.1 Egretta garzetta
ATGACTACATAGGTTTTTTTATCATGAGGATGGTGAGACACTGGAACAGGTTGCCCAGAAAAGTTGTGGATGCCCCATCACTGGAAGTGTTCATGGTTAGGCTGGACGGGACTTTGAGCAACCTGACCTAGTGAAAGATGTCCCTGCCCATGGGACATTTGTTGTCTCCATAAATAGGAGTACACAGGTAAATACGAGATACAAGGCAAGAGGTTCTTCAGGAGCCTGCTCTGCAGAGGGTTTTGAAAGTGCATCTTTTGCCTGCCTTTTCTTGGCAAGCCTTTCTTAGCACTCAGCACCTGCAGGTGATGTGAATAGATGAGGTCCTCATTGTTCTCACGAAGGATGTGGGCTAGCTATTTTGGCTGGGTGAGGCTGTGAGGAGGAGAGTTGTTCGTGTGGGAGTGGGAGGAACTTAAGCTGGGAGAGGATTGTTTGCACCTCTTTGTGCCTATGCCAGCAGGGTCCTGAAAAGCTTTTCTCCCCTGCTAGTGCACTAGTGTTAATCACTTGAAGTGCTTGCAGAGAAAAATTGAAGTCCCTTTAAACCTTTTCCTCTCTCTTTTTTTTTTTTTTTTTTTTTTTGTAATCAGCTGAATAAGCCACCCTTTTTTAACATCCTAACCCCCTGTTCTCTTATTTGTTCTGGTTGTTCTGGTTTCAATAAATATTTTATGAGCTTGGCTGACCATTAAGTGTAAGCGGTCTTCCAAAAGAGGCCTTGCTAGTGTCTTGTACCCAGATACAAATGTTTGTCCCTGCTGGAAATTCCTCAGGGTACATCCAGGCTTAGGTGGCATAAATGTGTGAGAGTTGCCCTGTGTTTGGAAAATGTAGCCAAATCATTCTGTCCTCTGCCATTTCCATCTGTGGAGCTGTCAGTAGAAATCTAGTAATCCTGCTCCTGATTTTTGGCTTTTTTGCATCATTTTTTTTGGTATCATGTCTATCCTTAAGAGCACTGATTTTTTTTCCTATAGGATACTCCAGCCCTCCACTGCACTTATGCTACTGGCAGACTTGCTAGCAAATTATTCCTGTTTGTGAAATGCCAGTAAATTAAAATAATTGGCTCCAAGACTGATTTTTTGTGTAGTTGCACTCCTTGCACTTGTGTAGTAACCTCCTTCTAGCTTCATAGTTTCAATACTTCCCCAATTAGCAGTCATGTCCGCTATCTCTTTTACAGTCCTGGTGCTAATCTCCACTTTTACCAGCAGAATTAATAACTTCCCCTATGGCACCATATCAAATGCTTCAGTGGATTAGATTCTCTTTGTTTCTTTTGTCTAGAAAAGGAATTACCTTATCAGATAAGATAAAGTACGCTAGCTGTCTGAAACATGTTTATGAGCTTGGCTGAGGAGCCAAAGGGACGGTGCTACCATCTGTGGGATTATGATTTACTGATTTTGGAGAGTTCTGCTGATTTTTGGATAAGAACTGTGCTCAGATAGAACACTGTGCATGTTTGTTGTTGCTATTGCCTAAACATTACCCATAATCTGCTTTTATTATATTGTTAAATTTTTACCCTCACTAACATTGGTTAACCACTTGAGTTCATGTTCATGGAGTTTTGTCTACTCCCTATCAAACTTGGATATCCAGTGGCAATATGATAGCAACTACTGCATAAGCGGAGAAAAATATGCAAAATGTTTAGAACTAGAGTTTCCCTTAGTTTACTGTGCAGTAGGAAAAAATCTCTATTATTTTTATTATTATTATTACTTGTACTATAAAATAACTACTAAACC